>NC_141534.1:234622500-234922500 GCF_021556685.1 Rattus norvegicus | reverse complement strand
GGGAGATCAGTGATCATTGCACTTTCAGTGTAAAAGGCTGGGGGCTGAGGTGTGGGGACAGGGGACAGTAAACGGATGATAGGGTTCACATCTGTCCTATGGGCTTAAAAGTAGGTTTAAAGTCACCATCCCTCATCTTCCATGGCTAAGGCAATCTGAGACCCCACATTTTCTAGATAATAGCTAAGATAGCAGATATTTTCCTCCACCTGTGCATTTAGACATGTCAGAAAGCTAAGTGTCTTGACATGAGAGTTAACATAGCTTGTGATGTGCAATGAAAATATAGATTTTATGACATCATGTCTGTTTCCTACAAGGTGGTACACATGTGCACTTGCTTGCTTAGTTTTTGTTTTTTGTTTCATTTTCTTTTTTTTTCTTCATTTGTTTGTTTGTTTCTGTCTTTGAGATAGGCTCTCTCTATGTCACCTTGGCTGGCCTGGATCTTGATATGTAAACCAGACTGGTCTCAGACCCACACTGGGGTTAAAGGCATATGACACTGTACCCAGCCTACATTTGTTACGTTTAAGGCTATAAAATATGGGCAACAAAGCAAGAATTGCGATGTTTTTAAAAAAAGGATATTTGGATTAGGGTTTTTGTATGTATTCTATACTGTTTTTATTTCTCTGTATTTCTGTTTTTTTTCAAATAAGATAATTGTTATTCTGTTAGGAAATTGCTAAACTGTTTTATCCCACAAAGTAAGAGGCATGCATATGGCATCATCAGATGTTCTTGTTACTACTTCCTGTCTCAGTGGCATACTTTTCCTCTGACTTGGATTTAATTACTTGCAAATTAAGATACACAAAGAGATTAAGAGATAAAATGTGCAAAAAGCCTGCCGTCCAGACTATCTTCTAGATGTTTTTATGTGCTGAAGATCACTGTGCACATCGCTGCCTTTGCATTGGAAAAGCCTTGGGCTGCACTTTCTGAGATGCTGAACAAGGAAGATTAGCCATGGAAGGAAACAGGTTTAGACTACTAGACAGATGGGCTGTAAGAAACTTGTCTTATTTAAGTAGTTTCCATGTTAAATAGGTGTCTAGTATGGATCTATTACTACTAGGAAATTTTAAGTAAGTGACTTTTCATCCACGATGACTTTAATGCCCCCTGAGATGCCACATAATAGCCAGTGGACATTTGAAAGTAAAAATATGTAGAGCCCAGATCTGAGTTAAACTCACTCAAAGTACGATGATTCCTGTATTAATTTTGGCCTCATTCTGTAAGGAAGAATTTTTCAAGTTCAGAAAGTCTAATTAACTAATTAACAAAGCTCTGGGGAGTAATAATTGGAACAAATTTCTGGCACAGTTCTAAGCTGTCGACCTGACAAATACTTCCAAAGCATGTACTATGATAGGCCAGCCATGGCATTTAGTGAAGAAATTTTGTGTCCAATGTACACACTAAGCCCTTGACTTACATTGTAGCGGGGGCGGGGGGGGGGGTGGGAGGAGATTGCAACAGAACGATAATAAAATCACTCCCAGTTACAAATGTTAGGAAGGGCATAGCAAAGGCTGTGAATTTGAGCCATACTGAAGCACCTGCTTTGGGAAGAATGGCTAAGGGGGAGCATCATAGGCAGAAGAGTGGTGGCACACACAGACCTTGAACAGGGGCAGGTTTGGTTGTTTGAGCAGTTCAATTCAAGCTCTGCAGACTAAGGCATAGACGAGTATCAGATGAAGTCCCAGAGCACGTAGACAGCGACTAGATAAGGACTTAGAGAAGGTGGAAAGGAGGTTGGTTTTTATTCCTGTTTGAGGAAGGCATTATTGGATTAACCGAAGGGACAAGTCTAAGCCAGTTTTTTTTTAAATCATTTTTGCCACTTGAAGAATGGTTTTGCAGGGAGGGAGGAGTAAGGGGTAGACCAGTTAGGGCTGCTACGTTTGTCTAGCCAAGACATGTTGGTTCCTAGGCTGAGGATGGTGGCCAAAATAAAGAGGACAAGTGACTTTGGGGGTTCTTGGGATGTAAAGGAGGACATTCTGAAAGGCAAGAGTCTAGATTAATTCCTAGCTCAATGAATTGAGTGAAAAAAAAAAAAACTGAAGGAGACTGAATGAGATGGGAACCCCAGAGAGCTGGCAGTACAGAGGAATGTGAGATTTTTGTGTAAGGCTTGAAGATGTGCTGTGTTTAATGGGCTTGTGTGGTTTCGAGGGAAAGTGTCTTTTGGGCAGTAAATCTCAGCCTTTCCAATACTACAATCCTTTAATGCAGTTCCTCATGTTGTGGTGACCCCCGACTGTAAAGTTAATTTTGTTATTGATATTTTTTGTTATTCATAACATTTTGCCGTGATGAGTTGTAAGGTAGATGTGACCTCATGGAAGGATGATTCGACCCCCATAGGGTCATGATGCACTGGTTGAGGACCACTGCTACAGGGCTGGAGGGCAAGCAGGCTAAAATGACACGTGATGCCAGGCAGAGTGGCTCATGCCTGCAACCTTAAGACTCAGCGACTTGAAAGGAGTTTTCATGCAAGGCCATCCCTAGGGGCTTAAGGTTGAGGCTGTGGGAGCAGGCTAGCAAGAACTTGCCTCCGAGGGGAAAAAATTGCATGCGAGATAGACAGTTTTCCCATAAGCTTTACTTGAAGAGACATTTGAGTGGAATGTCATACTTTTTACCAAGGAGGTAAAAAGATTTGTCCACCAAAAACTACAACGCATTGACAAAAGAAGGTAAGGGCTATATAAATGAATGGAGACTTGTCTCATGTTCACAAGTTACAAGAGTTAATATTACTTAAATGTCTGTATCATCCAAAGCAACGTTCAGACTCCGTCCAATCCTTCTCCAAATCCCAATGGAATTTTATAGAAATTAGAACATCCTAAAGATCTTTTGGAACTACAAATGACCTCGGATACACAAAGCAATTTATTTTTTTTAAAAAATGGTTCTATCTTATTTTCTGATTTCAAAGTGTATTCTATACTACAGTAATCATAGCAGTATAGCACGGGTATAAAAGTAGATACAGGAGCCGATGAAATGGAGTCAGAGTCCAGAAACAAGCCCAGGTATATATTGTCAGCTCAGGATGCTGGAAGTTTACAGCAACAATAAAGGAAGAAATAATGTATTCAACGATTTACAGCAGGAAACCTGAGTATCTGTATGCGAAAGAATAAAACTCACATTATACATGGCAAGCAACTTAGTATAGATTAAAGTCTTGTTTTTTGTTTGTTTGTTTTTTGTTTGTTTTTTCTTTTCTTTTTTTCAGAGCTGGGGACCGAACCCAGGGCCTTGCGCTTGCTAGGCAAGCGCTCTACCACTGAGCTAAATCCCCAACCCCTAGATTAAAGTCTTAATAAAATGTCAGGAGCTGTAAAATTCCTAGGAAAAAATAAGTAAAGAATGTTGAAATAGGTCTTACAGTGGTTTATTAAATATTCCTCAAAAGGAGAACAACATCAACTTTAGCTGTTGTCTAGCAAAGGAAACCATCACCAGCATGCAAAGGGAGCCTACAACATATGGGTTCAGGGGGAAACTCTGGGCAAACATACCTGACTGATCTAAAATGAGTGGGGTGGTAGAACTGAACGGAAGAGAACGTTGTTCTCTTGTGGTGTCCAGAAAGCATGGACAGGGAATCCTACAAAAGTAAAGATAACCTAGTTTTCAAAATAGCAACACACGTTTGCTCCCGTGAGTTCCTTTAAGGAAATAAAAATGTTGGCACTAACGTGGGTGAATAAACTTCTGAAAAGAAAATTGTTCGTTAGAGCTGCAGGTTTATGGCTAAGTTCTTCTTTCCAAACTGTAGGAATTGACATAACTTTATAGCAAGATTACATTGTTATTCCTGTTATATAGGCCACATGAAAGAAATGGATTGGTTCAGGGCAGACTGAGACTCATAGGAGACACGAGCAAAAATCTAGAAAGAGTTTTTCAGTTAACTATCACTTTGCTTTGAGCCTGTAAATGCCTCCATGTAGAGTCATTAGAGGTTATTTTCTGTGCTCAAAATTTTGAGATCTTAGCAAAATCAATAGGAAGCCACTCCAGGATTTGGGAGAAAAAAAGGGGTATACAAATTTGCATTACAGAAAAGTCCCTTTTAGTAATAGCTGTCCCAGACAAGTGACTAATTAGGAATCTCGGGAAGGAAGAAATGATGTGATTTTTATCAAGAGGGTAGCAGGAAAATGCAGAGAAAGTTTAGGTTAAAGAATATTAAAAAGATGGATTTGGAAAAATTGATTGATCGAGTGACATGTTAAAGAAGACTCCTGATGGCTTTTGGCTTGGGTGTCTGTACTAGGATAGCATATGACTAGCTGAAACAATTAATTTATCACACCTGAAAGACACATAGGAACCCTGCAAGCAACTATGACTACACAGCTTGAGCTCTGAAAAAGGTCTGGGTTCAAGAGTATTTGAGAGTCATTTCAGATAGGTTACAGTTGAACCCACTTTAGTGGGGATCCTGCAGAGAGTGGTTAGGGGAGGGGAGACTGCTGGAAGCATGAGTAGCATGAGTATTTGAGGAGAGAGAGAGAGAGAGAGAGAGAGAGAGAGAGAGAGAGAGAGAGAGAGAGAGAGAGAGAGAGAGAATATGAATGAGAGTCTGAGAACTTGAGGGCAGGTTGAGCATAAGTAGTCCTTGCTGTGTCTTCTCTGAAGTCCCCCTTCCGTAGAAGATGGAAAATATATGACAAGTGTCCAAGACACTCACAAAGCTTGTCTCCAAGACTCCTCAGACTTAAACATCAGTGCCTCAATAACTGAGAATCACACACACACACACACACACACACACACACACACAAACACAAACACACACACAAACACACACACAAACACACACACACACAAACACACACACAAACACACACACACAAACACACACACACAAACACACACACACAAACACACACACACAAACACACACACACACACACACACACAAGGAGCAGGGCAAACACCTGTGTAATATTAGGGTAGGCAAAGGACAGCATAGGTGTGATTGGTAGCGAACCAAAGTTGGACTCTTAGTGGAAGAGGACCAGTTGTTTAAGGGTTCAATCCAAATTTGAGAGCTTGCAGGCTACTCCGAGTGCTGGTACTTGAGAGAACTCAGGGAAGGCGCTGAATGAGAAGAGCACACAAGAGTCTACTTGCATACTTGGGGGGTGACTGAAGCAGCTTGGGGATTTCTGTCAGTAAGTCAGGGAGGGTGAAAAAGACTATCCATTAGTCCTTTGATGAATTTGACCTTAAATGTAAGGAGGGTGAGACAAGTTTGCAGCTTGAAAGGAGGATCAGCAAGCAGAAAGGAAACAAGGAGTAAGGGTTCCCAGGCAAGAGTTAAATTCTTATGTCCTCTGGTTGAAGAGCCCTGTGAGAGGAAGAGATTCAAGACAATGAGAGAAGGCATGACCAATGGGAGAAGACTCAGACATGTGTGTGTTAGGGGGTATGTTGGTCAGTTTTGTGTCGCAGTGACAAAGTGACCTGAACTAGACAATTAAAAAGACTTATTTTCAGAAATTTCCATATTAGGCCGCTTGCTCTGTTGTCGAGGGCCTGGGAAGAACATGCTGGAGCGAAGCAGCTAACTTCATGCTGGCCAGAAAGCTGGGACAAGATAAGATACACTTCAAAGTCATGCCCCAGGGACCGCCTTCCCAAGTACACTCCACCTCATGCTTCCCATCACCTCCCAATAATGCCATCATATCATGACGCCATCGAAGGGCTCATCTATTGATTAGTGTTGAGTCTTCAGAGTCCAGTCACTTCTCCGTGCTCGGATCCACCAACAGGAGACCAAGCCCTCAGTATGTGAGCCTTTGAGAGTGGGACTCACTATAGCTCCCATGACAGAGCACACAAAGCATACCTAGCTGTGAGAACAGAGACCATGGACCAAAAAGAATGGGTGTGGTCCATGAGACCACAGGCAGACAGGGTAGTAAACAAAAGGTGAAGCAGGAACAGGACGCAGGCAGTTGTCATGCAGGAGATGTAAGGATATGAACGGGATGGCCCATGGCGGGACTAGCAGACTGATGAGCAGGAGAACTTTGAATCGCTCACTGGATTGCCCACCCTGGCACTAACATTATGATCTTTGACAAGTCATCTAGTCTCTCAGTTGCTTCTGTGTTCCCTGGAACCAAGCAGTGAGCTGTAACTTTGAATTATTGATGAATTCCATAAGTTAATCCGTACCATACAAGAGGGTTGTGGCCTGTAACTGTCAGTATTGGTAGATCTGAGGGTGACTGCAACTTAGGGTGACTATCTAGGTGAGTCGTGGAGTGCTGACCGGGGGAGGGTGATCTTACTAAAGGAAGGGTTGTGTTCTGCTGGGAAACTCTCAGAAGAGAGAGGCACTCAAGATAGGCTCACGTGGTCATCGAGAGACTGCTTCAAAGAATGCAAACACTGGAAGCACCAGGCAAGAGTCCTCTAAGAACCTACCATGTTGTAAAAGAGTGAGCCCTTATGAATGTTGTTGACCGGAAGCCTGTGAAGCCAGAGAGCCATCTATATATAAGCTCTTTGCCCTGAGTGGGCCATGTAGCAGAGGGAGTGGCCAGGCGAGCGTGATAGCATGTTGTACAGAGCCTCATGTGTTCAGCCTCTTGGCACCTGGGGGTTTAGGAGCAGTGACTGGATCACTCTTGCCCTCTGCTCATTCTCTGTGTGAGAGTGGCTACAACTCGTAATGACGCTAAATGTCTAGAATAGGTGCTACTTGCCAGTGACACATCTGGGCTGCGGATGTTGGGCACTCCTCACAGTGCAGGCAGAGAGCACAGCAACATTTCCTGCTCTCAGATGATGATGGTGTGGCACAGGGATGGAGTTGTTTGGCCAAGCCATGCAGCTTGGGATTGGGGGTTAGGTCAGTGCCATTATTAAAGCTGGCACTGTGGCTTCACAGATTGTCTGGACCACCCAGCCAGTGTAATTCGTCCTGTTTTATGAATGGCTGAGAGAGGAGTAACAGGTGCAGGTGGAGCTGATGCCAGGGTTATACCAGCTCCTGGAGAGGCCATCTCTGTCTTGAGTCAAAAGGAGTTTGAATGTAGGCATGGGAGTCCTACAAAGAGCTGTAAAGAGTGGTACATGCTTTACAGAGACATAAGGCCCTCCCAACCCAGCAGCTGGCTAAGAAGAGTGGCTTGCCATAGTCCTGCTGGAAGGTTATATGCCTCTGTCCATCTTTCTTTTTTTAATCTTTTAGAAAAGATTTATTTATTTTTATTTATATGAATACACTGAAGCTATCTTCACACATTAGAAGAGGGCATCGGATTCCATTACAGATGGTTGTGAGACACCATGTGGTTGTTGGGAATTGAACTCAGGATCACTGGAAGAGCAGTCAGTGCTCTTAACCACCGAGCCATCTCTCCAGCCCGTCTGTCCATCTTTCTACAGTCCGTGTCTCTAGCTAGCCCTGCCCCTGCACGACCTGACAGGTTGTGAAGCTTCTATAGAAGCACAGATGTGCTGGCTTAGCCTAAGCAGAGTGTCCCTCCTCCACTCTCATCAGCCAGACTGGGCAGTGGCAAGAGGAAGATTCTCTCTGGACTCCTATAACCTTCAGTAGTCGGTAAAGCTTGAAAACCTACACACCTCTGACTTAACCCCATGCTTTCCAGCCCCACACAGAGCCCAGAGGCAGCGAGCGCTGCGTCTGTTGTCCACCCATCATAGGATTTCTTCCTTTGTGGCCTCAGCTAGATTCAGAGCTTGTGGGTTTCACCTCAACACTACTACGGAAGTTTCCAACATCACTCTAAATCTGGCCTTCCATCATCTTTTCTGCTCTTAAGCCAAGTTTTTAGCTCTGGCATCTTGTCAATCTTTGAGACCACAAACTCCCGGATCTCTGTCCCCTCCCTCACCCCCACAGTTCCTTGTTTTGCTTCCTTTCAGCCTTGATTTCTTCAATTCGGTCTCTGGTTCATTGACTCATTCAGCCCCCCAGCGTGTCTTAAAATGTACACAGAGCCAAGCGCTTGTCAAATGCTCTGTAGAAATTTAATATTCAGTGATTAGTCCCTGATTTGTGATTCGTTGGCCTGGGTTTATTTATTTATTTATCTTGGCTTTTACACTTTCACTGCATTTTTTAGAACATTACATAGAAGCCCTCTGACTGCGACAGCTGAGTACCAGTTAGAGGCAAAGCCAAGTGAGAGCATTAACTCCTAATCCCGCTACAGACGTCCTCATTATTACTTGTGCTTGTGTTTTGGCTTCGCATTTGGGTTCCTTGACAACGGGCGCCTTCTCGCCCTCGTTGTAATCCCCAGTGTGCCCCATGTAAAGGAGCCCTGGAGAAAGTGAGGAAACGAAATGTCCTTGCGGAGGAACACACCTTACATAGTCATTCTCGCACTGTTTCACCTCTAACTAGACATTTGTGTCTGTGCGCAGTTCAAACTCACTTTTGTTTATGTATCTGTTTGCTGGTTATTTTTATGTCAACTTGACATACACTTGAATGGAGAGAACTACAGTTAAGGATTGGCCCATTGTCTTGACTGATGACGGATGTTGCAGGCCCAGCCCATTGTGGGGGGGGGTGCCACCCCGAGGCAGGTGCTCCCTGATGATACAAGAAAGCAAACTGAGCAAGCCAGTAAGCAGCACCCCTCCATGGTTTGCACTAATGTTCCTGCCTCCAAGTTCCGGCTCTGCCTGAATCCCTGCCCTGACTTCCCCTAGTGATGGACTCTATGACCTGATAAGATGAAATAAACCCTTTTCTCCCCCAAATTGCTTTTGGTCTTGCAGTTTCATTACAGCAATAAAAGCCCTAGCTAAGATAACAGTCAAGCTCCTTATTAGGTCCGAGCCGTAGGAAAACATTAAAAGCTTCAACATCTCCCTCCTGCATTTTGTTTCCCTTTTCATAACTGTATTTTTCATCCTCTCCCACAAATGTCTTTTAAGATCTCTCCGACTCCCCCGACTGTGTTCTTTCAGACTTCCAGACAGGAAGAGGTTCTGACACCTGGTTCATTAGAAATTCTTTGGGGTCATTGTCCAACTGTCCTTTATCGGAATGTTTCTGGCCTATGGGAGACCTGGGCTGCTTTGCCTTTCTCAACAGAAGACAAACTCATCCTGCAAGTTCTTTGTAGATTGCAGGAGGAGCAGAGCCAGGCAGAAGACCAGGTTATACATTTCTAAGACCAAACGTTTTGTCTTCTGGTTATAAGTGGCATTGTGTGCCTATGGTTGGTCCTTGAGCAATTTCTGGGGCGTGGACCCTTAAAGGGACACACCTTAGAAAACAAATGAAAATAAAAGCAAAGTATAAAAGAGAAGAGACATCAATACTATCAAGATTTGATACTTTGAAATCAGTCATTGGTCAAATGTCTTATAAAAAGTAAATGAGGGTGCATTGAATTATATGGGGAGGAGTCACCATTTGAGGTTTGTTGTGATTATTCCCCAGTATGACCCGGAAGATACTTTTTAAAGATTTTTTTAATGTTAATAGATTCCTTCCCCACATGCCAAATACCATGGCTGTTTATGTATTTACTCTCCTGACTTTCTTCTTTCTCCCCCTGGCATGCCTGCCAAGTACGCACAAAAACACATTAGGTCTTTGTGTGTTTAGGATTTAAAAGCGAGGTCGGGGAATATCCGGCTGTGGTCCTGTTTCCCTGAGAGACTGAGCGAGACCGACGCTGGTCAGAGGACAGCACATGACTCAGAGCTGTTCGTGCCAGCAAGTTTCTTCTGTCCGTTGCTTGTGGTGAAACGGCTTTGAAAAGGCTTATGAATTCTTTCGGCATAACCTTTGTTGGGGAAATGAATGACAAGTGGTCCGTTTTATGCTGAGCCGTTCGTTATCGCCATTTAAAGCTGTTTTGTTTGTTCACTTTGTGAAAGCCGTGCTGAGGGCTGATGACTGTGTTTTATGAGAGAAGAGAGGAGCCTGCAATTTGTTCTGATTGATCTTCATTCGGATTCAAAGAGAGCAGGTGCTGTCGTTTGGAATTGGTTTGGGCAGTGGCTCGGTTATATAAATATTAGACATACAGACTCAAGCTTCTTTTAAATTATCTTTCTCCATAAGCGAAGCATAGGAGAGCATAGGAGAGCGTTGAATATTAGGCCCTGTGGTTGTTCTATTTTTACAACTTCTCATATAAGCATGTTACATACCATATGTTTGAACGTACGTATGTATATGTGGCCTCCGTTGTGCAGATGTATAGCATGCAAATTTTCCATACCTCTTTAAAAGTTTATGAAAATATTATTTCCTTTAAAAAATCTGAGAATGTGATTTCTTAATATAACGAGAGGTTTTATATTTTTTTCTAGTCTGAAGAGTGTAGACAGTTCTAACTTTAGAAACTATGTCAAGGGTTATTTTCGGTTTATCGTGGTTTTTGTTGCTTGTCTTTAGCCTTAGAGAACGACCCATTGCAGTTTTAAATCTCTTTCCCCCTTCTTTTCTGCATCTTTGTTGTTTGTTACCAAAAGCCCCTTGGAGGGCTGCTGCACCCTCTTCTCAAACACACCGGGCAGATTATGGACGTACTTCCTTTCCAGCAAGACTATGTACTCGTACACATAGCTGCTCTCAACTTGTCCTCTGCAAACTGCTTTTGTTCAATTTCTGTGCTCCTCGGATGTAGAAATGGAGCGTTCTGTGACCCACCACAGACTGGACTGACCCAGTTCCTCCTGCAAAAATCCAGAGCAAAGCTCCCAGCACACTGTGTCAAGCCGTCTGCAGGTTCCTCCCTCCCTCCCTCCCTCCCACTGCTGTGATTTCCTTGTGAATTGGGCCCTGTCTTTGTCATTATGGCCCCAGAGCCCGGCTCTCTACCTGACATGTGATACTCATTAAACGTTTATTGAAAGAATGGAATTATTTGTTGTTTTCATAATGAACATGGAAAGAGAATGATTAAAGTAGAAATGATTAGCAGTGACATCCACAAATGACCGGGGGGAGGGGGGCACACATACTCTGTCTGCTTTCTGTTTTGAGGAATTTAGGAAATGGGGATGTACATCTGGCCCGCACGGTGTGAGAACATTTAAATATTGCTGTCTTACGGAAGCAAGCTTGGTTTCCAGAGGGCAGGAGCACTGGGAGGATTAAATAACTGAGGATCCCAGTCTCACTCCAAACAGGATTGCAGTGAGGCTGTATTGGAGGAACTTGGCAAGGCCACCAAACCAGAACTTCCTATGGGGCCGGCACAACTCATGGTAGAAGGGAAGGGGATGAGAACCTGGGGTCCCAGAGGGTCAGCAGCAGACAATGACCCAGACAGTAAAGCCTTGCTCACCATTAGTCTTCGTTACGCCCTCACCTCCTTGGTGTTTAATGGGCTGTTTGCTCTTGGAGTTGGTAGGATCCTTCACCTTGTGTGTGTTTGCTGACCTACTTAGATAACCTGGCCTCAAACTCAACTACGGCAGATTAAAAAGACCGAAGGCTGTGGATCTTAGCTAGGAATTGGGGTCTGTAGGCCTCCAGCTGTATTCTCCAACATGGCCCCTAGGTATAACACAGCTAAAGCATTCAGTAGCTTTAAACAGCTCCCCTACCACCTTGGAAGTTAAGAACGCCCTCTAGCTTGAGACTCACTAACGTAGAGCATGTTTTACATGAAATAATCATATAAACGAATACTGTAGGCTAACCTTTCAGTTGCATTCACAGATTCAAAAGTGCAGCGTAACTTTTATTACTGTTCTAGTTGTTTTATTTGGGGAGTAGAAGGCAGGGTGTCACCATGCTGTAAAGAACATTAGTTTTGAAGTCAAATGGCTCTGAGTCGGGTCTCAGCTCTGCCCACTCTACCTGGGCTTCAGGCAAACGGTCCAAGGCCAAGGCCTCTCTCTTCCTGTCACATCTCTGCTCAGGGAGGGCAGCGATGGAGATCAGCAAGTTGGTTGTGATCCACTGAAGTCCTTACCCAGTTCCTAGAATCATAAAAATGGAGGCTCCTTTGCCAGCCTCTCATGGTCCACCTTTCTGTGAGAACCATGGTTCTTGTGGCTCGCCATTTCATGTCTTCCTTCTGGCTTTCATTTTCGTTTCTGTTTCGTTCTTTGTCCATCACTGACATCCCCATCCTCAGTCGTCCCTCACTCCGGATCAGCTCTAATGTGGACCTAGCTAGGAAGTCACAGGGGATTGATTCATCTGCCTACTTCAGGGATTCTATGGGATCGGGTGGTTTTAGCAGGCTGATCCTTGGGACCTTCCGACTGTAGTCTAACTTCCACATTCTGCACTCAATCTTAGTCAAAAGACTGAGAAGCTATTACAGGCCACATTGTTCCCTCTTTACCTTTGCTGTTCAGGCTCCAACAGACACCTCTGCTTTTGGGGTCTCATAAAACCATCTCATCTTGAGAAAATCAACAATGGCTTCCTGCTGATACCCATCTCTGTCTTTAGACGTCTTGCTTAGCGTTTTTTAAAGACAGGTCCTCCCTATATAGCCCCAGTTGGCCTAGAACTCACTATACAGACCGAGATGGCATTGAAGTCAGAGACTCTGCTGGGTTTGCTCCTTGAGTGCTGGGATTAAAGATGTTTACTGATGTGCACAGCCCTTGCTTGGCTTTTCCCTCTCTCAGCACTTTGGTAACCAATTCCATGCATTAAGTTCCTTCTCTCTACGCAGTGTGGTTCTGTTTTCCCAAGTGGCCTCTGATAACACTCTTGAAGTGCTTTACATGGCCTCCAAGCCTATGAGACATGCTGAAAATGCTGGTTTATAGGACGTGATTTCATCTGCGTGACACATTCATATGTCATAGTGCATCATTACATGAAAACCTCTGCCACTGGGCATGATGACAGACACTGGTAAACCTAGCACTTGGAAGCCCGAGACAGGAGGATCACTTGAGCTTAGGAGTTTATAGACAGATTGGTACCATATTCTCTCTTTTTTTTAAATTAATTTAAAAAAGATAGTATCCGTTGTTTATTATTTCTGTGCATGAGAAGATACATGTATGTAGGTGCACAAGTGTGTGGGTGCATGTTAGTGTGTGTATAGGTGCATGTTAGTGTGTGGGCATGGGAAGCCAGGGGTCAGCCTGGTGTTCCTCGGGATCCATGTATCTAGTTTTTTGAGACAGTCTCTTTGTGGACTCTGGCTGACCGAGTCCTCTATGCTGGCTGGCCAGTGAGCACCAGGGCTCTACGCATGCACCACTGTGCTCATTTTATGTGGGTGAAGGGATCAAACTCTGGTCCTTGTGCTCATGAAAGAAGCACTTTACCAACTCAGCCATCTCCCAAACTCCTGAATTATTTATTCTTTAAGTTAACAGAATCCAGACAGCATGTACCAGAAACAGAGATAAATAATCAGAGTTACAGGGGGGAAAACCAACAAAGAAAAAAACCAACAAAACCAAACCTTTTATTTCTGCTATCTGTTATGTTGACCAACTTTTTTTGTTGTTGTTAACCAACTTTCTTTCTCAGCATCTTACTATAGGACACCATAAAATAGCTTTGTTTAATTTCAGAAGTCTATTTTAAACGAGGTTTTACTTGGAATCATGCATCAGATTGCATTTTCAACACATTTACTGTGGAGATTATTTACTTAATTAGCCATTGGACTTTCTGCATTCTATGCCCTTGCAGATATATGAGTGCAGCCCTGTCCAATTTTTGTCAAAAGGTTAATTGGGAAGAATGCCATTCCCAGAGGACAGCCTGGAGGGTATGCAGTCTATTCCTCACTGAGAGACAGTTTAAACCTTCCTCATGGTTGTGTCAGATCACCAAAGAGCGGCCAACCGGGGTCTCCACATATTATCTCCTTGTCGGTTTCACTTTACCACGGAGGATGAATGAAAACTGAAAACCCATCATCAGAGAATTTTGAACTGTGAATTGAAAAAGGAAAGGCCCAGCTTTCCTGATGAAGAAGATTGTAAGATGAAAACAGGATTAGAGAAGGGACACAATAGAGTTGAACAAAAGGGTTAGTGGGCTCAGAGCCTTTCCCTACCTGAGAGATAGGATCACAGAAAGATAGCTCTACACACGGAGTGAAACCAGCTCCCGGAGTGTGGTGCTCCGGGAGAAACTACTGAAAGTGTTTCCATCAAAGGCCCGAGGATAGGGGGGACAAAAAAGCCAAAGAAAGTAGTAAGCAACAAACTTAATCAAATGCACTAAATACTGTTTGCTTAGCTGTGACGAAATACTGGACAACACCATCCAAGGAGAGGAGGGGTTATTTTGACTCACAGTTGGAAGGAATACAGTCAGTAAATGTAGAGAAGGCATGGAGGGAAGCAGAGAATTAAAAACATCTCAAATGTGCCCACTTGTGGTTATGGAAGAGCGAAGAGATGTTACCAGTTAGATTCTCTAGAAACACATGCTGGAATCGAATGTTAGGTGCATGATGTTTATGAAGAATTAACTCTGTTGTGAGAATTGTGCTCTCTGAAAAGATATGTTGAAGGCCTAACTTCAAGTACTTGTTAATGTGATCTTGTTTGGAAATAGATGTCTCGAAAGCATGACCAAGTGAGGATGAAAGTGTTGGGTTAGGCTCTAAGCAAGAATGACTTGGGAAATAAGGAAAACGTCACACTTAGACAGGGATACCTGGTGAACATGTTGTGGGCTTAAAGATGCCACAATTGGAGCGAAGGAGTATAAGCCAAAGACTGAAAGGATGGATGGGAGAGGCAAAGTTAGGGAGGACCTCAGAGACGTCATGGCTAGAGCCTTGATTTTGAACTTTCAGCCTTGAAAACCAAGAGAAAACAAATTGGCCACTTGAAGCCAACTAGCCTATGCTTCTTCGATAAACACAGCCCAAGGAAGCTAAAAGGAACTATGAGGAAATCGAAGGCCAAACTCCTATGCAGAAGCCACAGAGCCTGGACTGATTGACTGAGGAAGAGGCCTTGTCATCTGACCACAGAAAGGGCTACCCAAGGTGATGACCTAGGGTGACTGACTCCCTGCAGGGGCTGACCCTGAAGGAGCTAGCTGCAAGCTGAGATGTTTACTGACCCAAGCACCACCTCCGTCCCCACCCCGCCAGACTGGCAGCTTCTTGCTTCCTGGAAGATCTGATTGGTGAATCTTTGAGTCTGCTTAGGCCATGAGGAAAATAGCTGGTATCAGGGGCGTATGTAGTCGTTTTGTTTTTACTGGAACAAATATGGTTGAGACTATAACTGGGTGGTAGAGTGCTTAGTTATTGTGGAGGAAATGCCCTAGGTTTGATCTCCAGCATTACAACAACAACAACAACAACAAGAAAGTTTTAAAAAAAAAGATTTAAAGTAGAAAGATAACTATGAGAAAATATATATGGAATTAAACTTTTAAATTACCAGAAAGAAAAAAAGAATTGAATTCTAAACTTAATAAATCCAGCAAAGGAGTGAGAAACAATAAACCCAGTAACAAGTGTAATTAATCATAAGATTGTGTGTTGGAAGCAAGCCAAGGTATAATTTTTCACAACAGATAATAGCTTTTTAAATGAAAAAGTCAGATTTCTTTAAAAATGTTCATGTAAAGCTATTTATGAGAAATCCTAGGTTGTAAAAAAAAAAAAAAAAAACAGACTCTGGAGCTGGTGGTAGGAGCAGATGGAATCTGGGGCTTTGGGAATTTGGCATTTGGTTAAAATATAGAGTAGCAATCGGGAAGGAGGCTGCTCACGCTTTAAACCAGGTGGGTATGGAGATTCATATGTGAAATTCCAGTGCTTGGGAGGCCAAGACAGGAAGATCATAAATTCAGGGACAGTGTGAGCAAGACAGCAAGATCCTGTCTCAGTCACTCGTGTTTAGCAAGCTCTGCACTGGGTCCCAGCACATTGGTGTAGTACATGCCTTTAATCCAGTGCTGTGTAGAAGGGAGAGGATCATAAAAAGGGGACTGTCATCCACAACAACATAGTCAGTTGGAGGCCAACCCGAGCAGCCTGATAGATATCAGATCAAAAGCAAACACTTAATGGGGATATCATTGAGGCATTGAGGGACGATACGTACTTTTTTCTTAAAGGAACAACAACAACAAAACCAACAGAAATATATCTGAGTTTTAAATCTCTCCAAAAATTTTCTCAGGGAAATGGGTGGTACCTCTGCCTTTAAGGTGACGGAGGCCCTGGGATCGACAAGCCACCTGAGTAGCTGACAAAAGAAAGGAGACAGAATGGGAGCTTCCTGACCCAGACATTTCAAAGGCCAGCTTTGTCATAACTCCATCACCATGGCTGACTCAGCCTTGCTGGCCTCAGTGGCTGGTAAAAATGAATCCTCAGTCAGCCTTCCTTTAAGACAAATTAAAAATTACAGGAAACGTAGATCTGGTGATCAACTTACAAATTCTTCAGCCTCAGCCAGGGAGACCCAGGCTGTGAAGAACTCCTCCCTTTGGCCACTTTGGAAAATGAAGATGAAATGTGCAGATATCCATGAACTTCGCTGTTGGAACCTAGACTGAAACATTAGCAAATAACATGACTTAATTGTTCTTAAGTGGGTGTGACCCGGCCTGGTTTTCCTCAGCTCTAGGTGAATAGAGCTTGGCAATGTGCTATCGTTTTGTAGAATTGCATACAGCTGTGCATGAGCAAGCTAATATGGTAATTGTGGTTTGGAGTAAGTCTGAGTTTTGGGATAAAATAACGTTAAATTCTAAAGACTGTACAGTAAAAGTTCTCATCTTACTTTTAAGTACATTTATGGTTTATTCTGTTAAAGATCCAGTTCAAGAGTTTTCCTTGGGAGAACCAGAGAAAACCGAATGCCAGTAATTTTTATTTATTAGCATACTTATATATTATTATATTTATATTGTTATATATATTATTTATTGCCAAATGTTTTCTACTATAGTTATGCCATATTATGCCATACTGTGACATTATATATTATATATTTTTATATATTATGTATTTACATATATTATATTATATAATTAATATAATTAAATAGTTGATCAGTAATTGGTGTTATAGACTTAATCAGTTTCTCATGCATAGCTCTTAAGATTCTGAAGTATTTTTTTAATCTTCAAAATTTTGCATTTCATGCCATCAGAAATTTTTTCTTCTCAAATTAAAAAAAAAAACAAAAAACAAAAAAACTATGCAACCAGAATGTGGGGCAGAAGCTGGACAAGATTCTACTGTTTTTTTAAGTAAAAATGCTTTTAGTTGAATTTCCTCCTTGAAAAAGCAGGGTCTTAAAGTTATACAATACTATTGATAGAAATAACTGAACAAGCGAAAATAATGGTGGCACACGCCTTTAATTCCACCACTGGGGAAGCAGAGGCAGGTTCAAAGCCAACCTGGTCTACAGAATGAGTTCCAGAACAGCCTGGGCTACACAGAGAAACGATATCTTGAAATAAACAAATAAACAAACAAATAAATGAAGTTTGTTTTAGGTTTCAAAAACTGTATACGGTTTCCAGACTTTAATCTCATGTGAATAAACTGAGTCTTCTGCTGTAATTTTTCTTTTATCACATGTTTAATTTTCTGCAAATAATTTGGGGGGCTTTTCCCATTCTAATTTATTTATTTGTTTGCTTTGAATGAGTATCTGTGTGCCATGTCTGTGTAGGAGCCCTTGGAAGCCAGGAGAGGGCATTGGAACTAGAGTTATAGGCAGTCTTGAGCTGTTAAATGCATGCTTGGAACTGAACCTGATTCCCCCAAAGGAACATAAGTGCTCTTTTTTTTTTTTTAACTTGAGTATTTCTTATTTACATTTCGAGTGTTATTCCCTTTCCCTGTTTCCGGGCCAACATCCCCCTAACCCCTCCCACTCCCCTTCTTTATGGGTGTTCCCCTCCCCATCCTCCCCCCATTGCCGCCCTCCCCCCCAAAATCACGTTCACTTGGGGTTCAGTCTTAGCAGGACCTAGGGCTTCCCCTTACACTGGTGATCTTACTGGGATATTCAATGCTACCTATGAGGTCAGAGTCCAGGGTCAGTCCATGTATAGTCTTTAGGTAGTGGCTTACTCCCTGGAAGCTCTGGTTGCTTGGCATTGTTGTTCATATGGAGTCTCGAGCCCCTTCAAGCTCTTCCAGTTCTTTCTCTGATTCCTTCAACGGGGGTCCTGTTCTCAGTTCAGTGGTTTGCTGCTGGCATTTGCCTCTGTATTTGCTGTATTCTGGCTGTGTCTCCCAGGAGAGATCTACATCTGGCTCCTGTCAGCCTGCACTTCTTTGCTTCATCCATCTTGTCTAATTGGGTGGCTGTATATGTATGGGCCACATGTGGGGCAGGCTCTGAATGGGTGTTCCTTCAGTCTCTGTTTTAATCTTTGCCTCTCTATTCCCTGCCAAGGGTATTTATATTCCCCTTTTAAAGAAGGAATGAACCATTCACATTTTGATCATCCATCTTGAGTTTCATTTGTTCTAGGCATCTAGGGTAATTCAAGCATTTGGGATAATAGCCACTTATCAATGAGTGCATACCATGTGTGTTTTTCTGTGATTGGGTTACCTCACTCAGGATGATATTTTCCAGTTCCAACCATTTGCCTATGAATTTCATAAAGTCATTGTTTTTGATAGCTGAGTAATATTCCATTGTGTAGATGTACTACATTTTCTGTATCCATTCCTCTGTTGAAGGGCATCTGGATTCTTTCCAGCTTTGGCTATTATAAATAAGGCTGCTATGAACATAGTGGAGCATGTGTCTTTTTTATATGTTGGGGCATCTTTTGAGTATATGCCCAAGAGAGGTATAGCTGGATCCTCAGGCAGTTCGATGTCTAATTTTCTGAGGAACCTCCAGACTGATTTCCAGAATGTTTTTACCAGTCTGCAATCCTACCAACAATGGAGGAGTGTTCCTCTTTCTCCACATCCTCGCCAGCATCTGCTGTCACCTGAGTTTTTGATCTTAGCCATTCTCACTGGTGTGAGGTGAAATCTCAGGGTTGTTTTGATTTGCATTTCCCTTATGACTAAAGATGTTGAACATTTCTTTAGGTGTTTCTCAGCCATTCGGCATTCCTCAGCTGTGAATTCTTTGTTTAGCTCTGAACCCCATTTTTTTCTGGACTGATGTTATACAGACCCTAAGTGAACCCCATTTTTTAATAGGGTTATTTGTCTCCCTGCGGTCTAACTTCTTGAGTTCTTTGTATATTTTGGATATAAGACCTCTATCTGTTGTAGGATTGGTAAAGATCTTTTCCCAATCTGTTGGTTGCTGTTTTGTCCTAACCACAGTGTCCTTTGCCTTACAGAAGCTTTGCAGTTTTATGAGATCCCATTTGTCGATTCTTGATCTTAGAGCATAAGCCATTGGTGTTTTGTTCAGGAAATTTTTTCCAGTGCCCATGTGTTCCAGGTGCTTCCCTAGCTTTTCTTCTATTAGTTTGAGTGTGTCTGGTTTGATGTGGAGGTCCTTGATCCACTTGGACTTAAGCTTTGTACAGGGTGATAAGCATGGATCGATCTGCATTCCTCTACATGTTGACCTCCAGTTGAACCAGCACCATTTGCTGAAAATGCTATGTTTTTTCCATTTGATGGTTTTGGCTCCTTTGTCAAAAATCAAGTGATCATAGGTGTGTGGGTTTATTTCTGGGTCTTCAATTCTGTTCCATTGGTCTGCTGTCTCTGTACCAATACCATGCAGTTTTTATCACTATTGCTCTGTGATACTGCTTGAGTTCAGGGATAGTGATTCCCCCTGAAGTCCTTTTATTGTTGAGGATAGTTTTAACTATCCTGGGTTTTTTGTTATTCCAGATGAATTTGCAAATTGTTCTGTCTAACTCTTTGAAGAAATGGATTGGTATTTTGATGGGGATTGCATTGAATCTGTAGATTGCTTTTGGTAAAATGGCCATTTTTACTATGTTAATCCTGCCAATCCATGAGCATGGGAGATCTTTCCATCTTCTGAGGTCTTCTTCAATTTCCTTCTTCAGTGTCTTGAAGTTCTTATTGTACAGATCTTTTACTTGCTTGGTTAAAGTCACACCGAGGTACTTTATATTGTTTGGGTCTATTATGAAGGGTGTCGTTTCCCTAATTGCTTTCTCGGCTTGTTTCTCTTTTGTGTAGAGGCAGGCTACTGATTTATTTGAGTTAATTTTATACCCAGCCACTTTGCTGAAGTTGTTTATCAGCTTTAGTAGTTCTCTGGTGGAACTTTTGGGATCACTTAAATAAACTATCATATCATCTGCAAATAGTGATATTTTGACTTCTTCTTTTCTGATCTGTATCCCCTTGACCTCCTTTTGTTGTCTGATTGCTCTGGCTAGAACTTCAAGAACTATATTGAATAAGTAGGGAGAGAGTGGGCAGCCTTGTCTAGTCCCTGATTTTAGTGGGATTGCTTCAAGTTTCTCTCCATTTAGTTTAATGTTAGCAACTGGTTTGCTGTCTATGGCTTTTACTATGTTTAGGTATGGGCCTTGAATTCCTATTCTTTCCAGGACTTTTATGATGAAGGGGTGTTGAATTTTGTCAAATGCTTTCTCAGCATCTAATGAAATGATCATGTGGTTTTGTTCTTTCAGTTTGTTTATATAATGGATCACCTTGATGGTTTTCCGAATATTAAACCATCCCTGCATGCCTGGGATGAAGCGTACTTGATCATGGTCGATGATTGTTTTGATGTGCTCTTGGATTCGGTTTGCCAGAATTTTATTGAGTATTTTTGCGTCGATATTCATAAGGGAAATTGGTCTGAAGTTCTCTTTCTTTGTTGGGTCTTTGTGTGGTTTAGGTATAAGAGTAATTGTGGCTTCGTAGAAGGAATTCGGTAGGGCTCCATCTGTTTCAATTTTGTGGAATAGTTTGGATAGTATTGGTATGAGGTCTTCTATGAAGGTTTGATAGAATTCTGCACTAAACCCCTCTGGACCTGGGCTCTTTTTGGTTGGGAGACCTTTAATGACTGCTTCTATTTCCTTAGGAGTTATGGCTTTATCTGTTCCTGATTTAACTTCGGTATCTGGTATCTGTCTAGGAAATTGTCCATTTCCTGCAGATTTTCAAGTTTTGTTGAATATAGGCTTTTATAGTAAGATCTGATGATTTTTTTGAATTTCCTCTGATTCTGTAGTTATGTCTCCCTTTTCATTTCTGATTTTGTTTTTGCACACACTCTCTGTGTCCTCTCGTTAGTCTGGCTAAGGGTTTATCTATCTTGTTGATTTTCTCAAAGAACCAACTTTTGGTTCTGTTGATTCTTTCTATGGTCCTTTTTGTTTCTACTTGGTTGATTTCAGCTCTGAGTTTGATTATTTCCTGCCTTCTACTCCTCCTTGGTGTATTTGCTTCTTTTTGTTCTAGAATTTTTAGGTGTGCTGTCAAGCTGGTGATATATACTCTATCCTGTTTCTTTCTGCAGGCACTCAGAGCTATGAGTCTTCCTCTTAGCACAGCTTTCATTGTGTCCCATAAGTTTGGGTATGTTGTACCTTCATTTTCATTAAATTCTAAAAAGTCTTTAATTTCTTTCTTTATTTCTTCCTTGACCAGGTTAGCATTGAGTCGAGCATTGTTCAATTTCCACGTATAAGTGGGCATTCTTCCTTATTGTTATTGAAGACCAGCTTTAGGCCGTGGTGGTCTGATAGCACGCATGGGATTATTTCTATCTTTCTATACCTGTTGAGGCCCGTTTTTTGGCCAATTATATGGTCAATTTTGGAGAAAGTACCATGAGGAGCTGAGAAGAAGGTATATCCTTTTGCTTTAGGATAGAATGTTCTATAAATATCTGTTAAGTCCATTTGGCTCATGACTTCTCTTAGTCTGTCTACGTCTCTGTTTAATTTCTGTTTCCATGATCTGTCCATTGATGAGAGTGGGGTGTTGAAATCTCCTACTATTATTGTGTGAGGTGCAATGTGTGTTTTGAGCGTTAGTAAGGTTTCTTTTACATATGTAGGTGCCCTTGTATTTGGGGGAAATATATTTAGGATTGAGAGTTCATCTTGGTGGATTTTTCCTTTGATGAATATAAAGTGTCCTTCCTTATCTTTTTTGATGACTTTTAGTTGAAAATTGATTTTATTTGATATTAGAATGGCTAGTCCAGCTTGCTTCTTCCGACCATTTGCTTGGAAAGTTGTTTTCCAGCCTTTCACTCTGAGGTAGTGTCTGTCTTTGTCTCTGAAGTGTGTTTCCTGTAGGCAGCAGAATGCAGGGTCCTCGTTGCGTATCCAGTTTGTTAATCTATGTCTTTTTATTGGGGAGTTGAGGCCATTGATGTTGAGAGATATTAAGGAATAGTGATTATTGCTTCCTGTTATATTCATATTTGGATGTGAGGTTATGTTTGTGTGCTTTTCTTCTCTTTGTTTTGTTGCCAAGACAATTAGTTTCTTGCTTCTTCTAGGGTGTAGCTTGCCTCCTTATGTTGGGCTTTACCATTTATTATCCTTTGTAGCGCTGGATTTGTAAAAAGATTTTGTGTAAATTTGGTTTTGTCATGGAATATCTTGGTTTCTCCATCTACATTAATTGAGAGTTTTGCAGGATACAGTAACCTGGGCTGGCATTTGTGTTCTCTTAGGGTCTGTATAACATCTGTCCAGGATCTTCTGGCTTTCATAGTCTGTGGCGAAAAGTCTGGTGTGATTCTGATAGGTCTGCCTTTATATGTTACTTGACCTTTTTCCCTTACTGCTTTTAATATTCTTTCTTCATTTTGTGCATTTGGTGTTTTGACTCTTATATGATGGGAGGAATTTCTTTTCTGGTCCAATCTATTTGGAGTTCTGTATGCTTCTTGTATGCTTATGGGTATCTCTTTCTTTAGGTTAGGGAAGTTTTCTTCTATTATTTTGTTGAAGATATTTACTGGTCCTTTGAGCTGGGAGTCTTCACTCTCTTCTATACCTATTATCCTTAGGTTTGATCTTCTCATTGAGTCCTGGATTTCCTGTATGTTTTGGACCAGTAGCTTTTTCCACTTTACATTATCTTTGACAGTTGAGTCGATGATTTCTATGGAATCTTCTGCTCCTGAGATTCTCTCTTCCATCTCTTGTATTCTGTTGATGAAGCTCGTATCTACAGCTCCTTGTCTCTTCTTTTGGTTTTCTATATCCAGGGTTGTTTCCATGTGTTCTTTCTTGATTGCTTCTATTTCCATTTTTAATTCCTTCAATTGTTTGATTGTGTTTTCCTGGAATTCTTTCAGGGATTTTTGTGATTCCTCTCTGTAGGCTTCTACTTGTTTATTTATGTTTTCCTCTGTTTCTCTAAGGGAGTTCTTCATGTCTTTCTTGAAGTCCTCCAGCATCATGATCAAATATGATTTTGAAATTAGATCTTGCTTTTCTGGTGTGTTTGGATATTCCATGTTTGCTTTGGTGGGAGAATTGGGCTCCAATGATGCCATGTAGTCTTGGTTTCTGTTGCTTGGGTTCCTGCGCTTGCCTCTCTCCATCAGATTATCTCTAGTGTTACTTTGTTCTGCCATTTCTGAAGGTGGCTAGACTGTCCTATAAGCCTGAGTGTCAGGAGTGCTGTAGACCTGTTTTCCTGTTTTCTTTCAGCCAGTTATGGGGACAGAGTGTTCTGCTTTCGGGCATGTAGTTTTTCCTATCTACAGGTCTTCAGCTGTTCCTGTGGGCCTGTGTCTTGAGTTCACCAGGCAGGTCGCTTGGAGCAGGAATTGTCTTTCCTGTGATCCCGAGGCTCAGGTTTGCTCATGGTGTGTTGCTTATGAGCTCTCAGCGGGGGCAGCAACCAGGAAGATCTGCGCCACCCTTTCCGGGAGCTTCTGTGCACCAGGGTTCCAGATGGCGTTTGGTGTTTTCCTCTGGAATCAGTAATGTGGGCAGAGTGTAGACTCTTCTGGTTTCCCAGGCATGTCTGCCTCTCTGAAGGTTCAGCTCTCCCTCCCACGGATTTGGGTGCAGAGAACTGTTTATCTGGTCGGTCCCTTCAGGTTCTGGTGGTGTCTCAGACGCACGGGACCTGCTGCTCCTGTGCCCTTATCTCCAGGAACCCAGAGGCCGTATACAGTTTCCTCTTGGGCCAGGGATGTGGGCAGGGGTGGGCAGTGTTGGTGGTCTCTTCCGCTCTGTAGCCTCAGGAGTGCCCACCTGACCAGGCGGTGAGGTCTCTTTCCCACGGGGTTTGGGAACAGTGAGCTGCTGCGGGCAGGGATCTTCGAGTTTGGGAATCCCACTAAAAACCGGAAGTGTCCTGTCCTAGAGGAATTTTGCCTCTGTGTGTCCTGAGTTCACCAGGCAGGTTGCTTGGAGCAGGAAGGTTTGTCTTACCTGTGGTCCTGAGGCTCAAGTTTGCTCGTGGGGTGTTGCTTATGAGCTCTCCGCAGGGAACACATAAGTGCTCTTAACCACTGAGCCATCTCTCCAGCTCCCTAATTTTATTTAATGCACAACTTGGGTGTACACACCTGAAAATTGAAATAGTTTTTCCATAAAATAATATAGTGAATAAAAATATCCACAGAACAAATAAAAAGAACTCAGAGATAAAAATAAAAAGGCTGTCTGCAACATTTAGAATATGTGTATATATATATGTATATATACATATATATATATACATATATGCTCACAGAGAGAGAGAGAGAGAGAGAGAGAGAGAGTGCATGAGCATGAAGAATAAGGAAATGGATTAGTCAGAGTATGGATGGTCTAAAATAATTCAATAACTATAGTGGGAACTATTATGACAATAAAATTTAAAATCTAAATGAAATGGATGTTATTCTAACAAGTTATAAATTACTAAAATAAATTACAATATATTACAAATTCCAAGACAAATTCCAAATTTCAAAAGTAGAATAATTATACAGCAAAAACTGATTGCACATAAAGACTTCCATGTAATGACATCATCAGTCCCTTAGTACCAAAACCTGATAAGGAAGCATCCAGTGTCATCCCTAAGTGTACACTTTTTTAAAAGATCTTGTGCCGTGCAGCTACAGTGATTTCATGAGAGCATTGGTGATGTCAAGACCAGGAAACACTGTTTCAACCTCTGACTCTTACGATCTTTCTTATGTCCCCCGCCACCCCCCACCCTGTACCCCGCCTCTTCCATGATTCCCTGAGTGTTTTTGGGAGTGGGTGGGCTGATATAGATGTTCTATATAGAATGTCAGCAGTCACTTTATCTCTGCACACAGTTATTTTTAAATAGGAACATATATATATATATATATGAATATGAGAACATATGTACAGCAACAAGCATAGAGGAGTGCTTTTTTTTAACAGCAATGAAAATTTGTTGACACTGATTATCTCTAGGGGATATATGTGTAAGACCTGGTTTATTTTTAACTTTATATTTATCTACAATTTTAAAAGTGAATATGATCCAGGCATGGTGACATGGGCCTGCAGTTCCAGATACTCAGGAAGCTAAGTATTATTGGAAGTTCAAGGCTACTTGGAAAACTTAGCCAGGTCTTGCCTGGACGTACAGTAGAAGGGTTTAGGGGTGTAGTTGTATGGTAACATACTGGCCTGGCATACGTGGTAGCTGTGTCCAACCTCTCATCCTAAAAGGGAAACGTTACAATGAGCTGATAACCACCTCAGTGCTAAGTGCAGTGAGAGCCAAACGTCTGTGGAGGCACTGTTTGCAGTGTGTCATCTAAGTGACTCTGAGCGAAATCAGTAGATTGGTCACAGAACTAATGCTGAAAGATGATTTACTTGTTAAGGAAAGGATCCCCTATGAAAACTGATAGGGGAATATCCAATGTGGCCTCTGTGGTTTGAGTGGCTGCCTTTATCTGTTGGAGACTCTGATCTGGAAGCCGATCACCTCCTTTGTTGTAACAAGTAGGGACTT
This sequence comes from Rattus norvegicus, assembly GCF_021556685.1. Classification (NCBI taxonomy): domain Eukaryota; kingdom Metazoa; phylum Chordata; class Mammalia; order Rodentia; family Muridae; genus Rattus; species Rattus norvegicus. The sequence goes on along the minus strand of NC_141534.1, from coordinate 234,896,635 downwards.
CCAAGTTAAACTGGATGCTACAATGTATTTAGTACACATTGGGTCCTGTGGTTTATTCTCTTGCTACCCATGGTATGGATCCTTTATGCATACCCCTTCCTTTACCTTGCTACTCAACCCGAGAGCCACGTCTGATCCTTTGGGGAAAAGGAAGTGTGGATATCGCTAAATATTGACCAGTGATCTCTTTTCTAACAGCAACCTGGGGGCACAAAAGCAGTGTCAACGATGAGCAGGCCACCCGTCACCACCAACTACAGATGACTTGCCACTTTACTTACAAAGGTAAGAAGATGTTTTCTGTATCCCTAATTAATTCTGACAGATGCTCTATGGAGGCCTTAATCTTTCTGTATCTTTATTGACCTACCTAGTTCATGACGTTTAACTTTGACCGTGTCAAATTTCAAACACACAGCAAGCAAGCAGGACGTGGAAAGTTTTTGAATGTCTGTCTGTGTGGAGAGAGAAAGCATGGTGGGGGTGGAGAATGCCATGGACTACGGGGCATGGTTAATTTTTAATCACCCTCAAATTCTCCCCTAATTTTAAAAGAATACTCAGAGAATACAGCAAAATATTACCAGGAGTGCTCAGTGCATTTACAGCTTCGTCTTTAGGCAGTTGATCACCAGTACAGCCAGGGTCACTTCCCTCCTCTCTTCGTAGAGATGGTTCCATTATAATGTGGTTATCTATGCCTGTTTTGGTTTACACCCTAGCAAGGGTGTATTGTACCCACTGAAACCTAACAAGCCTAGGACAGGGAGTAACCCCCACCATGCCCTCTTGAATAGTTCTTTGTAGTTTACTGGGGTAGTGCTTACTGCTGTCAACTTGGGAGGTCTAGAGTCGACAGGGAGACTGGCCTCAGGACCAGCCTGTGGGGGATCATCTTGATGGCAATGACCGAGGTGGGAAGTGAGATTTTCCACAGTCTCTGAGTAATGGTTCTTCTGGGCTGTATAAAATCAAGCTAAGCACAGGCAGGTAGGCCACTGCTTTCCCTGCTTGCTATAGACACAAAGTAGTGGCTTCGGGCACCTGGGCCTCGATTTCCCCATGGTGACAGACTGTCGTTTGAACTAAATTAAGACCTTTCTCCCTTAAGTGGCTTTTGTCATAGGACTCTAGCCCAGCAACAGGACAAGAAGCTAAGAGCCTGTCCCTAACCATTTCATTCACTTCATTGACTTGGGTATCCCTGTTTGATAGCGTGGTGTTTTGTCGAACATCATTCTATGAGTATGTGAAATCTCAACTATTTTAAAAGAAAGAAAATAACCACTTTGAACTCAGGTGACCCTTTAGGGGTGATGAAGTTGGGATATCAATAAATATTGATTAGTGATCTCTTTTCTAATAGGACCCCAGGGTAGGCAGAGAAGCACTGTCAACAATGAATCCCCCCTCCCACGCCTCACTACCTTGGCTCTCCTTTATCTGCTATGTGCTTTTCACTTCCTTCCTACTGGCAAGTCTTGAGTGATTTACAATGTAATGGAAAATACTTTTAGAGTCTGCTAACTGCCCTTCATTCATGCCAATTAGACCATTTCCCAGAGGTTGGTCCTTAACTCTCCACAGAACGACTGTTGACATGTTTCCATCTTCAACGCTGGGGAGTCTGAGAAATGCAGCTACTCAAGTGTCATTCTTCAGGAAGGGCCTCAGTCTCTTGACTATGTTGAGCTTTTTATCCTGAGCTGATATTCTTAAGTCTTACAAGCATTTTAATCTTCCTAGCATTTTCTTCAGAACCCATAAAAGTATTATTCTAAGAAAACTAGAAAAAAGTCAGTTCCTCTTTAAACCAATAAAGCAGATGTTTTTGTGAAACAGGCCATCTTTGAAGACTCCCTGTTCTAGAATGAACAGGTTAAATAGAACTCATCTGAAAGTTAAGAGGGTAAGAGGGGGTTGATTATGACAGCAGTAGACCTGGTGAGGTGGGCTCATCTAAGTCCTTAGCGTTAGTCATGTCGTGCACACATCAGTGCTTCAGTTCCGGTGTAGGGACACAGCTGGCAAAGTCTTTGGTACCACAGATATTGAACTTGTTAAGAGTCCAGGACTCAAAGGCTTGTAGGAAAGTCAGAAGACCTTTCTCTCCCTGTGGTTTTAAATACCTTTCCTGTAATTTAAGATCCTGTAGTGCTCTTGAGTGGACAATAATTAGCAAAGAATTCCAAACTGAGCAGTGTGCAGAAGTGAGAGACTTTGGACCCTCAACCTTAGATCATAAGTCCTCATCAAACCTCTCCCCTCAGAGCTCAGGGATCTGTCAAAAAAGAGGCAGAAAGATTTTAAGAGCTAGAGGTGGGGGATGACTCTCAGAAGACCGCATCTTCCGGACCCAATGGGGTTGGTACACATCAGAATCACAAAGACACACCTATGACCACCACAGGTTCAAACCGGACTGAATCTCAATACTGATGGAAGAATCATTCACAAAATCCCACCTACAACCAAGAAGCTATTTGCAATTGATTCCTACTCAGAAAGTGGATACTGATTTTATCTCATGACGTCTCATTGAATATATTAATCACACTCCAGAGCAGGCCCCAAGCCCAGAGGTAGCTGGCCAACACAACTCAGATAAGGAGTCTGGTTTGGTCTGGTTTGGTTTGGTTTGTTGTGCACATTTTGGTTTGGTTTTTTATTATTTATTTATTTATTTTGTGGGGGTTTTTTTTCATAATTTTTTTTTTTTATTAAACATCGAGACCCTATTTCTTTTTTTATTTTTATTTTTTATTTTTTTTTATTAACTTGAGTATTTCTTATATACATTTCGAGTGTTATTCCCTTTCCCGGTTTCCGGGCAAACATCCCCCTCCCCCCTCCCCTTCCTTATGGGTGTTCCCCTCCCGACCCTCCCCCCATTGCCGCCCTCCCCCCACCAGTCTAGTTCACTGGGGGTTCAGTCTTAGCAGGACCCAGGGCTTCCCCTTCCACTGGTGCTCTTACTAGGCTATTCATTGCTATCTATGAGGTCAGAGTCCAGGGTCAGTCCATGTATAGTCTTTAGGTATTGGCTTAGTCCCTGGAAGCTCTGGTTGCTTGGCATTGTTGTACATATGGGGTCTCGAGCCCCTTCAAGCTCTTCCAGTTCTTTCTCTGATTCCTTCAACGGGGGTCCTGTTCTCAGTTCAGTGGTTTGCTGCTGGCATTCGCCTCTGTATTTGCTGTATTCTGGCTGTGTCTCTCAGGAGCGATCTACATCCAGCTCCTGTCAGCCTGCACTTCTTTGCTTCATCCATCTTGTCTAATTGGGTGGCTGTATATGTATGGGCCACATGTGGGGCAGGGTCTGAATGGGTGTTCCTTCAGTCTCTGTTTTAATCTTTGCCTCTCTCTTCCCAGCCAAGGGTATTCTTGTTCCCCTTTTAAAGAAAGAGTGAAGCATTCACATTTTGATCATCCATCTTGAGTTTCATTTGTTCTAGGCATCTAGGGTAATTCAAGCATTTGGGATAATAGCCACTTATCAATGAGTGCATACCATGTGTGTTTTTCTGTGATTGGGTTAGCTCACTCAGGATGATATTTTCCAGTTCCAACCATTTGCCTACAAATTTCATAAACTCGTTGTTTTTGATAGCTGAGTAATATTCCATTGTGTAGATGTACTACATTTTCTGTATCCATTCCTCTGTTGAAGGGCATCTGGGTTCTTTCCAGCTTTGGCTATTATAAATAAGGCTATGATGAACATAGTGGAGCACGTGTCTTTTTTATATGTTGGGGCATCTTTTGGGTATATGCCCAAGAGAGGTATAGCTGGATCCTCAGGCAGTTCAATGTCCAATTTTCTGAGGAACCTCCAGACTGATTTCCAGAATGGTTTTACCAGTCTGCAATCCTACCAACAATGGAGGAGTGTTCCTCTTTCTCCGCATCCTCGCCAGCATCTGCTGTCACCTGAGTTTTTGATCTTAGCCATTCTCACTGGTGTGAGGTGAAATCTCAGGGTTTTTTTCTTTTTTTTTTTTTTCTTTTTCTTTTTTTCGGAGCTGGGGACCGAACCCAGGGCCTTGTGCTTGCGAGGCAAGCGCTCTACCACTGAGCTAAATCCACAACCCTTTTTTCATAATTTTTTGAGGGGGCAGACATGAAGTTGGGTGGGTAAGGAGATAAGGAAGATCTGGGAGGTGTTAATGAAGGAGGAAAGAGTGTGACCAAAATAAGATACATGAAAAATTTTCATAACTTTTTAAAGATCCTGAAATATTGTAGCTTGCTGTTGATGCAGGCAGGTACCCTTATTCATCACAAAAGTAACTGGCTTTACATTTTTTTAATGACTTCGAAGTTGAATGATTTTTAAATGAAAAAGTGATTACAAGTACATGTTTGAACATCTACTGTCTCTCACTGAGAAAAAAAATTTTATCTTAAGAGCATTTGAAAAAAATAACAAAATTAATAACTCTTTTTGAATTAGTAAAACTAAAACCTCTCTGTGTTGCAAGTTTTAAACAGATTAAAAGGCACGCCACCGCATGGAAAATACTAATAATGCGCTTAGTGATGAAGTAATAGTCTAAAAATTTAGGATTAACAAGGAAATTACTAATACTACTAACAGTTACGGGCTTAAAAATCAATAATGAAAATACTAAGACCCTAAAAGATAGGTTAGCAAAAGTATGAAAAACTCAAAAAAAAAACAGACAAAGGTCTAGCAGTGGCAGGAGGAAAATTTAATCCTTAGTAAATGAGGAGGGGCCTTATTTGACCTGACGAATTATCGAAGTATAGTAGCTATTGTTGCTCAGTGAGCCAAGCTTCCACTCAGTCCTGATATGGCTATGAGTGGGCATAGCCTTCTGGGAAGGCAGTTTGCTGATGTTAGTAAGGGCTTTAAAGTGTTAGGACTCCAGTGTAACTTAGTCATTGCAGGAATCGGCCATGTTAACACTGGACAAAGACAGAGCACGGATAATTGTTGTATTATTTGCAGGAGCAAACTGTTTGAGCCACCTCAACTCTCCATCAGTAAGAGCATCATTAACTAAAGGACGGACACACAGCTGGATTCACACAGGGATGTCTCCTGGCATCTAAAAGAAAATATTCTTTTGCCACTGAGGATTTTTTTAATCATAAAAGGAGCATGTCCTTATTACATCAATGTTTATTGAAAACACAAAGATGGTGTCATCATTTTTCATATCAAAAATGCAGATGTCAAAAGATACATAAGCAAGCACAAGGCCCTGGGTTCCATCCCCAGCTCTGAAAAAAAAAAAAAGATACATAAGAATGTGCTAAAATGTGAATCATGGAGTTGCTTGAGGAAAGTACTATTAAGAGTGGTGTGTGTGTGTGTGTGTGTGTGTGTGTGTGTGTGTGTGTGTGTGTATTCTGGTTCATAATTTTGGTACTTTCCAGATATTTTTACAGCCCTTACAACTGAGCCAAAAATGCATTTTAAATAGCTTGTAACAAGACGCTATCCACATGATAAGGGTCTAGGTCTTCTATGGTGTCTTTCTTCAGATTTAAAGGTGAGTGTACTCCCAATAAGAACTCTTGGATTTTCTTTTTCCTCTGCTCCCCTAAATTAATAGCAGTGGCAACAACAAAACTTTATAAAATATATTTTGCTCTTTATCAGCATTATTAATATGCTGCACTAGAGATGACCGGTCAGACTTCACGTGGAAATATCTCTCCTTTGCAGATGTCGTCAACTGCTGAAAATGGAGACGCCGTACCTGGAAAACAAAACGAAGAAAAAACCTACAAAAAGGTGAGTTTTTAGCACTGTTCTGCTGTTGCCAGATTGAAGATTTTAGACCTTTCCTTCCTCTGAAGCAGTTGTTAACTGTCTTCCTTTCTCTCACGGCTCTACTGAATGAGTAGAACCTTGGTTGTTTAAATGACAAAATGTATCACTGCATGGTCAGAAGTCTGGCCGGGGTCTGACTGGTATCCACAGAGATCCATTCCTTCCAGAACAGTTAGGGAAGGACTGGAGGGCTTGTTCTACCCAGTTCTAGAGTCCCCGAGTCTCCACTCTCACACTTCCTTCTATCTCAGAGCCAGAAATGATTGTCAGGGTAAAGTTGGAAGGGCATACCCTTCTAAAAGGGCAAAGGACCTTCTAGATAATGCAAAATGATTCTTTTAATTTTAAAGTTAGTTGATCAGAAACCTTAATGTTCACTAGCCTAAACTCTTGGTTGCCCTATAACCTAACATATTTATAAGGTCAAAAGACTAGCAAGCACATGGCTGTCTTTGACAGACATCCCAGTTACCGTGTGTAGACAGGTGAGGGGAGAGAGTTATTTTTCTGCCTTTATTTTGAATATTTATAGGAAGAAGATTCTCAGTGGTATATGATATCCTGGGTCTAGCATATGAATCCTTTAACTGACGTAGTAAGTCTTAAATTTTTATTTTAAAAAGTGATAAGCACGAATCGCTGTCACTTTTTGAGTCGTCTAAAATTTCATGCCTTCAGTCCATTTCATACAGACCTCTTTTTCTGGGCTTCCCAGTGTATCTTACCAGTGTTTCGATTTGATAAATTTTTGGCTTTTAGCCAATCAAGCTAATGTTAACATTGTTATTGAATAAAACGTGACCCTCAGCAGCACTGTCCCCTTCTTCTAAGTTAACTTTATACATTACAGCTTTTAAAAGGTCTTGCCTCCTCCTCTTTTGGACTCCAAGATGCTTGTGTATTGTACATTTACTATGTCCCAGTTTTCGTTTCTACTTGCTATTCTCTGATGAACAGCTAGTGAGAACTTTCTCCACACGTCTGTCTATTCGGGTCATGAGTCATGTGAAATGTTGCTTTCCTAAGTCTCCTTTTCCTGTAGATCTTTTAAACTCTTCTTTTCTACTCAGAGAAATCTAGCAATGTAAACACGGAGATTGCTGTCTCCGGTGATGATGTGCTCAGGAAAAAGATGGGTCAGGATGAAGACTAAAGAATTCCACAATGGCCGGGCAGTGGTGGTGGCACGTGCCTTTAACTCCTTGCAGAAGCAGGTGGATCTTTGAGTTCGAAGCCAGCCTGGTCTACAGAGAAAGTTCCAGGACAGCCAGGGCCATACAGAGAAACTGTCTTGGCAAACAAAATATACAAACAAGCAACAAAAATAGTAGAATTTCAGACTATCGGGTCTTATAAACTTTGTAATCCAGCCGAAGGTAGTAATGACAGTTCTTTAACCTTAGACTCGGGTGGAAAATTGGTTGTTTTTCTTTAGCCAGTATGCAGAGGAACCGTGCGGAGACACCAACCTATCAGTACTTCACGTTAGCTTCCAGCCGTGTCCTCAGTCAGCATCAAAGTACGCCAAGATTCTGAGCTGAAATCCTTCATCATATAACACGGTAGAAAGAACGTGATCACCGCACACTGGCGTTTACCCAGGTTCCCGGTCCAAACTGTAGCACAGCTGAAGGAGTTACAGTCAGTGGATGTTTGATCCAGTGAGGTTCAGGACCTTACAAAAATTAAAAACTCAGGTGCTGTGATAATTCTTATAGAAAGAGACAAAAGAAAGTTTAAAAGTCCAACACACCCACACGTCCACAAACACACCAAAAATGTTTTAAGAAACACAATAATATAGGAATCTTTTGATGATCTGATTATTCAGAAGGATATCAGAGATGCAGGGATTAGCCCTTAATCCATGTGGTTATTGGTGGTGCATAGCACACAGGGAACACGTCATGAAAACATAAAAGTTATACTCTATCAATGTGCACGAATATTGGAAATCATGCCTGCTAACCCCATCCTGGCTATAGGAAGACATTGAGGCTACCTTGCATTCCACTAGACGTGCCTTTACGTGAGGTTTTCTTCCTCGTTCTGAAGCGCTGATGGTGGGATATGGATCTGTTTAGTAAAGAGACTTGGTGATCTACTGTTTATTATGATGGAAAACAACCCAGGTTAAAGACGTCTCCCTCCCCCATCCACCGCCAGCAACAAGAAAGACTGACCCCAAAGGAGTCTATATAGATGTTTCAGTTGACTGGGAGAAGTGAGCCACAAAAAGCAACTCTAGGGCTCAGTAGCCTCTTATAAGGTGGTGAGAGAGGAAGCCGCTGTGGATTCCTGTTAACCGGTTGCTTTGTGCTTTCTGTATGGGGCTCCACTTTAGGTGGGCAGCAGCTGGCAACATCCAGCTTCTTCAGTGTAATGGTTTCCAGGGTTTAGGGAACAGTCAGCATTTATGAACTCTCTGTTCTCCTTGTCTTGATCACTTACACATGAGTGCCAAGCTGGCTGCTTTTGGTTCTTCCAGTCGCCCATCTCTCTAATCTATTATCAATTCTTGGCAAGGCCGGGAGGAACTAAACATAAGCCCATAAGGTTAATGTCTTCAACTGAAGGCTAAAGCGAGTTGGGTTTTAGCTATGTAAAACAAACACGGTGCCCATTAGGGCGAGCATTAATGGCTGCCTCTCTGTTTACAGAGTCTAGGATTTCCACTCTCAGTTAATTTGCTGAATGTCTTCCACTAGAGTTGTAAACACAAAAGCCTACAGGAGCCAAGCAGGAAACAGATTTTGCTATAACTATGGGAACCATCATAAGGATGCCTGCCTTCCTTTGCGGGTGGATGGCACTGAGCTGCTGCTCACAGAGCTGTGTGTGAATGTGGACCCCAGCCTCTCTATGCTCTCGTTTGTTTTGTAGGGAACAGAAATACAGATCCCGATGTGAAATCTTCCAAGGTTTTAATCACCAGTTAATTCATAAGTAAGTTTGTAAGTTCACTCTGAGCAAAAGAGCAGGCCAGTGGAACTTTTCTCAGCTGCAAACTGCAACAGTTTGTAAACACCGACACATTCTTGATAGAAAAACGTGAAGGAGAGAAGAAATGCCTTCGAGACCATGTCTCTGCTTCCCGAGACTGTACGGTTTATTTGGAAGAAAAAAATGTAGCCCCATGTGACACATGAATGCATGCATACATACATACATACATACATACATACATACATACATACATACAATTGGCAGACATCACAAGTGTTTAAATCATCACAAGTCCCAAGTAGCTGGAAGCTCAATGTCGTCTTCCTGGCTCTCAGAGCTTCTAAACTGAGAGAGGATTTTGCTGGAGTAAAACTCTCCTGTTTATCTGCTTTCTGTTGCTCCTTTAGTGACTGTGCCTTCTAATTCGCTTACTTGTCTACATGATGGGGCATCTGATGAGTGTGACTCACACTTGGATGAGGGTGGCTTGCCGGAAGGACAGGAAAGGCTAACTTGAACTCGGCCAAGTGTCAGCGTCTGAGGCACATAGGTGGTAGTAGTGTAGGGTTGATTCTGTCAGCCTCAGGTGCACCATGGTGTCAAGGGTTCGAACCTCATGTTCCAGGTTAGTGTTGTCCAACAGAACTTTCTGGAAATGGTGGAAGTGTTCAGTAATCTGCACTGAGTCCATGGCAGTAAGATTTGTGAGGTTATTGAATGGCTGGGGTGTCTGAGGAACTGCATTTTTTATTGATGCAATTGTTAGTCTTGAGTTTAAAAATCATTTTATGGACTGACAATTTTTACGTGTATATAATGTACTTGATTGTGTTAACCTCCCCCAATCCCTTTTCTTACCCCTTTCTTACCCTTGCTGCAGCTGCAATCCTTCTTCTTAACACCTTTCTAATTTCATGGCTTTAAAACAAAATAGCCTATTAAATAGGATCGCTCGCCTGTGCACAGGTGCGGGGTTATTTCCTGCATGGTGGGCCACACTGTCGAAGAAAAGTCACTCCTCCCTCCCCGACAACTGTTAACTGCCAATGGTGAGCTCCTCCAGAAGAAGTGGGAGCCTCACATGCCCTTCCTCCAGCCATGATGGAATGTTGACAGCTCCATGTCGTTCAGGTCTGTCCTCGCCAATAACCACAGATACTGTGAGTTCACGGGAGCGATAGCCGTGTCCTGGACAGAAGACTGTGTCCCAGAGCCTCCTCCACTCTCCAGCTCTACAGTCTTTCCCCTTTGCGCTCAGTCTTAAAGACAGAAGCAGGGTGTGTGCGCGTGCATGCGTGTGTGTGTGTGTGTGTGTGTGTGTGTGTGTGCACGTGTGCGTGTGTGACATACATATCCCATTTAGGGCCGAGCAGTCCACTCTCATTCATCAGCGCATTGACAGCTGATGAGCATCCGCATTGATTACTGCCCACTGTGAAAAGAAACTTCTCAGACCAAGGTTGAGAGGCAGCAATGAGGCAGGAGCAGCGATGCCTGACCCTTGCCTCATTTACAAAGCAGGTGGCTTTTATTACTTTTGAAACGTGAGTAAAGTGATGACCCAGAGACACTCTGATTCCATGGAAGCACTTGTTTACACGTAACCCCCCTTACGTAGTCTTCCTAAACTCTGGAGTGGCGATCCCAGATTGGAGGGAGACACATCTGTGTGTATCTGTTCATGCATACTTAGTTTGCATTCATAGGAATATATTACTTACTCAAAAACTGGGTGCCCTGACCACTCTCCCTTTCCCTTGCCACTCTCCCTTTCCACTTCCCTAAAATTAGCAAACTTATGTCCAGTCCTGGGGGGACCGTCCTCTTCAGCTTAGCCTAGACACCTGTGTATGTGTATCGGGCATCAGTTGTCATGAATAGCAAGTACATTGGCCTCTAGGCAGAGGGCTCGTGTGGCCTTTTGCAAAACATGGCTCTTATTTTATCCTAACGTGAAAACTACTCAACCAGAAACTGTCTTGTGTGGAGAACATTTAAGATCTGAAGACATGTTTTGGTTCTTGATGCTTAAGAGATAGTCCTCTTAGCTTACACAGAGATAGAGTCTTGCAACTGAGACTGGAAGTCCCTGGCCTAACCAAACCGTGGAGGAGGAGAGTGGATTTGAGTTCTTCTCTGACGATGTTAATCTGTAATTCTGAGCATTTATTTTTCAATTGATCAGTGTCTTCATTTTCTCGATACATGAAGTATACTAGATACATGTTCCGGCTGTTATCACGGCACTGTAAGGATCAAATGAATTGACAGATGTGGGCATGACTGGGTGAAGTAGAATGCTAGGGAGTGAAGCCACAGTATGTGTTAACGGGAGTAAGATCCCTCCACTGGGATTTCTACATTCATCCGTAGGAACAGCAAGGAGGTCATGCAGCTGCCACCCTCAGCCCTAGACTCACAGAACCGATTGCCAAGCATCCCGAAGCCGGCTGCAGTCAACCTGGGCATGGGATGAGGAGTGGCGAGTGTTGGAGCTAGAAACTGTCCTTGCCCACAGCAGTGGCTTAGGAAATGAGATGCAAAGATGAGCTATAATAATAGACTGCCACTGGGATCTTCAACTCGAGCAACAAGGAGATGGGGTGTGATTGAATAATCATGTCAGATTTACAAGCATTTATAATGATAAGCCGTTATCTCCCTCCCCACTCCAGACATCTCAGCTTCTGTAATACATGTTTTCAAATATTCCTTTATTCCTTTCAGCGAGATGTCACATATCATTGAGCAAGTGAATCAGCAGCTTCAGACAGAGCCCAGCGGGGAAGCAAGCCATCTTGTCAGTCTGTTTCTCCAAATGGGTCACCGAAAGATGGCCACTTTCTGCATTCACATTGGAGGGGGCCCTGGAGTGGGTGGGTGTGCTCCATCTCCCGCCTTGAACCACCGTGCTCCATCGTTGATCCCCAATTTCAGTAGCCATTACATGGGTGTCCCTAAACTATCCCCCTGTAGGAGATGCCCATGTAATATGTTCATACCTGTTTTAGGGAACAGACACCACAGGTAGCTGTGTTTGATATTAGGACAGGGTCTGGGATGTTTCTTTCTGTTCCCGGGTCCAGACTCCATTGGAGCTGTTGTTCCTGATCGTGGTGAGCAATGCTACTTCGTTTTCTAATGCAAAGACTGAATATAAGGTGATAACCTGCCTCCTGCATCATGGGACCTGAGGGTCCTCGTCTGAGCAGCAAATCTCCTTGTCACGAGGCCCATGGCTTATCTCTCTTTATCATGACCTCCCTGTGCTTTATCTGTCACATAAAAATAGCCAGATTTTAGGGGTCACATAGGAAAAGATCCAGATTTCAAATGCTAGAGTTCTGGATTCTGAAAAAAGAAGACCAGAGACATAAAATTTTAGTCTTAAAAGTACTTAATAAAGCCACCATGGTGTACTTATTTAGAATTGGCTGTGGAGGGGAATACTGGCTCGTGGAATAATTTTTTTGGAGTTCCATTTGGTTTATTCTACCCCAAACCCTATTTATTTGACAAATTAAAGCATATTATAGTGAGATTCAATTCCAAAAGATAAGCTGATGAGAGGACTAGCATTAAGTGTTCACTTTATGCCTCATACAGTTCTGAGTAGTTTAGAACTATTTATTTTATCATCATAGTAACCCAGTGAGGGTGTCAGTGAAATAACTCAGTGTGTTATTTGGTTGCCACCAAATCTGGGACCCAAATCGTATAAGAAGAGAAGTGGTTCCTGAAAACTGTCTTTTGACACACACACATGCACACGATGTAACTTTTAAAGATCCCAGTGAGGAAATGTGCCTGGATTTCCGTTTTCATGAGAAACAGAAAGTTTTTAGAAGTCCATGAACTCAGTCAACCATGCACTGGAAATCTTTAGGGAGAAATATTTCATGTGTACCGAAATGTGCAGATATCTCTCCCCTGGCCCCTAAACTATACAGTGCAGTAGTGATTGGCATAGCATTTACTTGATATTTTTGCTCTCAGTATTGCGGAGATGGTTAGAGTGTGCAGAAGAATGGATGTTGGATGTAGGTAATATTCAAATATAGCACCTTGTTAATACAAGGAACTTGATAGCATCTATAGATTTGAATTTCTATGGGGATCCTAGAACCAAATCTCTATGAAAAGGGACAGCTGTGCCTTTGCTCCCATTTTACAAATGAGAAAAACTTGATACAGAGAGATCAAGTGGCAGAATAGGGCTGCGTGTCTAGCCCTATCTGGGTCCAGAGATTGCCACACCCCCTCCACTAAGGTCTGAACACCAGACAGTGGTGCTGCTAGTGACATTAGGACGGCCATTCTCAGCCATATGTGGTGATGCACACCTTTAAAAGCTTACATGGGAAGCTGAGGCAGGAGCAAAGCAAGTTCAAGGCCAGAATGGTCTTTGAGTGGGACCCTGTCTCAGAGGAGGTGGATACTCTGTGTGTGTGTGTGTGTGTGTGTGTGTGTGTGTGTGTGTGTGTGTGTGGTCATTTTGAATTATTCCACCGTGATAACAGAAACAAGTGCCTCAAATAATCCTGGCGATTTTGAATGGGGAAAAGACATTAATATTACTGAGCAATTATAGAAAAACATTTTCCCCACGTCAATGGTCTACAAGTCCTAATTCTTACCTTCATATAGAAACCAAACTACAGCCTAGAGGATACCTTTTCCTATAAAATAGTAATTTTTAAATGAGAAATAAACAGTTTGAGGACATTGTGCAGAGTGCTAAAGAGAGACGGATAAAGTGACTGATTCAGTGTTTTCTTGGGGGTGGTGCTCGCTCAGGATTGAGTGAGGAGTGAGGTCTATCTGGCAGATGAGAAATAGTATGAATGAGAAAACTAGGAGGAAATCGCCATTGAGAACCTGGTGAGCTGACAGCAAGTAAGTCGTGGGGGTGGGGGGTGGGGTAATGCTTCACTTTTAATCTGCTTAGAGCAAACACAGATCAGATAGAGGAAGCCCTGGGCAGGAGAGTGACTGCTTCAAAAGTTCCCCTGGGGGAATCAAGGCTTCCCAAGTGAACCTTTCTGGTGAATACAGCCCACCATCTGTTGGTCCTGTATCAGAGACTTTTATTATACTGAAAAAGAGAAGAGAGTATGTTTAGTCCTCTGTGGTGAAGTGATGGTCTTTGAGACATTCAGCACATCATAAAGGAAAGGGCTGGGTAAGGTGGCACTACCTCGAATTTCTGTGACCTACTCTACATACTGAGTTTCAGGCCAGCCAAAGCTACACAGTGAGACAATGGAGAAATAGAGTGGGGGAGGGAGAGAGGGGGAAGGAGACACAGAGAGAGAGAGAGAGAGAGAAGAGAGAGAGAGAGAGAGAGAGAGAGAGAGAGAGAGAGAGAGAGAGAGAGAGGAAGAGGAGGTGAAAAAGGAGGAGGAAGAAAATGTCTTCCTGTGGACACCTGAAAATTTAGATTTTTTTGTCATTTATGAATCTTCTTTCTTTTTCTTTTTTCTTTTCTCTGCCCAATTCCAGCTCTCAGGCACCCCCAGACACAATGTAGATTCCATTCAAGGGAAATGGGGCTTCCCTCAGGTCTTGTCACCTTGTTCCCTAAGGGGAACAGTACTGCTCTCACCCCCACTCCATGACTTCTCATCCAGGAAGGACAGAAGCCTCCTTGTGGTGCAGGAACACTTGCCCACAGAGAACTGAAGTGTAAATGGCCTAGGTAATCTCCTAATTTCCCTGAGGTATGTGTTTATAGTGTGACCTTGTCATTCGGTGTGGGTGTGGCCTGGGCCTGGAGTATAAAGAGCATTTGATTAATCAGTTGACAAATATTTATTTAGCTTGGCCTAGAGCTGTGCCTTAAAGTTAAAAACAGAGGCCAAAGAAAGCAAGAATCGTCACCCTAAATAATGCTGTCATTGTTTTGATAAAAGGTAGGCCAGAAAAAATAAGGTTAATGAAATAAACTAGCCACTTTAATAATTACAGAGATGTGATAAGAATAAAGGGGGCGTGAGTGGTGCTGTCAAGGCAGGACATTCAGGGAAGTCCTCTAAGGAGCTGACATGGGGCCTGCGGTCACAGGTGTGAGAATGAAGCAGCCTAGAGGAGTGGAGAGAGAACACTTGTCAGAGAGGACGGCATTTGCCAAGCCTGGAGGCAGGAAGCAGCCAGGTAGATTCCAGAACTAAACTGGAACTGGTGTGGTGGAGACTTCAAGCAAGAGAAGTTCCCAGCTGGAGCCAGTTGTGTCCGCACAGGGTCAGCAGACAAAGTTGTGGCAGCTAGGGAGAGGGTTGCCACTGGCATCCGATGACAGGGTTTCTCTGACACCTCCGGAAGTCCACAGAACAACGCTTCAGCACATCGGTCCAGAATGTCACCAGAGTTACATTAAGAATGAGTAGCCTGAACTAAAACAGGAACTAATTGATAATCCCATGGTGTTCTTAGATCGTACCACTGGTAGAGATGGAGAAGGCTGTCTAGGGACAGCGACATCCTCTAAACTTGGACATGTTGGTTGGGTAACGCCAATGAGAGTTTGAAGAGAAGAACCAAGTAAGAGGTTAAAAATGTGAATTGGGAACCCATGGGACAGTTATCAAGTTCAGCTACAGTTCATCAAATTGTAGGTCTACAGGATGAAGAGAGGCTTCGTGGCAAAAATGTTCTTGTTTCAGTATTGCTTCAGAGGAACTCCTGCTACAGAGGGATATAGGCTAAGCATCCTTAAGTGCTTCAAAATCCAAAGCTTTAAAACATATTCTAGCTCTGTCTCTTAAGGATCCATTCTTTCTAGATGTTAACCTAATGAAAGACTCCCTTCCCCAGCCTTGATGATGCCAGTCAAGACATGGGATTGGTTAGCAGTCCAGTTCTCCAGCCCAGCACCTTGATTGACACCCTTGTGAAGTGAAAGGAGCAAAGACTCACAGAAGCACGGGAAAGGGTAGAGTGCAAACCTGCAGCTTGTTCTATAGCGAGACAGTGGTGGCAGGAGGTAGAACACCTATTTTTGGGCGCACTCTTCTGTCTGTAACCCCTCGCAACTCCCAGGAGCTTAATCTCGTGCAGGACATTTAATGTGAGTATATGGCTACTGTAGTGCGGCTTGAATATTAAATCTAAGACAGTAGGAAGGAACACTGAGTGACTGATACTTGCTTCTACACATCTTCAATTGCTATTGTTCTGAATGGAGTCCCCACTTGTTTCCAGGGGCAATTTAGACCTCAGGAGAGCAGGGGCTGCTGGGGACTGATGAAGTGTGAATTCAGTCCTTTGAGAATGCACAAAGATGACTGTCACCCTTTCGATTAGCTCCCTGATCGAAATTTGGAATTTGGAAGAGACTAAGACCCTGTTTTTTTATCCATGGCAATCTGTATTCTTGAGTATGAAGGGAACAGTTTATTTTCAAAAAGCATTAGAAAACTGTCAAAAAGAAGTCTTTTTGTGCATGAATGACACTGTTTAAAAAGCCACATCCAGAAAGGGACAGAGTTCTCTGACTTCTTTCACATTCAGTAGGAAATTCTAGTGGGCTTCAAGAGCCTTTCCTTCCTTCCCGTCCATCTCTGCCTGCACAAGGCCCATCTGCTCTTCTTGGAACAATGGAATTCTCCTGGCAAAACAGATGCTGTCCTTTTGAAGGACCCAGAGTCCATTGGATGAGGGTGTGTGGTTAAAGAGAGCCCCATGGGGTGGGTTCAGGGGCAGGCAGTGCCCAGTTTTGCTTTGCATGCAGTTTAAAGGAAATGATGGGGGAACTAAGCAAGGCAAACAGCAAGTCCTCCCTTCCAGATTGCGTGTTCATGTTTAGCTTATTGATTGCTTAAACATTGATCATTTATTGATTATTGAAACAGAGGCCAGTCATTTCCACCATCTCCCTAATTCCATCTGTTTGGTAGCATATTCATTTGGGATGAAAACTAAGATCAGACTTAACCTTCGGGTTTCTGATGCAAAACAAGACTCTAAAGCAGTGTGGCCAAACCAGAGAGCCAAATCAAAATGTGAGTCTCCCGAGAGTCAGCCTCATAAAAAGAAACTTTTCCCCCAGGAAGTATACAACGTAATAAAAATGTCAGAAGTTTCCATTTCCTTTTGGAATTTAGGGCATGCCAGCTCAGTCTGTGTTGATGTTTATCTCTGAGCTTTTTTATTCATTATTTCCGGACAAGTATTATCTTAGCACACTGCTGTTTTTTAAATGTTGGGGTTTGGGGGAACTGTATGGGTCTTGAATTGTCTCGTGTGTGTTCACGGATGTGTGAGAAGAAACCTCAGAGTATGCCAAAGCTCCCGACTTCCCTACCCAAGGAAAGGTCTCTTCCCAGGAGATTAGTAATCACACAAGGCAGAGCAGTGTGTGACTTCTCTCGGTTCCCGGAGTCCTTGCCCGGAGAACACACCAGCTGGCTCACAAGGCTGGCCCTGGCCTCAGCTGGGCTAACAGAGCCTCAGCCCTCTAGCCTGAGGTTTCATGTCTAACCAAGGAAGAATGTAAGCCAAGGCTCTCCCCGAAAGCAAGAGCAATTACAGGCATCCACACCCCTCCTGCTCTCTCACCTAAGTTTAGACTCAGCATTTGTGTGACTTTTCCTGGAGAGCTGTGAGCACACTTGTATCCACCCCATATGGGTCATTAACAATCGACTAGAAAAACAGTTCTACCCGCGTCTAATTTAGTGAACCAGTGAGAGGTTTTTGGGGAGCTTGAGGGGAGGCAGGATTAATTGTAGAAGTGTGTGAGTGAGGGGTTACTTATGGAAGCATGGGTGACCCAAAGACAACTAGATCATCCAAAAGCTTATCCCGGCACACATACTGTGCTGGATAGTTTCATGTCAACTTGACACAAGCTAGAAGCATTTGAGAAGTGGGAACCTCAATTGAAAAAAAAAAAAAAGTCTCCATAAGATGTGGTTGCAGAGAAGCCTACAGGGCATTTTCTTAATTAGTAATTGATAGGGGAGAGTCCAATGGGAGTGGGGGGGATCCCTGATTGGTGGTCCTGGATGCTATAAGGAAGTAAACTGAGCAAACCATGAAGAACAGACCAGTAAGCAGCACCCTCCATGGCCTCTGCATCAGCTCCTGCCTCCAGGTTCCTGCTCTGTGTGAGTTCCTGTCCTGACTTCCTTCAGGGATAAACAGTGAGAGCCAAACAAACCCTTTCTTCCCCAAGTTGTTTTTGGTCAAGGTGTTTCCTCACAGCAGTACTAACCCTACCCAGGTGGGGTGACACTGAGTCACAAAAGCTGCATCCTATGAGCTCATACACAACCTCAGAGGCTGCCCAATAGAGGGAATGGATATACAACGGCACCAGACCCCCAAAGCACTGGGCACCCAGGTGGTCCAGAACGTTCCAGCTTTCCAGACCCCACCCCTATATTCCGGGTTAAGCAGAGAAAGAGAAGTGGGCACAAGGTCCTGGGCCTTGGACCTCAGAAAACCAAGTGAACACAATTAAAACTTACCTTTTGAACTGCTATCCCACTGTGGAGTCCATCACTAGCACTGGGCTCTGCTTTTGAGGATTGTTCCTGTAAGACCGGGTCGTTCTAGGAAGTCTTAGTTGTCCTGGAACTTGGTATGTAGACCACGCTGGGCTTTAACTCACAAAGATCCTCCTGCGTCTGCCTCTTGAGTGCTGGGATTGAAAGTAAGCACCACCACATCCATGTTTTAGTTCTATGTAGCTTAGCCACCTAGAGAGGTTGAAATGCCTTCATTAAGTATTTATGTTTATACTTGCTTTTATTGCTCACAACAATTAATGGTTTTTTCAGATAATTTGTACTGACTTTGTATCGTTTTGAGAATTACTCATGAATACCACTGTTATTTTATTGCTAAGTTCTACTTACAAATGCATTGCATTTTTGTTGCAAATATCGTTCTGGCTTGAAATTAGACTTTTAATTCTGTTACCCTTTTCTACTGAAAAAATCCATATTTTACTTCCAACTAATGGAAAGAAATATATCAGTTTGTGGATATAGAATGAAATGTGTTGCTTGTAGGGGTTGGGGATTTAGCTCAGTGGTAGAGCGCTTGCCTAGGAAGCACAAAGGCCCTGGGTTCGGTCCCCAGCTCCGGAAAAAAAATGTGTTGCTTGTAAGCACTGTGCTGTGCCGATAATCAAATGAGGACTGTGTCATACATTGTCACTTCCTGTGATGAAAACACTGGCCAGTCCTCCGCTCTTTCTCCCCATCTCTCTTGAATTGCTTTCTAGCCAAGTCTTCATCAAAACTTTCATAAAGTCAGACATGCTGCATGCATGGTTGCATGCGTGGTTGCATCCTCGAGGCTCTATTTCCACTCCCACTTTTAATTTTACTTCTGGTAATGCCTTGTTTTAATATAATCTGTAAGGCATACTTCTCATGGCGTTACCTAATTTTTAATTTTTTTTAAAGATGTTTTTATATTCATTCCTCTAACTTAACTTCAAAATAAGATGATCAGTCTACAAAGACTGTGGTTTTGGGTTTTTTGTTTGTTTGTTTTGGTTTTTTTTGTTTGTTTGTTTATGGTTTGGTTTTTGTTAAAGTCGTATTACATGTACTGTAGGGAGAAAGAACATTTTAACTTACTTTACCTTTTCTTTCAATGATGGAATGTCTGTACAATTACAATTTTTTATCCACCTCAGTGAAATTTTTTCTTTACTGATTTTGTGTGTTATTTTTAGATAAATATCGTTCTCTATAACCTATGAGGGATTTTCTTGTCTGTTAATGTTTGGGGAAATTTTTTTCTATTATGTCTTAGTTTGGGTTTCTCTTGCTGTGAAGAACCACCATTGCCATGGCAACTCCTTCAAAGAAAAATATTTAATTGGGGCTGGCTTACAGTTTCAAAGGGTTAGCCCATTAGCATCGTGGCAGGAAGCATGGCAGCACACAGACATGGTGCTAGAGAAGGACCAAGGAGTTCTACACTGGGATCAGCAGGCAACAAGAAGGAAGACTGAGCCACTAGGCCTAGCTTGAGCTTCTGAAACCTCAAAGCCCACCCCTAGTAACACACCTCCACCAACAAGGCCATCATGCCAGTGATCAAGCATTCAAACAGTTGAGTCCATGGCGGCCATTTTTATTCAAACCACCATACATTATCAACAGGATTGTTCTTCCCATTATATTTTCTGATTTAGTATCTTTAGTCTATTTTATAACTTGACTTAAAAAAAATTATCTTTTGGGGCTGGAGAGATGGCTCAGCGGTTAAGAGCACTGACTGCTCTTCCAAAGGCCCTGAGTTCAAATCATAACCATCTGTAATGAGATCTGATGCACTCTTCTGGTGTGTCTGAAGACAGCTACAATGTACTTATACATAATAAATGTTTAAAAATAAAGAAAAGAAAAAAACAAAAAATATCTTTTTAGGTTCATGATTGATTTTTGGATATAGATATGATCTCTATAACTCTGTGGAGTATAAATTTTGGTTTTTTCAGTCAATCTGTTTTATCATTGGCTTGTTTTGCTTTATTAACTGGATCCTCAGAAGTCAAAGTATTGGAGGCTCTTTGTGATAAGTGTCCAGCTTATCTCCTTGACTTTAAAGGACAAATACTCGTGTCATTTCCCAAATTATTCATCTCACACACAGGTTATTAATAGATGTGTGAGTAAAGGACATTTGGAAAGGGACACTCCACTGTTTCTCTTAGTATGATGCTTTCTTTAGTTTGAAAAATATGTTTTCTTTGTTAACAAGTTTTCGTTCTGATTCTAGTTCTACCAAAGGATTGTATTTTTATTATTAACTGAGTACTGTAATCTTCCTATAACTGATTTAAGTGAGCCTTGGAAAGTCAATCGTTGTAAACAGAGCTTTTGGGAATACTAGCAAATTATAAAACCATGTTTCTCTTAAAATAGTATTCTGTTTAGAGTTTACATCAGCCCAGGCAGATCGGGTAAATGTGTTATTTTTATAACTTGAGAAGTTGTAAAATTTTCTCCCTATGGATCTACTGCTCATTGCCACAAAGCAAAATAATCTGTGTATCGATAATCTTAAGGGAATGCTGTTTGCAGCATATTAGCAGGAGGCCATTTTTTTCTTCCAAAGGAAAGAAAGCTTTAGGTAAGAAAAAAAAAGCACTTCTTTTGTTATTGTTATTACTGCATTCAGGTTGGTTGGCTGGCTGGTTTATTTTGCTTGAAACATTGCCAATTCCTCTCTTTCCCCTCTGTGGAGGTATTTTTCTAAATGTATGTTCATGTAATAATTGGCTCTGTCAGTGTACTCATTTGTGAACCCTGAGGCAGGGAAGCAGGGAAAGGCCCTCTGAGTTGGTTTCTGTTTGCTTTGTTTCTGGGATGGTCTCTTCCGAGCTCCGATCCAAGGCCGTGCTCCTTGGGACGAGGGGGAGATGGGTGAAAAGTGGGGGGAAGCTGCACTTCACCCCTCATTTGCTTCCAAAATAAGATGACTCACATGCCTATCTGTTAGCACATTTTCCTGTCCTTCCTTAAATATCCTGTGGAGTAGAAACTCACATGACCACTGTTTCAAATGATTAATCCCGTAGGGGAAAAAATGGTCCCCATCACCTTGCCCTTCCCTGGTCTAAGGAGATGAACTTGAAAAGAATTTCAAAAGCATGGCATGGTGATTTCAATCCTGTTGGAAAACAGTGTGGGTAAGGTATAGCCCAGTGCAGAACCCACCAGATCTCTTCAACCCTAGCTGGATTCTGATAGAACCAGAGTGAAAATGTGGGGTTCAGCCTTGCACATCCACAGCCTATAGAGGCCATCTTTAATCCTGAAGGCCAAATGTGTACCATTCCATACAAGAGACTCATCATCAATTCTTCTGTTCAATAAATGATCTAAGGGTCATTTGTGCCATTCCTTGGGTCCTTATGCAAACAGTCTCCTTAATTCTAACCCAGTGCAAATTACCAGTGGCTTTTGAGACTAGTGGGACAAAGAATAAGTAGGTGGGGGTGCCTCACATAGACAGGACCCAAAGGTATTGAGAGTTTCAAAAGTAACTACTGTCACTCGGGTAATGAATTACCATAAGCTTTGCAATTTAAAACATGGTAAACTTATGATTTTACTGTTCTGTGGGATGGGCCTCCAACACTTATCTCGGTGACTGAAATCTAGGTATCCTGTGACTTTGTCCTTCCCCAGGAGTAGAGAAGAATCCCTTCCTAACATCTAGGTCTTCTTCCCGGATTCCCTGGGCTGCTTACATTCCTAGTTCATGGCCCCTCTTCAAAGACAGCAGGCAGGGTTGGGTCCTTCTCCACTGCCTATCACTTTCCTCTTTAGCCTCATCACTTTTCACTCGGAAGGACCTGTTATTACACTAGAGCCATGTGAGTAACCCAGGAAAGTCTCCCTATGTACAGCGAGCTGGGTAAAAACATAGTAACAAATGCATTCTCCCATTCAGGTAACACATTTGCTTGTTCTATGAGTTAAGGTGTGAGCATCCTTGGGTGCTTTTGCTCTCAGTGCCTCTGTATAATCAGACAGTCCTCTGTATACCCATAGTGCTTTGGTGTCTTGTAATCATATTGCTGTCAGCTTGCCTGAAGCTCTTTACAGACAGACTGAGGTCCAAGATGGAGACCATCTCATCTCTGTGTTTCCTCCTGTGATTCTTTCCCCCTTCTATTTAATCCCTCATGCCTGCAAGCTTGGAATCATTGAGCTTAGTAACTATAACCCTTGTACTTAAATGCCCCTGCTGTGGGCCTGCAGACACCAGATCATTTCACCCAGTATGCACAGGAAGCTGGACTTTTTGTGAAACTCCTTGTGATTGAAAAGCAAATGTGGCTGGTGTTACTGCCATTTGCATAAAGCAATTAATATTTGAATTCTCAATCAAATGTTGAGCCTGGTGCTGCAGATGGTTTGGTCTGCTTCATTGCTTGGACCAGCACGCCTCTCCCTCAGTACCAGTTGCCATGTTATTCCTTTGTGTTTAAAGAAGCAACCAATGCATGTTTACAAAGCATGTCCGGAAGAAGGAAATGATATGTGGAAAATACCTACGTAGGGTATAGAGTCAGATGACCTCTCAGCTGGAGTCAGGGGTTATAAATACGCCAGTGACTTCATATGTACCGTGGGACTGGTATTTTCTGTCTTTCACCATACTTTCCAATAAACAGGTGAATTTATTTTTTGAAAATAGAATATGAGTTATCCACAGAGATGTCACGCGCACACGCGCGCGCGCGCACACACACACACACACACACACACACACACACACAAAATAAGGTCTTTACCTCTAACCACAGAATCATTCCTTTCCTTTGGAAGGAATTTGACATTCACTGCGGTTTTTGCAGTCTGTTGAGAATAGTCAACATCATTTGAGGTAGAAATAGAGGAAATGATTAATTTAAAAAGGAGAAGGATTGTGGGGTGGGTGGCAGTGACATTTTCTGCATTGTATTCTTAGAAACTTAGACTTTCAGAGTTGGATGTGCCTCTGATAAAACTGTTCATTAACATAAGAGGAAACGGAAGCCAAGGAAACTTTCAGTCCCTGGGACAAGTTGGTGCTGTGGACAGAAACCCAAGCTGCCGTCAGGTTCACATCTCTGGATTCATTAGCCTTTCCCAGCCCTGCACTCATCTCAGTGCCCTGAGTGGTTTCTCAGAGGCAACCAGACCATGGCCTCTGCTCCTCAGATGCCCTGCATGGTGATCCGTACTCCAGGCTTGCTGGTTAGCAAAAAGAACTCTGTTGGGCATAGCCCCAATGTGTTTCTGTGCCCATGGGAGGAGGATGGGCGGGCAACAGAACTGCCAACACGCTGACCAGAGTCAGGACCAAAGTGAAGGAACCTGTGCAATGGGACTCGATGTCTCTTCAGTGTTTGTGTCTCTCACTTGACTTTGTGTAACAAAATGTCATTTAAAATAGCTGTGCAGTTTTCAAACATTGTCCTAACAAGCCTGTGACAGAAGACATTCCTTTGGTTAAGGGAGCAGGACAACAGGCATGTTGATGATGGAACAAACATTCACCCACACGGGAAAATGGCTTACTAGTGTAGAAAGTTTTACACTTAGATGAAAATCCAGCTCTTAACAGCAGGTGTTTAGCAGTGTCTACAGACATGTTGGGGTGTCCCATCAGGGGAAGAGGGGTGACTCTTTTAGAGCAGGTGGAGGCCACACAGGACTGTCCCCCACAACATAAAAGTATCCAGTCCAACCTGTCACCTGAGCCAAAGAAGAGGAACCCTGACCCATGGGAAATTTTGACTTAGCTAATTCTTGGCCTTCGAAGGATGTGTGGAGAACCGATTAGTTGAGGAACACACTTACCTAGGCATATCTGGACTGGTCTAGCATAAGAAGAGTTCTGTAATCTAACAGGGTGAATGGACTGGTACAAAGACCTCATTTGGAGAACGGGAGCCAATGAAAGCAGCCTCTGTAGGGTAGGACCCGCCCTCTCCCTCAGGCTCTGTTCTGTTACCGAAGTGGAAAGGCAATTTATCTTTGTTCTTTTCATCTGTGGGTTCAAGGATAGGTGTCCTGGGGGGTTTGTTGTTGATAATGCTGATGTTGTTTGAGAGAGGGGAGGGTGTTTTGAACTAGTTTAGCTAACTGGATGTGAGGAGACATTTAGGAATAAGCAGAACAGAGGAACTCTGTGCCATTACCCAGTCTTCACACAGAGAGCTGCAGGCAGGGAGCCTGTGCCAGGTGAGGGTCTCAGCAAACTCCACCATCACCAAGGACACAGAGAAAGGAGAGGAGGGCGCAGGAGGACAAGCTGATTGGGAGGATGCCCCAAGCCTTCCTCTGGCTCTGAGCTCTGCTTAGGGGCAGGTGTCCTAAGAAAGATTTGCATTTCCTTGTTCCTTTTTGAATCTTTGAAAGATAATCTCCATAGTGCGTGGGGTTCCCTGCCCCCAACACCAGGTGGTTGGTTACCTTTCAAACAGATTGAACCCTGTGGTAAAGATGTGCGAGCATTTCCAATCACATTCCTTGTTTAGGGCCCCAGCCAATATGGAACCCCTTCCGTGGCCACACCTCCTCCATCTGAGCCCAAGTAGCTCTGGTGCTGACCTGTCCAGCAGCCCTAGTTGGTGGTGGTTGGCAGGAGCCAAGGCTGTTTGTTTCACTTCTGTTCACATACTAATCCATTCTCTCAAAAGCCCCCTCATTTACCCAACTGGATGGCAGAAGTTTCTCCCAAGCCAGATAACCAAATCAGGTGTGTTTAGTTCATAAGCCAGCCTGTTGCTAAGCAACCGTAGGTAGACCCTAGAGCTCGTATCAGATGCTAGTGGAGCAAAGATTAACGATCCTACCCGGTCATAGACTGTATCCAACAAGGCCTAGAAGAAGGCACCTAGATGGAGGTGTGCTATGGGGGGCGGGTTAGGCTATTTATAGAGACACAGAATGCACAGAACAGCAGCCACCATTGAGGGGGGGACATAGTGGAGAGTGAGCAGACCTTTATACAACAGATTCAAATATCATGTAGGAAAATGTAACTCAGGGATCTAAAGACTGTTAACTCCTTGCTTGTGTGTATGCTGAATGCTTACTGCCATGGGGCCTGCCCAAGGAAGAAGCCCTACAGCAGGGCTATATAGATTCCTGTAGATCTGCCATCCAGTTGGGTAAATGAGGGGGCTTTTGAGAGAATGGATTAGTATGTGAGTGATGAGATGATCTCTATCCATTCATCAGCTACCCAGTCACTTACTGAATAAAGCATATTCACGGCTGAGGAGCCACACGGATGGCTTTGTTCTGTCCGTCCACGTGCCATGATTGCTGGGATGGCCACCTGTATCCTTGGAGTCTAGTAAAATCGCTGACTATGAACAGAAGTAATCTCTTAAATAGTTTGTATTTGGTGATTGAGTTCATTAGTACTGAGTTAGCTCTGAATGAAGGCTGTAGTTAGATGGCCGGTAGATGACCACAGTTGGACAGTGTATACAGTTCATGAAGGCCTAGCCTATGGAAACATTCTATTAACTGTTCCTCAGGAAAGGGGGAGGCAGCCATCCTGAAGCGAGCAGTTGATTACGGACCAGACTCTTCTATCTGTGCTATCGTGGCAAGCCATGCGTCTGCTGGGACCACAAGGGATCCCTTTTTTATGAGCCACTGGAGGAAGATTTGTTGGGAATCAAGTCTCAAGATTCTGCAAACATTCTCAGAGTAGCCCCATCCATCCAAGTAGTGATAAGAATCCTAAATAGTTTGTTGGTAGCTCAGACATCTGTGGTCTTAAACAATACCCAAACAGTTCAATATGCTCTTTCGGAGCCCAAGGAGGAGGGCTCTGGAGCAGTCAGTGACCCCCCAGCCTTCCTCAGATTGTAATGCTGGAGGTTGCAGGCGTGTGAAGCAAGGTTGCTTCCCCCATTACTACTTGGGAAAATGCCTAACCTGCTCTCGATATCAGTATGACTTGGGAAGTTGAAACCCAAAGGAGGCATGGCACATTTGCTTTCTGTTGTCAATACTGGTGTAACTGTGACTGAAGAGTGTCTACTGGCATGACTGTACATGGAGAGCAAATACGGATACAGAAAACATGGTGGAATGAAGAATGTTAAATCATATGAAGCAAGTGGCCTTCAGTTGCTGACCATAAATACTGAGAACAGAATGAAATTGTAAAGGAGACTTTCAGTATTCTGTATGTATAAGAAGCTTGTACAGTCCTTAGCACACGACCTTCATTTTTTTAGAGGAAGAAACAAAACCCCTGGATGTCAGGATCCTTTTACAGCATCTCAGCTCCCTCATGGTAGAAGGGGTTGGACGTCCGGGTTCTTCTCGGCTCTGCTGAGCCCACTAGTGAGCTCCTATTTGCAAATGACTGCAGTAATGACATGAAGACAGTGGTCACTGAATGCTTTGTGTTCTCTTCCACCCCTGGCCACTGAGCTGACTGGTGGAAGGGTAGGAGCTTAGGACTCTGCTCTCATCCCTGTTGCCACCCTAGTGTATCCCTGGGTTCTGATATGTAGCTCCTCAAAGTAAATCTTCCATGCAGAAGAGCCGGCTGTCTCCTGCAGACCTAGAATATTCTACTTCAGAAGTCTATGATGGACAGGAATCTAGGCAGGCCAGACCGTGAGAAGAGGCCAGTCACAGGTGAGAAGGGCCTAGAGAATGATGCGATTGTGATGATCATTCCCAGATGGCTTGTCTAGATCTAAATGAAAGAAATAAGATAGAAACTTCCAAGAGCCTAACAGAGAAATGCAATGGGGGCAATGATGTCTTGATTACAAGTCAAGCTTGGAGGGAGAGTAGAGACTTCACAGGCAAAGGACACTTCACCCAGATTTGCAAGAGTGCACAATACTTGAAATTACTGCTCAGTTTTGATGCCATAACCTTGTTGTGGAAAGACATGTGAATGGATTTTCTGTGTGCTATTCTTTAAGTTTATTTTATTTTTTATTTATATGCATGTTTAGAGGGAGAGCATCCTGCAGAGTTCAGAAAAGGGCATTGGGTCCCTTAGAGCTGGAGTTGCAGACAGTTGCGTGTGATCTGACTTGGGTGCAGGGAACTGAACTCCAGTCCATTCTGTGAGCTTTCTGGAAAGATTGCAGTCAATCATCTCTTTGTAAAAAGTGATGAAAGTTTTCCTTTCAGGCTTGCAAACTTTCTGGGCTTGACTTTCAACTTCTGTGGTAGTAAGAAGGTGGGAAATAAGTATTACAACAACTCAACCTTCATATGATAAGCACTTTAATTAATTACAACATAATTTAAACGAACAGTGTGTCAATATAAGTGCATTAAATATCTAGGAAAATCATCTTGTTGGAGCCTATTAAATACTTAAAAGCAGTCTACTCTGGGAATACCTGAGAGCCAAATCTTAAAGCCTCATCCCATGAAAGCCAATGCTGATGTTTCATAGCTCTGTGTTTAAAGTTCTCTTGGCATTTATTTTGTTTGTTTGTTTTGTGGCTCCTCAAGATGCAACAGAGCCGTTATGAGGCAATAGTAACAATACTGACAAGAGTATTAAACAGATGCTAGAATAATCACTACAAATAATCTAAGGGTAAAGGGGTTATCATTGTTCCCTATTCTCTCAGAAAATGAGCTTGCCCATTGGGACTTAGAGAAGAGAGATTATTATCATGATTCTGCCCTGTTGGCAATCATAGCCCTTCCCTTCTTGACTTTGACTTTATATTGCACAAACAAAATATTCCTGTAGTGTGCAGTATATTTATATGGTATATATGATATCAGATACTTAGATGTATATTAAGATATATATTTCTTCTCGTAGAATATAAAACGTGTTAAACATCCTCTTGGTTTAATAACTAAAATTCTTAACTGGTAGGGATTTGAAAGCGAAGGCAAAGCTGCTCTCCTTCTAGCCCTGCTTCTCCACTGTGATTAGTTTCCTCTTTCTATCTCATTTTCCTAGATCAAGAAGCTTGGTTGTCAACAAGTGACTAATACAAATTGAGGCATAAACCACAAACGGGGAAAATGAAGTGTGATTCCTGCCTCTCTGAGGTGGCTCACTTCTGCTTCCATTCTCTCTTCAGACAGTAGCCATGGAAGTGCCCTGCTGTGTAATTTTATCTTCTGAAGTAAGGGATTGCAGACCTGTGTCCATGGCCTTCTTGGTACTCTGGAAAGCGTGTGTGCTTCCCTCTACTTAGTTGAACAAATCAGTTGGTGGAGTGGGAAAGTTCTGACATCTCTTGGCGTAGATGATCAAGGTATATACACAATGATCGTTTACGGAGTACTGCTGTGCCCAGAAGTAATGTCCAGTTTCTGTGCAGGTCTTGGCCCTCTTAAGATGGGTTGTTGTCCTGTCTTAGTTCCTGAAATCAATAGCCTGCCTTTCCCTCTCCCTCTCTCTTTATGGTGTGTGTGTGTGTGTGTGTGTGTGTGTGTGTGTGTGTGTCTGTCTGTCTGTCTGCCTGCCTGTCTGTCTGTCTGTCTGTCTGTGTGTATGATATCCAGCCAGAGCTGGGAAGACAAAAGGAAGTATGATATGGGTCTAGGAGTGAGTAACCTCTTAAAGTAAGAAGGGATAATATAAAGGCAGAAAAGATGGACAAAAAAGTAGGAGTTGCTTAAGGTTTCTTTAAAAAAAGGGGGGGGGTCGGTTTGCCCCGTCCCACACAGAACTGGCCAACAGCCCAAGTTCTAACTAACTTCCCAAAGATCCCCGACTGCCACCATTACAATGGCCATCTTTTTGGGCCCCTTAGTGCCCAGGTCTCTCTGTAACCGAATGCAGAGTGTTTTGTGAAAATGGAAGTCTGAGGGAGTAACGCTTGGCTTTGGCTCTCACCTGCCTACACACCCGTGGAAAAGAGTTGATCGTAAGAGAAGAGTTAAAATAAGAAGAGTAACTGGTGGCACTACCTGGAGACAGGTCCATGAGGCCACCAACAAGCATGCAGATTAGCAGAGGACTGAGCAGGGGGTGGGCTGGGTCTTTGTCCTCTTGAAATGTACCCAGACAGTGCTGGTGCCCTCCATGGCCAAGGACAATGTGGGACAGAGTGCTCTGGGTGTGAGCTTAGGATGAAAAGTCCTGGCCTCTAGGGCTTGCTTTTCCATGATGGTGGTCCGTGGCTCAAGATAACCTGCTTTGGGTTACAATTACATCATAGGTAAGTCAAAAATAACTTAGTGGAGTGCCTGAATTACAAGGGGGACTCACAAAGGCCAGCTTGCTAAGAGAATGCTAAAGGGCTCTTTGTGACGTTCACTCCCACCACCCCACCTCATCCCAACCACAAATAGATTGAAATGGAGTTCTGACAAGAAAACTACTGCCCTAATGAAAAAGTCCAGCTAAAGGTACGAGGTTGATGCCTACTGCTGGGAAACTCATGTGAGAGGACTTTTAAAAACATGACATGAGACTCAACAAACCGGTACACAGACACTTCGACCATGTCTGTTTTTCTGTCACTTCAACCATATGAGTCCTGCATACCCATCCCACCCACTTCAGGATTTTTTATTACTATCAAAAAGACCCCACTGCCCATCTGAATCCCTTGCACAATGCAATCCTGTGTATCTGTGTTATCCGAAACATGAATTGTTTGCCTATAAATGAAGTTCTCCTAATGGACTACTTAAAAAATAAACAACAAAAGATTTATAAATTTTATTAGAGGAAATAAAGAACTTTATTTTGTGGATGATAATAAATAGCTACATTTTTTTTATCCTGGGAGAATTTACAGTTTCCACAATAAAACCAGTCTTTTTCCGGAGCTTCCAGCGGGAGTCTTTTGCAAGCGCAGTTTAGCGTCAATTAGCATGAAGTAATTGAGCATGGTTATTAAGTGTGTGACCATGAAAAAGTGAAACTATGAAGTTAACAGCAAATATGCAAAAATCACACACTAATGATTAAGAAAATGGAGGACTCAAACAGCAAGTTTGAAAAAAATTAATGTTGCTGATGCTGGTATTGGTAAGAATAGGACAATAAGGAACACGCTTATATTCTATTGGGAAGTTGTGTGAGTTGAAATCTCTTCTAGGAGGATCTTGGCAGACCCTTCCAAAAGTGTAAATGCTCACCTCCTTTAACTCAGGAATTCTCTGGACTCTCTGCTGCAAGATATTCAGAACACTGCTTCAGGAGTGGATGGACAAATGTCTATCACATTTTTTTAGATATTATACTTTACGTAAAAGGGAGGGTTAAGCTAGTTGAGCGGTTGTAGCTCATGCCTGTCATCTTAGCTACTTGGGAGACTGAGGCAGGAGAACCACAAGTTCCAAGCCAGCCTGGGCAACAGCCTGAGTAGTAAAAACCAGGGGTGTAGCTTAGAGGTGGGGCACTTGCTTAGCATGCACAAGCCTCTGGGTTCAGTCCCCCGGGAGTGGAGGAGGCCTGTTTCATTAGAAAGGAAAAGCATATTAAACAAGCAGTCCTCATTAACAACAACAACAGAAAAAGCTGCACTCCTATAAATAAGACAGCGCTGGTGAGTTACGCACATTCATTCAATTGTCCTTACTGAGCTCACCAACAGTTGCAAATGAAACTCTCTGTAGTGTGGCATTTTGAATTCTACTCCATTAGTCTTTTAGAAATGTCACGGTTTAAGCTAAAGACACTCATCATAAATATGGCATTAGAGAGAGGGAGAGAGAAAGAATGATTACAAGAACAATAATCTATCAATGGGAGAGCAGTGGAACCGACTGTGCCACATACAAGCTGTGAAAAAAATCTATCTAACCGCTGACACGTGTCAGTCAGATTGGTAATGCTGTGACTAAGTACCTATCAGAAGCAATCTAAGGGAGGAGAGATGTGTTTTGTTTTTATTGATTTCAGAGTCCCAGTCTATCATGGACAGAAAACAGCGGAGACGCTCAGTCCCTGGCACCAGGAGCAGATATGACAGCTTTTTCCACACGGGGACAGGCCAAAGCTGGAGCCAGCCAGTCATGAGGCTCACTTCCTAAAGGATCCACAGAGCCATAAGCTGGGAAATACATCTAAAAACCCAAGCCTTTGGGAACATTCCAGATTTGAAGCATGGCACATAAAAGGTGTATAGTTGGACACAAACCCTAAATAGTAGGATCCCACTTTTTATTAATTTGCATTTTGCGATGCCATGTCCACACACGTAATAAGCATATGTTCATCTCCGGTGTGCACATGTATGTATTTTCATTGTATTAAGAGAAATACCTCAGATACACACTAAACAGTTGAGGAGAGTTAACCTTGACACGCCAAGAGGGGAAATGGGAACGTTTGTGTTTTACCGTCTGTAATTCAGGATTGCTCAACTTTTCCTTAATGAACACGAGCCACGGTTGTTTTTCTGCTTCAGAACATTGTGAATCAAGTAAAGGACGTTGGCACGTAGGGTCACAGGTAATAGCACTTGGAACGTGGGTTGTATTATGTGTGAATGAGAGGATGTCACTTCCCTGCTAATTTCTCTCTCAGTAACAGAACAGAGGTCATCCTTCCCTCTGCCGGATTATCGGCTTTGGGGTAACAGGGTTGTAAGGACCGTCCATGTGTCTGTGGGATGTTGAGCACGCCACTGGCCTCTAACCAACAGATGGCAGAAACTCTGATTCAAACCATCAAAATCATCTCAATAATCTTCCAGGTGTCACCGTGGGGGCAAAGTGACCCCTCACTAACAACAGACAGTAAATGAGGAAGAGTAGATACTGAAAGTGAGTAGCAACATCTGTAAGAAAAGTTTGTAACATCTGCCCCCAGTAGAGCTTAGTGCTTATGTACTGTTTTTGCTTTAAAGCTCGAGCTCCCTTTTCAGAAAACGTAACATTCTAAACTTTTGTGGGATTTAATTTTGGTCGGTTTTAGAAAATTGGGGGAAAAATATCAATCCTTATTTTTTTCCCTATTGAATCTAAATTTGTGTTTACATCAAATAAATACTGTTTCAGGGTTGGGGATTTAGCTCAGCGGTAGAGCGCTTGCCTAGCAAGCGCAAGGCCCTGAGTTCAGTTCCCAGCTCCGAAAAAAAAAATAAATAAATAAATACTGTTTCTATTTGAATACGTGAACACATGTGATTTTCTTCCCCAGTGTGTAGGAATAATATTAAGAATATATTGTGCCATATTTATGATGAATGTCTTCATTTAAACTGTAACATTTGTAAAAGACCAGTATAGTAGCATTCATAGTGGCTTGCTGTCCTAAATCATGAGTTCCGTTCGCAATTGTTGGCATTTCTCCTTAAGGCCAATTGAGTGTGCCTAATTCACCACTGCTGAGTGACACATACCGTAAGAGTTCAGCCCTCTTCCCTTAATGAGGAGTGTTTGTGTAACACACTTTCCTTTCCATGAAGTACGCCTCTCTGACAGGATTACCAAGGAAGTAGAGCTGAGTTAAAGGAAACCATGCAATATCTTTTCTTTGTTCTACCTTTATCAACATTTGATGAAGCAGTCCTTCCGTCAAATTCTGGAATCCTCTTCAAAAGCTTCTCAGGGGAAAGGGAAAATTAAATAGAAAGTGTGTTTGCCTTGGGCTTCTTCCAAGATTGTTTTGTACCCACTGTGTCAGAATGACCTTATCCCAAGGCACCACGCAGAATGCAAGCCCAGAAAGAGGCCTCATTAAAACAGAGCTACAATATTCTTATTTTGAAAAAGGTAGATGGCTGCAAAAAGTCATATCAGAAATGTAATTGCCTGCCATGGAAGCAATAGAGCACAAGGAAATCATGCATGGAGCTGACGGTGACAGAATGAGCCTGCCCTTTCTAGCTGTGGTCATGAACAGAGACATTGCGGAGGGGCCGGTGGGAGGCCAGTGGGAGAACAGCACCTGGGGGTGGGGGATAGAGTATTATAAAGCAAATGGAGAAAGAGAAGAATAGAAACCTGGCTTCCATGGATGTGGAGACCAGGAAGCACCAAGCAGTTGTGAATGATTTAGTCTGGCCTTGGTTGCCAAGGGACAGGAGCATCTCTGGCTGGTGACCAGCATAACAAACTGTCTAGAATTTATACCTTCTCTTTGAGAATGCAGGTGGAGCTTAGAAGCAGCTGCAAAAATAAATAAATAAATAAATAAATAAATAAATAATAAAAAATACTAGCAAGGAGAGATGTGATGTGTTTTTTTCCTAAATATGAGAATTTAGTAGCCATGTATAGGGACTAATTACAGATCTTGTGAGAGCACCCAGCAATGCATATGTCTGAGACATCTTACAACTGAGCTCCTCACAGGGGGCCTTCCTGTCTCTCCTCCTTCCAACATCCAACAGAAAAGAGAGGAAAAGCCCCTCCCTCTCGTCCTGTAGATGCCTATGGGTACCCAGCAAGCTGGAGGAGGGATGGATGCCACTGAAAGCATCCCCAAATCTGTCCGCTAGATACAGCAGAACACGTGTTGGTATGAGGCCATTTTTACAGCTCTGTGCCCAGGTATGAACAGGACCAGTTGTATTCTGAGTCAACATATACAGGTTCTAGCCCTGCTGTAGATTTCACTTGAGCAAAAAGGTAGATCCCACCACTGAATACATTTAGAGAAACAGTGGAAGATACAGCTGAGCCATTTGTGTTATTTCCCAACAATCTAATGGTTACATGGGTTTATAGCATTTCAAACCTTAAGAGAAGAGAAAGGAATCCCAGGTCCACCCCATGCACACCCCAGTACAGAGATAATGTCCATCTGGGTATCTTTTGTCTGAGTTTTCTCTGTGGGTGCACGCACATGCTTCTCCAAATTGCATTAGGTTTGGTTTGCATGCTCCTCCTTAGAACGTTTGATTTTTCCATTTACAGAACAGTTTTTGTGGGGATGGTTTAACTACATCAAGTCACTTTGTCCGCATAGTCTTCATTCAGATTGGAGTTTACATGGGAGTTAATTTGAATTACCAGACTCCCTAGTTGTTGCTAATTTGAGGGCCTTCTCTGCTGCTCCCTGATTGGGTTACCCCCTCCTGACCCTTGGTTTTCAGTACCACCCGTGCAACCAATCTTTAATTCTAATACCAGGCCAAGCTTTCAGTCTGAACTCCTGACCTGCATATCACCTCAAACAGCGTTCTTCATCTTCCCTCAAAGTGCATTCCATTTTCACTCCGCCTTCTCCTGGTCAGTAAAAGTGACCTCACTTCTCAGAACAAACCCAGAAAAGTGTCCTGAAGCATAGGTGCTTTTTTCTTCCTTATTTCTAGCTCGTAGCAAGTCCTGTCTGTCTGTCTGTTGCCTGCCTATCTTCAAAAATCTGTCTCACATTCGATTCTTCCATCCATCTTGTTCATTAGACTTCTCTAGGCCATTACCTTCTCCATATGAACCACGAAAGCACATCCTAATCACTTTCCCTCCTACCATCCCTCCAATCTGTCGTCTGCACAGCCTCCGGTGATCCTTTTCAAATTGGACACCACTTCCCCACATAAAATCCTTCACTGGTTTTTGCCATCTGCTGACCAACACAACTGAAACCCATCAAACCCTAAGGATGCCTTTCGGGGGACCAGATCTACATCTGTCCGGTCTTTCCAGTCCCCGATGCCAACTCTATCTGTTGCCCATGGCGGTTTGCTTCCAAGTCTCTACAACTGTTTCTTCTAATCCTGAAAATGAGCTTCTTTGCTCCCCTAATGGGACCTTTTCCTACCATGTGAAAGTCCTTAATGCCACTTTGTTAAGGACACAGATTCAGTTTAGGCCACTTCCCTGACTTGTAGAGAATTAATCACCTGACACACAGTAAACATACGGCCAGTCTCTATCCAGCTATCCAGCTCGTTGTCACCTCTCAAGCCTCAGCCTAAAACACTCTCTGGGTCGGCTTCTGTGGATGCCAAGTGGGTCTCCAGCCCCCTAATCTCAGTAATGTCACAATGATCTTCCTGCTGTTGACTACTGTGTGTTGTTGTGGACATACCTTTGTTGAATGTGTCTTCCCCCAGCCCCAGATCACAAATTCCCATGAGAGCAAGAGCCATGACTCTTCGATTCGTGCTGCATAATTGATGCCTAGCATAATCTTGGGGGCTCTTAGATCGTGATTAACTGACATGGTAAGAGCAACTTTCCTCTGCCTAGGACAATGCTGGGGAAATGCCAGGGCAGGGCCTGAGATAGAGCAGTGTATGTAGTACATAGAATAGTAGAGTCTCAGAATGTCCACATTCTCGATCCTGCAGCATCTCACCACCTCGGTCCCACATTCCTATAACCAGTGATCTGAGATCTGTCCCATTTTCTTCCCTTACTTTTCTCCTTGAGACAAATGGGAATACTGGGCCTTGCTTCTTGAGCACAGCTGCAGGGACAGGAGAGAGACCAAGAGCTAGACTTAAACCACCATATTGAGGAACAGTAGAAGAAATCTCCCTGCCTCAACTCAGATGGCCATCTTGCCACAGAGACATGCTCCATAGCTGCTTTCTTCTATGGCCTGGGAAAGAAGAGACCTTGTCAACAAACATCTCTGATTTAGAGTTAGACTCCCTAGATATCCTTACTCAAGGACAAACTTTCACATAATGTGTGTAGATATCAAGAAGCAGAATGGAGGGGATCAGATGGCAAGATGGCTTCCAGCGATTACAGCTGTCTGAGGTTTGGACTTGCTCCTAGAGTGAGGATGCTGCAGGCTCTTTCAGAGGTTTCAAGTAAAGTAATAGCACGAATACTTTTGTACTTTTGAAGCAAATCTCTCTAGCAACATGTATCCAAGCTGTAATCCCATAATTAGTTCAGCGAGCCTGAGGGGAGAAACTGCTGTTGCCATGAACTGTTTCAATACTTCCTTTCAAAGCCAGTGACATCAGATGGCCTATTAAGTGATCCGATTTCATAGGCCATGCTTTATAGGAAGCAGTTTCCTGTAACCGGTGTAAGGTCCTTGGACCCTCACTGTAGTTGGGGTCATTGCTTTCCTTATGGTGGAACTCCGTAGGCACTTCGCCTTACTGCCAAAAGATGCACATTCCTCCCTTCTTCAAGCGCTTCTCAGCATCTGCCAGCTCCATCTTCTGCAGAGAAACGTCACATGTTAAGCCAGTGTGTAATCTCATGTTCAACAAATGATTAGAACATTGAGCTGGGAGCCTTCTAGAAGATCATGTAGTCCATGCCGTGGGATCTAGAGCAAGTTAATTCCCAGATCCAGTTTGAACTATGCAATGGACATTAGGAACGCCTGGCCATCTGACAGCTCTGGTGATGGGGTACAATCGTTAAAAGATGGTGCTTTGAGGGCTGGCGGTGTAGCTCAGTGGTAGAGCACTTGCCTAACATGAGCGGGACACTGTGTCTAGTCCCCACCTCTACAGACAGAGCTTCAGAAGCTGCAGGGTATCACACACATGCAGGCCGACATCCACTTTCCACAGCATTAATGTCATACCTGAACAGGCTATGGAAATAAATGAGTGATTTGCCTTTGTGATGTTTTGCAGCTCTGTCTTTCTCTAAGTATTGCATGCTTGGTATCCAGGCAACATACTGCCTCCATTTATCCCTGTGAGGTCCAAAATTAAAAATAGATCGTGTTGCCATGTATGAGTCTAAGCCCATATTAAGCCTCTACTAAAGGAGCCAAAGGTTTCCCCTGGAGTTGGTAGGGGGAACGGTCATGTTCCTGTACTTTGGGGACACAGCATGCAGAGCCTGGTGGTAAAAACTTAAGTAGCCTGGAATGCATGAAAGCTGTTAGCTCACTGAAGTCTTGCTGCTGCTATCTCAAAGAAAGGAAGGAGCCCTGAGACTTCCTAATTGGGGGGTGGGGGGGAATGGCTGGTTATAGGAGAGCTGCCACCAACATTTCATGCAGAATATTCTTGGTTATCATTATGACTTTCTGATCTGATGGCCATGCGCACACCAGGCGAGGTTTCAAAGGGATTTCAGCTTTACAGCACATCTTGCTGAACATGAAGCAGAGCCTAATGCCCAATGGGAAAATGGCATATGGTGGGACCTTTTCTGCTGGTGGCCTAAGAAGTATATGTCACTGTGGATGCAAGCATGGATCTCCTCGAAGCGGGCAGGATGCTATATTATACCCAAATGCACCCATGTGAAAGCATTTCAGTTTTGCCCAAAGATTAGGAACAGGAAGCATGTGGGGCCCTGTCTTCCGAGGCAGTCAGACACCATTTCATATTACTAATGGCCCATGTTACCAGCAATGGTAACGATGTGGTTTCCCAAGAGGTGTGTGTGAGCCTTTGTTTGGCTTGCCCGTGGTTGGGTGTGATTAGCAGCTAATTAAATATTTTTATCTTATTTCATCCAAAGGAATGGCTCCTTTGGTGCTCCTTCCCTGGCTGAGGTCAAACATCTAGACTTAATAGAGAACTTCCAATGTTGATTCTTGGGTTGTTTTGAAAAAAACAGATATGAAAGCAGCCAGCACCTGGCGGATAGACTCTGTCACACACCTGCAGAGACTTGGGGAAGTCAGCTAACCGTGCTGAGCCCTAAGTGTACAGGCACAGAGGGAGTCATTGCCCATGGCCACCAAGCTCAGCTGCTCAGTTAAGGGCATTAAGAAACTCAGCATTTAGAGACCACAGAGTATGGTCGTGTAGGCGAAATGCCTACGGAGACCCACCATAAGCAACGACCCAAACTACACTAAGGGTTCAAGGACCTTACACCGATTACAGGAAACTGCTTCCTATAAAGCATGGCCTATGAAATCGGATCGCTTAATAGGCCATCTGATGTCACTGGCTTAAGTCCTAGATCTGCCTCCTCTCCTTCTAGGAAGCTGCTAAACGCACCCGAGTCCATGAAATGGAGGTTGTAGCACAGGATGGAAAACCTTTACCCAAAATTCTTGGGACATGTTTTGGATATAAGATTTGGGAATGTTTGCATGTACATAATGAGGGAGCTTGTGCACAGAAGCCAAGACGGAGCATAAATGTATTATGTCATTGGTTCCCTATACGCTTAGCCTAAAGACAATGCCATGCCGTGTTTCTAAGCATCTTAGTCAGGTGGTAGACTCTCTCTTAACCTTTGACAATGAGTAAACTGCTGTGCTGTCATGCTCCAGGTCTTGTTTGGTAGTGACCCTCACGGGAATTTGGGTGCTGGATCTTCCACTTGTGGCAATCGTCAGTACCCAGAGTCTCTGAGATGCTGGAAAACAGCTATGTTCACCATACCACAGATGCACACTGTTGATAACACTGTTGATTGTTCCCAATGGGAGAGCATTTTGGATTTCAAACTTCTATGTTGGAGCTGCTTACCCAGTGTCACTTACCTCCCAGGGTTCCTGTGAGAGTAAAAGAATCAGCATCAGTCAAGGGCATTGAGAACCTCGGAAGCACTGTGGAAGTGTGTGCTGCGTGCTATGGTTACATCAGTGAAATTATCATCATCCCTGCTGTCAAGGGCCTGGCACAAATGAGCCGCTCAAAAACGATTAACTTGGGGCTGGGGATTTAGCTCAGTGGTAGAGCGCTTACCTAGGAAGCGCAAGGCCCTGGGTTCGGTCCCCAGCTCCGAAAAAAAGAACCAAAAAAAAAAAAAAAACGATTAACTTATTCCTATTTATCACTGTGCTATTATTTCTCTCCCCCAAGCACTTGATTTTTAAGAAGCATGAAAAGAAATTGATATGATTACAATTTCCTTTTTTTTTTTTTTGTCTTGTTCTACTTATTTAATTAAACTCGTCAGTGGGATCCTCATTCCTTCAAGAACTCAAAACTTAACCACATACCATAGGAGAAAAGTTGTTAGTTTTGGTGTTCCTTCGAGCAAGAGGACATTATTTTACCCTATTCCTTAAGTTGCGCTTCACAAATTCTAGGGATATAATGCACCATCCAGGTCAGAAGCCTTTCCGGTGACTCCACCCACCACCAAGGTCTGAGGGTTCAGACCAAGGTTACAGACTGCTGACAGCTGAAACTGCCTTCTGTTCTCAGGGTGGGGACAGCAAGGGACATGGTACTCTTTCTGCTGACAGACTTGTACACTGTGATAAAATAGTGCTCTCAGGGCTCTGGAAAATAGCATCAAGGCTGGGCACGGAATGCAAAATGCACTGAGGCCTGCGATCTGTGTCAGGATCAGACAGAACATTCTAGGGTGCTGGTTCCTCTGAAAAGTGTTGATCTTAATGACACACTGCCCTGACTGACAAGTAGGAGAAGAAATGGCTTTTGAATCTTTGTACAGGGTTAAAATTAAAGAAATCCATCTGTGCCTTCGGAATTCAGGGCTACCGGTACGAAAGGTCATCGCTGACAACTAGTGGCATCACAGAATGCAGGGAAGGAATATTAAAATAACAAAGATTTTTTTCAGGCTCTAGTGCACTTAAGTCTCAATGTTTTGTATCTTGCTTCCTATGGTCTTAAGTCAAAGGGTATGTATGAAAAGAAAACCATCAAGACATTTTCCTGTGCTCTGCATGGTCCAACATGTGGATGATTGGTCTCAGATGAAGGATGACAGATGTTCAAGTGGGGCAAGCAAAATGTCTATATGATGATTTGAGGAATTGCTCTTACTCAGATATGGAAACTTCTGAACAGTACTGGTTGAGTGTGGCTGCTTCAGGCAAAATCAACAAGAGTTAATGGGGATGTTCACCCTGTGTTAAATGTCTGTTTGGTCTGTTTGGGAGTTCAGTCTTGGGTGACTGAAGATGACAGGGCCTTAGGAAAAGAACCAGATATTGGTTGGATAGGATGGATAGGTTCTGCAAAAGTGTCATTTGTGCATGGTGGTGGAATAGCATCCAAACAGACGGAGAAGACCCGAGAGTCATAGGCATAGAGATGAGAATAGAAGAGTTAATACTAGACTGTTACCATAGTGACAACGGCAAAGGAGTCTGGGTCATGAATCAAACTTGTAGGGAATTCTTCAGTTACAGAAGATAAACTATGAGAAATCAGTGGACAAGTGACAGAACAGACCATCACGAAAGCTGGAAGTGGTTCTTCCTCATACAATCAAAAATATTTAAAAAGAGATATTCTTTGATATTTAAAAAATAAAGAAGTGAAAAATAATAGAGAAGAGAGGAAGTTGGGGGTTAGTGTTGGGTTTATAAAATATTGCCTGGGGGAAAAGAAAGTGTTTCCTTTTGAATGTACTGGATAACTTTTATTCCACTTATTTTCGTCAGAGTTTCTCCACCTTGAAAGCATTGATGTTTGGGGATACCTGGCTCTTTGCTGTAGAGAGCTTTTCAGAGCAGAGCAGGATGCTTAGAGCCACTTGATGCTTGTAGCACCCACAACCCGCCAGTTATGATAACAGCAACAAAAAAAACAACCAAACAAAAAAACAACCAACCAAACAAAAAACCCCTGCAGACATTATCAGTGCCTGGTAAAGAATCACGTATTCATCTTTGTTGTTTTCTGTGGTGGTGTGTGGTTCTGCATTAGCACTGCCAAACATGAAATCATGCCAGCCTTTTAGAACAGTGTACCAATGTGTTGGGGAAACCGCTCAGTAGAGTACCTACAGCACAGGGACCTAAGTTCAGATCCTAGGACCCAATGAAATGCCAGACTCAGGACA
Organism: Rattus norvegicus; assembly: GCF_021556685.1. NCBI lineage: Eukaryota > Metazoa > Chordata > Mammalia > Rodentia > Muridae > Rattus > Rattus norvegicus. Next base: position 234,855,841 of record NC_141534.1, on the reverse strand, counting down.
ACCGGCTCTGGGCAGCTAGTGGCCGGCCAGAGGACTCCTAGAGCCAAGTCAGTGAACTTCCCAGGTCAGTGTCTCGAAACATAAGGTGAATAGCAACCAAAGAAGACATCCAGGGTCAACCTCTGACCTCCACATGCATATGTGCATGCACATAGGCACATACACACACACACACACACACACACACACACACATACACACACACACACATACACACACACACACACATACACACACACACACAGATGGGGGAGGGGATGCACACAAAACGATGTATTCTATGGCCAGCGAGATATGTCTGAGGCACAAACCTGATGGCCTGAATTCAATGCCTAAGACCCATGTATTAAAAATATTCAGATATAGAAACTGGTAACTATAGGCCTATCACTGCTCTGGCAAGTTGGGAGGCAGAGGCAGGAGGTTTAACCAGAAAGTTGTCTCTGGCCTCCACACAGGCCACCACATGCACACATATGTATGTGCATACATAGATACACACAAATGAATATATGGAATCTATTCTAACTTTGATTTCATTTGTTTTGTTTTATTGTTGTTATTTTGAGAAGGGTCTATCTAGCCCCAGCTGTCATTCATGGAACATGGTGTGTGTGTGTGTGTGTGTGTGTGTGTGTGTGTGTGTGTGTGTGTGTAAGAACCTGGGTTTGATTTCCAAGAGTACACATACAACAACACAAAAGCAACCAATAAACAATCAAAGAAAACCACTCTATTAACATGTACCCACATGCACAGATGTATGTGTGTATACATTAATTCCCTAATTTAACAGCATCTCAGTTTCATTATTAAGATATTAAAACACTAGTAAATTTAAAAATATCAGTGTTACTAGGCAGTGTGGCATATGCCTTTAATCCCAACACTTGGGAGGCAGAGGCAGGTTGATCTCTGTGAGTTCAAGACCAGCCTGGTCTACAGAGCAAGTTCTGGGACATCCAGGACTACAAAAAATCCCTGTCTTGAAAAACACTTGTCCTTATGATGCATCCTTTATCACACATCAGTACTATATCTTTTTTCAAAGATCAATAAAGAAAATTTTAATAATAGATCATTGCCAATGGCAGTAGGCAATTTTCAAAAATAAATTTTGAGTGAACACCAAAAACTCCAGTAATTTTGTCTTGCTCTATCAGTTCTTATGGACAGAAAATATTCTTACTCATCCATAAGTAAGTTGCAGGGAAAAAAATTAGAGTTTTCTTTTTTTTAAATAAATTCAACTAGAATAAAATAAAATAAATTCTTTGGGTAGAAACTATAATGCTCTTATTGAAAGTGTTCCATGATGTTTGCAAGTTCTTAGTAAAATAAAGATAAGAAGTACAACCTCTTACACTTAGGTACATTTTGAATGCAAGATGTCACACATACAAAAATACTCTCATAATGCATCATAACCTGGCCTGGGCAACTTAAGAGAGGAGCGCTCATTATGGCTCCTGGTTTCAGAGGGCTCAGTCATCAAGGCTGTGAGGGAATGGAGGAGTGGGTGTGTGTCACTGGATACACTGGACCTCTTCATCTATGCGAGATAGACACAGAAAAACGGACCTGAAGCAGAACCAGAATATGAGGTTCCCGGTGGCCTATGTCACCAGCAAGAGCCCATCTTCGAAAGGTTCTCCATTCTCCCAAAACTGCAGCTGAGGAAGTGATCAATTGCATGAGCCTATGGGGACATTTCACAGTCGGTGTGAGAGGTCACCCAAGGAGAAGGATCTTAATAGATTCTACTAAGCCCCAGCTTCCTGCCATTTGGGAACAAGAAGGAGAAAGAAGCTTCGCCCTCCAGTTTGCTGCCTGTCACCTTGAACAAAGCCCTCAAAGCTAACTTGGCACCCTGTGTTTCTTCCGCAGACTGCATCATCAGCTATTAAAGGTGCCATTCAGCTGGGAATAGGATACACAGTGGGTAATCTCACTTCCAAGCCAGAACGCGATGTCCTCATGCAAGACTTTTATGTGGTGGAAAGTGTATTCCTCCCCAGGTAAGAACATTTCATCACTTTGAGATGAAACTTCACTAACATCCTTCTCTTGAAGCATATTGTTTTTTGACCCTGCACGTGGGATAAAATACTTCTACATATACTGGTGGGTGTATAGGTGGGGCCTGTGGCTCCACCTTGGTATTGCTGCCTGTTGCCTGAGAATGACCCTGTGTTTTCTGTGGTGATGGTGACTGACATCCCTGGGCCAGCTGTAATTAGTTGTGGTGTGTGCCCGGTAAACTATATGGAGAAGGATCATTGGATCTGGTGGGTGGTGTTAAAGAAGTCTCTGGGTAAAACCTGCCACGTGATTTGAAAAAGAAGGCATCCCATAGATCAGCACCATTGCCAAGATTTTTGCTATGCCAAATGTTAAAGAATGAGCTGAGGCTGGAGAGAAGGCTTAGAGTTGTTAAGAGCAGCCACTGCATAGGGTGGGCTGGGGGGCAGCATTTGATGCCATCACTCAGAGGGCAGGGGCAGATGGATCTCAGTTCAAAGCCAGCCTGGCATACAGAGCAAGTTCCAGGGCAACCAGGACTACACGGAGAAACTCTGTTTCAAAAAAAAAAATCACCGGCTACTCTTGCAGAGGACCTGTGCTCGATTGCCAGCACCATATGACCGGTCATACCATCTAAATAAAACTCTAGTTCCAGGAGATTCTACATCTGCTTTTGGCCTTCAGGGGCACCAGCATATACATAATGCACACACATGCATACAGGCAAACACTCATACACATAAAATCAAAACAAATAAATCTTTTTAAAGATAAGCGGTTAATTAAAGAATGAGCAGGAGGGACCACAAATCCCCTTGCATCTGAATTAAGCCATTATGTTTTGTATTTTGTGATAATTTTGACTTAAATTTTCTCCAGGAAAAAAACTCATTGAGATAACGCTGCCATTTTAACACGATGTTTGCAAAAATAAAATATAAAATAAAATAAAAACCACCAAAGTTATTCATACATTTATCAGTCTGGGGAAGAAAGAACAGAAACTGCTTAAAATCAAATCGATGGGCTTGTGAGATGGCTGAGTGGGTAACTCGCCTGCCTTCAAGCCTGACTGGCTGAGTGTGATTCCTCAGGACTCACACGGGAGGAAGGGAAGTTCACAAGTTGTTCTCTGACCCACCCTCACGCTGTGGCATGCGTGCACGCATATGGATGAATATGCACAAAATAAATGGAACAGAAATATTTTTAAAAGAGTACGTGTGGGGGGTTGGAAATTTAGCTCAGTGGTAGAGCGCTTGCCTAGCAAGCGCAAGGCCCTGGGTTTGGTCCCCAGCTCCGAAAAAAAAAGAAAAAAGAAAAAAGAAAAAGAGTACGTGTGGAGATGGATAACAATGATGGAGCTGCAACTCTGTGTTGTGTCTGCTGTTGCCCTAATGAGTAAAAATATTAAGGTCAATTCCACTATTGTAGAAAAATATTCTTTGGTCAGTTGAAATGTCACCATAACGGTAAGATTTTTCAAAGAAAACGAGCTGTAAATAAAGACATGCTTCTCGGGGATGCTCACTTTGTCTTTATGACTGTGAGGGGTGGCTTTTCAGACACGTGTCTTCAGAATGAGCCACTTTGCTGTTTATGACTGGGCTTGGTCTCATCAGTCAGGCGCCTAAAGGCAGCTCCTGACAATAATCAGCCCTCAGTGCCCCCTGGGCGTGTGCTCCAGCATCCCCAAGCATCAGGAAATCCATAAATGCTGAGGTCACACACACACACACACACACACACACACACACACACACACACAAAACGGTATATGACCTGTACACACTCTCCTATATACTTTCTTATTGAGTATGAATACGTTTGTATCCACCATGGAGAAATCGGTTCTGTCTTTCTACCACGTAGATTTGGGGGATTGAACTCAGGTCTTTAGGCTTGTCAGCAAGCCTCTTCCCCCACTGAATCATCGAACCAGCTCTACCCCTTATTCACAGACTCTCTAGATTACTCGGGGTGCCCTACTACACCGTGAGTAGTTGCTTTCTGTGCAGCTCAGGGAATAATGACAAGAAAAGACAGCTAGTTGGTTCAATACAGACGGGATCTTTGAACACTGTTTGATCCATAACTGGTTGAATCTGTGGTCCCGTAAAGTACCCTGCAGAGGCCCAGCTGTATGCTTGCCCCTTTTGCTCTTGGAGAATTTGTTATAAGCTGTTACCATCTTCACGAGGAAAAGAAAATGATGGCTTTTTCACCTTTCAAGTAGGAAGCTAAAGTTGTAAATACCTAGACTTTCGTCTTCGTTCCTTACATTATTGTCCCCACAAACAGCAGACCAGACACGCCACAGGGGAAGCAGGCTAACCAGTCATCCCTTAACTCAGAGAAATCTGCGCCACATTTAATACATACCCACATTTAATACAAACCACTTTAAAGACCTGCAGCTTTTAAATGCCATTGCAACATTATAGTATGGTTGTTTATTTTTTTTTAAAAAGTCTATTTAAAATTAAACATTGAACATCCATTGTGCATCTCCGATACATTTACCTGAAGACAAATGAATTTGTTACTTTTTCTTCCCTGGGTTCTCTCCCTGGATCCAATTTCTTTATGAGCTTAGCAAAGGGACGTTTCTCACAGGTTTCTCATGACAGGCATTGTTTAAGACTAGATGACCCCTTGGGGATGGTGCGTCCTACCAAGAGTGACACCCTAATTATTACAATAGCCAGCGTTTTCCCCAAAGCGATGGATACATTGAGAATCTTGATTGTGACTGTGATTTCACAGTTGTATATATACATTATATACATATATGTACATAACATAAGCTATACACACACACACACACACACACACACACACACACACACACACACACACACACACGTAAATATAGTAGCAGTTCATAGCCAGGTATAGTGGCACACACCTTTAATCCCAGTATTGGAAGGCAGAGATGGGTGGATCTCTGAGTTGGAGGCCAGCCTGGTCTACAGAGTGCATTCCAGGACAGTCAAAGCTATGCAGAGAGACCCTGTCCTGAAAAAACAAACAAACAACAGTTCACACATTGGTGATATATATGTGTGTATCTGTGACTCTATCAAATGGTTCTCCCTATACCCACATTTCTGAGCTCATCCAAGCACATGGGTGAGGGTAGGCTCAGGTTGTATGCAACTGAAACATTCTGAGGTCTCTGGTGTCTCTAAAGCATCAGCTTACCTTAGTCCTAGAGAACTAATCACGTGATGTGACACGCTGTTTAATTTATTTTTTAACAGTTTTTCACGTGTCCACATTTTTCCCACTATATGACTGTGCACTGCTGGTGTGCCTGATGCCCTCAGATGCTGGAGAAGGGGACGTCAGGTGCCTTGAAGCTTGTGTTAGAGATGGTTGTGAGCCAATCATGTTGGTGTTAGAAATCGGACCTGGGTTCCTGCAAGAGCACCTCGTGTTTTTAACCACCGAGCCATCAATCCAGCCCTTAAAAAGCTGTTTTAGTTTATTTCCATGCTGAAGCAACAGAATTGGTTTCCCTTAGCAACCAAATGCATTGTGTTCCTCTTTTATTATTTTGAAATCGTCCAGAGCTATTTTTAGATATCACATATTTATTCTGCAGATTCATTTCATTTTGTAGATGGGCAAAAGCCTAGACATTCTTTAAGAAAGGTATAACAGTCCCTGTCCAGTCTCTAATAACATGGTCGTCCAAAATCAAAGTGGATAAGCAAAAGAACCGTGAAGATTCGGCACCATGATGAGTTTCCACCATGGGTCAGATAGAGAAGGAAGATGTTTTAGAGCATTTATACCATGTGACCATGAACGTGAGGTGACAATTAAAGGCAAACTTTACATACCCTCTATAAACCAAGCATGGCCTTGTTCATGTAGTGGAAATGTATAATATTAATATACAATATACAATATTAGCTTAACCTTAATTTTTTAGAGACATGGTCTCACTGTGTAGTTCTAGCTGCCCTGGAATTGACTATATAGACCAGGTTGGCCTCGAACTCACGATGACCTGCCTGTATTTGCTTCTGGAGTGCTGGGATTAAAGGTGTGTGCCACCATACTGGCTAGTTTACTTTTAATAACCTTCATAATTACCAAAAAAAAAGCCCATTGCCATATGAAGTGATTAATAACCTAAGATCTTAAATCACTTAACTCATATGTCAATGGTAAAACCAGGATGTGAACCCAGTGTGACTGGTCCCAAAGCTGTGCTCTCCTCTATCCTACAGCCACACAGCTCTGGAGATGTCTGTCTGGCCTCTTTGCCCATAAGAAATTGGTGCTGCCCCTTTCTTCTCTCCTAGGAAATGGTGTCGCTGATAAAGCTCTAGTCTGGCAGCTATGCTTCAAAAACTGAGACATCATTCCATCCTCATGAATGGCCGAACACAGTAGCCTGTGATTAGAGACACAGTGGCCTTGTATCAAATAAAGGGGAGAGCAGTGAGCCTTTGATCTCCACGTGCACACACACACACACACACACACACACACATACACACACACACACACACACGTACACATACACTCACTTGCATGTGTACACACCCATACTCACAAGTACCACACATAGCACAGAAATATATTTTTAAAGGGAACAGTGTGTCTGTGTGTCTGTCTGTCTGCCTGTCTTGTCTCCAAGGAAACCTAAGACTATCATTTGATACCATGTGGAACCTGAGCACAGTAATGAAGGAACTGTTCCATAGGAGATGTCTTATAATTGGTGGAAGCCAAAGTGAGCAACACAAGAAGCTCAGAGCCCACCAGAAGCAAAGCGAATTAACGCAGCCCTATAAGCGCAGCATCCAGCTTACTGCTTGGAGTTCCCAGCCAAACCGATGAAAGAAACATGGGCGTTTCATCTTAGCTCTGACTGTTAAAGGAAATCTGTCCCTAATAGGGTGCATAGCCTTCATGGTATGAGCTAGAAAGCAGCAAGCTAGGAGCCTGAGAAATAAAGAGTAGGCCAGACCCTGAGCCCATGGAAAGCCTCCTTCCAAGCAAGCAGTACCACTGTTTCTACTTGCTCACGACAGAGAAGGAGGAGGTCAGAGTTCACACTGACTCCGTTTGCTTTTAACTCTTATTTCTACCAGGCTGACATTTAAAAATTATTACATGTCCCATCAATCCTGAAGTCATCCCGGGAGACCAACAGATGACTGCATTTCCTGTCATAAGTTACAAAACGTGGGCTAAGGAAAGGCTTGGCTGTGTTGGCAGGTCATCACACATGATTAGAGCATTCAGACATGCTTGCTGAGGGGAGACAACCATTTACAAGTTAAACATGGTCACACACACACACACACACACACACACACACACACACACACACACACACACACACCCCTGTAATCTCAGCACTGAAGACGCTAAGGCAAGAGGGCCATGGGTTCAGGGCAGCTTGGTCGACATAGTGAGTTTCAGGCCAGCTTGAGTTTCAAAGTGAATAACTTGTTTCAAAACCCCAAAGGGAGGGGCTGGCAAGATAGTTTCCTTGGTAAAGGTGTTTGCTGCACAAGACTGTCACCATGAGTTCACAAAGTTGTTGTCTGACCTGTTGTACATGCTGTGGCACGTGTACACACACATATGCATGATCTGTGTGCACACAAATGTACACACAGTCATAATGATAATAAACTTTCTTTTTTTTAAACCGCAAAGAATGAAACAGCCTGATAGTTTATTAGCAGTCTGCTTCGGAACCGTGCTAAGATGAAAATTGACAGATTTTGCTCTAATCGGTGGTTCTCAACCTATGGGTAACCTTAGGAGAGGGCATCGAGGATCTCTTTTACAGGGTTGCCTAACGCCATCTGCGTATCAGATATTTACATTATGATTCATAACAGTAGCAAAATTACAGTTATGAAGTAGCAACAAAAATAATTTCATGGTTAAGGTCACCAAAACATGAATAACTGTATTAAAGGGTTGCAGTATTAAGAAGTTTGAGAACCACTGCTCTAGATCATAGGATATTACTAAATTATTTCACATGAGGTGGGGAGCAATGGTTCAGTAGTTAAGAAGCTGGCTGCTCTTCCGGAGGACATGGTTTGATTCCCAGAACCCCCCTGGCACCTCACAACTCATTAACCCCAGGGCATCCGACACCCCGACTGGTCTCTGAGGGTTCTTCACACATGTGACACATATACACATACATTCTAGCAAAACACCCATACACACATAATAAAAATAAATAATTTTTTTTAATTATTTCAAGTGTTCCTGGCTACAGATATTTATCCAAGATCCAAAAATCATGGCTGAGAATTACTTTAACTAGTCCGCACTAAGCTCCAGGTCTTTTTTTTCTTTTTTTTTTTTTTCCGGAGCTGGGGACCGAACCCAGGGCCTTGCGCTCGCTAGGCAAGCGCTCTACCGCTGAGCTAAATCCCCAACCCTAAGCTCCAGGTCTTATTAAAGCATTATAATGTGATTTCACTAGAAAAGATTGATAATTTTCCAAGTAGGGAAGAGTGGAGGGAGGACAAATGACTACCACATGCTGTGATAAGCAGGGAGTGCCTACATGGAGTGGTCTCTCACCCTGTCAGTTATTTGAACATCAGGGCCATTGGCCATTGTGAAGGGAGTCTTAAGACCCCTAGGAGCAGAGGGTGTTGTTTTCCTAGAGATAAAATTGGCCCAAGACTAATAGAGATAGACTTTGGAATCAAAACTGTCCACTGATGTTCCTTGTCTCTGTCTCCTCCGTGGATATTTGAACTGCAGTGAAGGGAGCAATCTGACCCCAGCACATCACTACCCAGACTTCAGGTTTAAGACATACGCCCCGCTGGCTTTCCGCTACTTCCGAGAACTCTTTGGTATCAAGCCCGACGATTACTTGGTAAGAGCCTATCGTTTTCCTTTCTGTGGAATGCACAATGGTATCTTGAACAGCAGCGGTGACAAGTGCCTGTCTCTTAGAAACCTCGGGAACATAGCGGACGTTCCAAGTTTTATATTGTGTTTACATATTTGGCTTCAAAAAAGCAACTTGATGCCACAGCTCATAACAGATAGTTATAAAATCTGCTGTGATGGTTAATTTTTAAAAAAACTGTGACATTACCACTTCAGGTAATTATCTCAACAGATACCTTATAATTAATTTAAAAGACTTGTGAGTTTTACTGATTAGATTCTGTTCAAATGTCCTCTATTTTATTGTCTTATCTCAGACCTGCCTTGGCCCACAATTTTACCTTATCTGTAATTTCAGATATTATTCAAAAGAAGCTGGATAGTTTTATTCTCCATGTCTCCTCCTATAGTCTGTGTCTGTCTGTCTCTCTGTGTCTGTGTCTGTGTCTGTGTCTGTGTCTGTCTGTCTGTCTGTCTGTCTGTCTCTCTCTCTCTCTCTCTCTCTGTGTGTGTGTGTGTGTGTGTGTGTGTGTGTGTGTGTGTGTGTGTGTGTGTTTATTTTTCAAGACATGGTTTCTTTATATAGCCCTGGCTGTCTTGGAACTCAATCTGTAGACCCCCTTGGCCATGAACTCAGAGGTTGACCTACTTCTGTCTTCAAAGTGCTGGGACTAAAGACATGTGTCACCACCACCCAGCTCTGAAGTCTCTTTTTAAACATATTTTCACATGTACACTCTACCGTCTCTCCTCTCTGTCCTCCCTCTGGCACGACAGGAGGCACAGACACATCAGCCTATGTGTGATGTGCCCTTGTAACCCTCTGGTTTATCTCATTCCTATTCAGAAGGCCACCACACAGTTTTTGTTGAGAGGGGTGATTTACCTCATAATTTAATCACTTTAAGTACCTTGTGGTTTTTTAAAAGTTGTCTTTAAAGCAGCCATAGAAAGGATGGAATGCTCACTTTTCCCGTTCTGGATGGTCTCGGTAAGATTCTGGTGAGATCCTAGTGTACTGCTTTTCAGAGCCTTTACAGGTTCCCGTGACTCTTTTTTGTCTCACTGTCTGTCCCTCTGAAATACTGTCACCTGTCCCGTCACTACTGACTCAACCACATGGTACAGCAGCATTTGTCACTGATACAGAACGTTTTCAATGTATCTTACAATTAAAGTATAAAGAGTAAAATGTAAAACTAGTATGTATTCCATGCTAATGTAAGCCCATCTCTTTAGTTGGTACTTAAGAAAATAATAATTGCTGTTTCGTGTGTGTGTGTGTGTGTGTGTGTGTGTGTGTGTGTGTGTGTGTGTGGTTGCACACATGTATATCTGTGTGAGGCCATGCGCATGTCACATTATCTGTGTAGCAGTCAGAACAACTTTGAATGGAGAGAAAGGGTCTTTCCTTGTTTGCCACTAGTCAAACTGAACTAGTTGGCCTAGGAACTGCTATCTCCCTGCCTCTGTGTCAAGTCTCCTTGAAGGTTCTGGGATTTCAGAGAGACCACACCGCATCTGGCTTTTACATGGGTTCCAGGGAGCCAGACTCAGATGAACAGGTTTGTGTCAGGGCCCAGAAAGTCTAAATTTCTTTCCAGTCACATAGGATGCACAAGTAAGTCTCTACGGAACAGTGATGATGATGTAGCAAGCTTCTGAGTGTCCTGGCCACTGAGGCTCTTTTTACCTCCCTCTCCCTCTAAAATACTGGTGCCTGTCTCCATCACTCCCTACACAAGCCCACAGGCCTGTTCTGGAGGTGGAAGGAAGATTGTTGGGTTTCATTGAGGGCTGCTATCTCTCAGGAGAACATAGTAGGGCTTCATAATGAAAAAGGCAAGATCACTCTCCTCCCTTGTGGCATACACTAAAAACTAATGGCCTTTCCTTCTGGATATTGTTAAACTTCTGATCAGCCAAAGAGACACCACAACAGTACACAGCACTGCTAATACAAGTATGATGTGTCAAGATGACTGCTCGTCATGGTCTACCGTGTCTATTGCTTCACAGCTCAACAAGGTCACTCTAGTCATTTCTGATCACACGCAGTTGCTTCTCCTTACTGATTCCTTAAGCCCCCCCCCCCCGAAAAAAACCATCTTTTTTGTAGAGTAGGAGAACTTACAAAGGAGCTTTGCAGACTAAACCAGCAAAAAGATCCTCATCTGCCTACCTGGTCCCCAGATGTTCTGAAGAGCCTCTCCACTTCTCTCACACTTCTCCCCCACCAAGTCACAGACATCAAGTGTGCTCTGCAGGTAGCCATTCCTCACCCACCCCAGGGTGACTGTTCATTCTGAAGAGCACAGCCTTAAGAAGTCCAATCCATCTCGTGAGGGACATCTTGCAGCAGTTAAGCTCAAGTAAAGCACACAAGATGAATGGCATCTCTCGAAAAGGTCTCTGTGAAGAAGCAGGGGGTGTGACACAATACCAAGCCCTGGCATCTGTCAGGTAGGGCTGTTGAAACCCACACTGTGAAGATATGTGGCCATAAGTGGGGGAAGAGAGAAGAGACCATTAGTGAGTGATTGCCAGATGCATAGATAAATCTGAAATTGCATCCCTGTTAATTGTGTACTGTGATGTCTGGTTTTCTGCCAGAATTATTGTGTCTAAGTTCTCAGTTTCATTAAAATTCTCTGTGTGCTTGTTGATTACATGTTTCAGGTCTGAGCATGTAAAATTTGGACTGGGACGCAGCCGGGGGAAGTGCTTCCCAAGTGTGTAGCACTGTGTAGTCTTCCTTATTTGTTCCTAGACAAGCATCTCCCACCCAAGAGTCCCCAGGCTTGTTCATCTCGGCAGCCACAAGCTGTTTGCTCTTTCCTTCCCCTCCAGGCATTCACAAACCCAATGAAACTCATAGGAGTTACTCCAAGGAATTTTTAGGCTTGTCTACAGCAGTAGAGGCAAAAGCAGAGTGAGTGCTGTACACCGTCAGGGAACTAGCAGGCGAGTTCATCTGTGCACGTGGTTCAAGTCTACATTGTCAGTTTGCATTGGCAGAGCCCCAATGGGATATGCTTTCTTTCCAGTGGGTATAGCAGGGAGGCCTTGCAGAAGGTCGAAGTGAGAAGATGCATACATTTGAGCAGCTTTCGGGAGCTGAGGCATGCACATGGAGACTTGATTCAATTCTTTTTGTTTGTCCATTAAAATCAGCCTTGAGAAGTTGCCAAGAACATGGTAATGAAACTCTAGGGCTCTGGAGTGGAAACCATATTCCTGTCTAATATCGTAATCTCAGTCACTTGTAAGTGACACTGACGGTGTGCTATTCATAATGTTAATTCCGAATGTTACCAAACACTTGACTGTTGATAGTCTTTTATAAATTACATACAAAGAGTACTGGACAAATAACTGATCAAGCCATCCCCAGAATAGGTCAGTGCTAATAGAGAAGCTTGAGACTTTATTGGGAGAGATATTTAAGTCTGAATCTAGGGTTTTTCAGACAGAATTTTCTCTCTTGATTGAATGATATTTTTTGTGGATTTCATACAATGTAAATATATACATACACTTCCTCCCCCAACTCCTCCCATAAGTACTACCCTCCCCTTCCTATTCACCCAATCTGAGTTCCCCTCCCCATTGACTTTAGTTTGTACTACCCAACTACTCTTTGGAGTGTAGCCACCCTGTAGTGTGGTTGATCTACCAGGGGTCACATAAAAGAAAACTGAATGTCCCTCTCCCAGCAGCCATCACATGCCAATAGCTTCTTAGTTAGTGGGTGGTGAGGACTCCTTGCCCCTCTCCCTGGGCTATGCTAGGATTTTTTTCAGTTGAGCTTGTACAGGTCATGTAAATGCTTCTAGACAGATTTTTCTTAAATTGCCCCAGGATTCCTCTGCTTGCCCTTTCCTTTATTTTGTGCTCTCATAATTTTTAATTCTACTCATAGGAAGACTCTATGGGCAATTGAGTTGCAGTGGATAAAGTCGGTAATTAGAGAGTCTGGGTGGAATCTGACTTCATTTTTTTATGAGAGCCTGGGATCTGCATTGAGGTCTTATATTCGTGATCACATAATAGACTCAACCTTTTTCTTGCTTCTGTCAGGATGTCCTCATTGTATTAGAAACAACATCTCACGGTAGGGTCTCAAGAGTGCACTCGGTCCATGCTGGGTAGAGATAGCTCCTTCTTACCTGAGAAAGTGAGCACTGAAGGCTGGGTGTCACATCCACCTACATATCATCATGTAAAAATAATTTTAAATGATTATAATAAGTTATTCAGACTGGGGTTTCAAGGGCATTCACCTTAAAAGTCTTTTAGCTACTTTCATATATATACATATGTATATGTATATGTGTGTATGTGTGTGTATGCATATATAATGTGTATGTGTCATATTCAATATATTATATCACAAATGCCATATATCATATAGATATATCATATTATATTATATAATATATATGAATATGTATGGAGGAGGTCTCACTGAGTTTGCAATGTAGACCAGACTTGCCTTGAACTCACAGAGACCCACCTACCTACCTCTAACTCCTAAGTGCTGTGATTAAAGGCCTGTACCACAGCACCCAATGATATTTTTATGACTATTTTAAAGGGGAGGTTTCCTAAGCCTCCAGCTTAGCCACTCATTGTCATGTAACTTATGACTGGAAGAACCACAGTTCACAAACATCAGATAATCCACTCATGCCCTATCCGCTGCCTCCTCCATCCACGTGAACACTTTGCACGTGTAAGTAGGTGGGGCCCTCTGCTTCCTCTTGGCTAAAGAATTGTCCTGCCCACAGTCCCGTGGCTGTTTTTGTTTTCCCAGCTTCTCAGCGGGCAGATGGGGATTTAGGCTTTTTTAATGTTTAGTCAAAGCTAGGCCAGGTAGTGTGGCCAGCATGGGGAAGGCTGAGGAAAGATGGTTGTGTCTTCAAAGGCCAGCCTTGGCTATATAACAAGACCTTTTATCATAAAAAATAAAAAGCCAGTGGAGAGGAGGTGAAATATGGGAGTTGCTAAAGGATTAGAAATAAACACTTGCTTCTTTCTCTTCTTGCATGAATGTGGGGGTTTTTTGTCCATGATGCTGTCAGAGCAAGGAAATATAAAAGGCGACATCTACAAATTGCCTTTAGTCATTTCCAGTCATTTCATTTAATCTTTGTCTCCGTCTCTTTCTATGTCTGTGTCTGTGACTCTGTCTCTCCCTCCAAACACTCCCACCCCACCCCACCCCAACCACCTGCTTTCCTTTTCTGTGATGGGAAACTAGATATTCACGAAAAGCTATGAGGAGTTTTCAACCTTGTTTTTAGCATCTTCAAAGGTATGGTTCCCTTGTGTTATGACACCATATTAGACAGAACAATTTGGTTCTGGGAAAGAGAAGCAGATTCACAAACCAGTGCAATAAGTTGATTAATAACCAGTGAGATAAGAGATCAGAATTAAGTCCTTGCATCTACTGCCAAAAGATTTTCAACAACAGGGTCAAGAACACACAATATGAAAAATGCTATCTTTTCTATGAGTCGTGTTGAGAAAACTGGTTATCTAAGGCCTAGAAAGATAGCTCAGTGGTTAAGAGCACAGGTTGCTCTTGAAAAACAGGGCCGAGCACCCACTTGGATCTTCATTCTCAGCCTTCTGTAACACCAATCGCCAATAACCTATCTGGCCTCCACAGGTACAGCATGTATGTGGTGCACAGCCATACACTGAGGCAAAACTCTCATACACGGAAAATAAAAGTAAAATAAAATCTGAAAAAGAATCTAGTTATCCTTAGGCAGGAAGCCAGACCCTTGTCTCAGGCTGAGAATGCAGCTCATGTACATAACCTAGTGTTGCGTTCTACTCAGTTTCCACCTCCAACGCTGCAGAAATACAAAGACAAGAGTCACTGTCACCTTTGAGAAGGTAAGAGTAGACCTTCAGGGAAGAACTGGTGAGCACGACGACAGCATGGGGCCATTTGTAGTCATGAACACAATACATTGAGGAACCATGGGAAGCTTCAGTAAAGGTCAAGGTCAGGTCCAAAAGACCCCTGGTTTCCAGCGGAGAGGACACTGAAGGGAAAGAGAATCTCAGAGACTGGATGGAAGTTGATAAAAGACTGGACTAGGGGATTGGCAGTGGGGATACTGTGAAGGAGGCGGGCAGAATCAAACATTAGGATCCAAACAAGGAAATACATAGTGTCAAGACTCCTCACCAAGGTTTGGCTTGGAGGACTAGACAAATAGTGTTTCACCCTTGAAATTAAGGAAATAAAGAAAAGACAGAAGATGGAGGCCAGATGATTTAGAGACACAATTTTCTGCCATGTGTGTGTTGGGGGATGGGGAGGGAGGTTCTGCCAAAGTACTCCTGCCTGGCTGAAAGGGAGAACTAAAGACTGGATTACGGCCCTTCTCACCACACTCGTATTCTGACTGTGGTGAGAATTCATGGCTGGACCTGCTAAGGTAAAAAAATTCTTCCCATTACAACAACAAAAGCCATATAATTTGTTTGTTTGCTTGCTTGAGTTTTTTGTTTGTTTATTTGTTTGTTCTGGGGTTTTTTGGGGTTTTTTTTTTTTGAGACATAGTCTTTCAATTTATTACAACTCACTATGTAGACCAGGCTTGCTTTGAACTCAGAGATCTATCTATCACTGCAGGGATGAAAGGTGTATGCCCAGCAAAGCCATGTAATTTAGTCATAGCCTTGGAATAAATATGATTGCATGTTTTGTCACCTGTAAAGTAGTGTGTTGTAACCAAGTAGAGATGTCAGTTACAATGTTAGACACAGTTGGAGCCCTGCATTCCTGAGCTGCAGATGTCACATCATCTGTTGAAGCAGTGACGGTAGACAATGTCCCCTGGGAGAGCAGAGGAAAGAGAAGACAGAGGTTCGGTGTTGAAATGATGCATATTCATGGGCACTGAGGCTTCAGCTGGGCCTTCACATGGGCTTGCTGCAAACAAAGCCCCTTCTGCTGCATTCCTGTTTAACTATCTCACAAGACAGAAATGGTGATCCCTGATTCTGTCATGTGGCACTAGGTGTGGAGGACATATGCATCTTTCCCATCATGGAATTAGAAAAATAAGTAAAAATCTCCTAGAGCGCTATCGAGTTTACTTGGAGCCTCCTTATAACGCTCATAGACAGTACTTACTCCTTCAAAAAGGCCAAGGGGTCTGAAACTGTGGCTCAAAGGTTATGATCACTTGTTCTTGCAGCGGACCAGGTTCAATTCCCAGTGTCCACTTGTTAGGTAACCATCCAGTTCCCGGGGATCTAATGCTGTCTTTTGATGTGGTCATTTCATGCACACAATACACAATGTATGCTCAAGCAAAAAAAAAAAAACAAACCCATGCACATAAAATAAAAGTAAATAAATCTTTTGAAACTTTTCAAAGAGGCCAAATGGGTATTACCTTGACATTGTCCATGGACACATCAGGGACACTAAGAGTACTTTAGTTAGACTAAAATGATGGCTCAGTCACTAAGTGCTTGCCTCAAAAGCATGGGGACCTGAGTTCAACTCCCAAAACCCCCTTTAAAATGTCAAGATAGGAACATACTCTTGTAATCCCGGCATTGAGGAAGGAGAGACAGGGAATCACTGGGTATTACTAGCCAGGTCATCTAGCCTGATTATTTAATTCATTAATTAATAAGTCAGGCCAATGCAAGACTCTTTCGAAAGAACTGGGCAGGGTTCTTGAGAATGTCACCCAAGCTTGTTCTCTGACTGACATGCACGTGTACACATACATGCACACATTTAAAGCATTAAAACTTTAATGATGCATGGTGGCACCAGCCTCTAATCCCATTGTAAGAAAGAGGAAGCAGGAGGATGACCAATTTGAGATCATTTTGGCCTACATTGAGAGACCCTATCTCAAAAAGAGTACACTTTGAATTGTGTGTGTTTAATACATCCATGTGTACATGTTCTTGTGTGCAGCCATGTGTGTGTGTGTGTGTGTGTGTGTGTGTGTGTGTGTGTGTGTGTGTAAGCAAGGGTCAAGTCAGATGTTTTCCTGTACTGTTCATTCGTCATCTTATTTTGAGAAAAGACCTCTCACTAAACTGGCATTCATTACTAGTTGGCTACGGAGCTCCAGGGATCTATCTTCCTGTATCAGTCATGCCAGCACCAGAATTACATGTGTATACACCCAGTTTTATACATGGCTGCCGGTGATCCGAAAACAGATCTCCATGCTGGCAAACACTTTATCTGGTCACCTCCTCCCTGGCGCCAAAAGTTTACTTTAAATGTTTGCTTAGAATGGGCATTGTGGCTCATTGGAGAACATATACCAAGCCTGAGAAGGTCCTGGGTTCAGTTCAGCACTGTGAATACATAAATAAGTATATGCATACATGCATGCATACCATGCTTTTTGTGTTTTTTTTCAGTACTCCATCTGCAGTGAACCGCTGATAGAACTGTCCAATCCTGGAGCCAGTGGATCCTTGTTTTTCTTGACCAGCGATGATGAATTTATTATCAAAACTGTTCAGCATAAGGAAGCCGAGTTCCTGCAGAAGCTGCTGCCAGGCTATTACATGGTAAGGGGCTGCACACAGCTATAGTTTCTGCCTTACTTAGGTGTACGATTATCCTTCAAGGGGCTTTGTTCCTGTGGGCTTTCCTTCCTTTGTATTTACACTACCTTGTAGCATTCATTCACTAGCCTGTAGGAAGTGATAACCAGAGCCAGCAAGATAGCTCAGTGGGTAAAAGCGTTAACCACACACGCCTGATAAACTGAGCTCAGCCCACAGAACTCTCATGGTAGAAGGAGATGAACAACCCCACAAAATCATCCTCTGACTGTAGCACGTGCATGCCCGCAAATCATACATGAACATATACATACATGCTGGTAATAATAACAATTTTTTTTTAATTCTAAGAAGTAACAACCAAACATGGTAGTGCAAACCCGTTATCCCCGTGTTTGGAAGGCTAAAGTGGGAAGATCGCAATTTCCAGGCCAGCCTGGAATACACGGAGAGACCCTGGATCAAAAGAGAAAGTGACGTAAATGGAGAACTGAGCAGTGCAGCAGAGTTGTCGTTGAATCACACACAGTCCTGGGTTTAAGTGTAACTCAGTCATCACTCATCAGAGCTGAGCCTTTGCTCCCTCAGCTGGATAACAGTGACTGGGTGTCGTAGCTGTACTGATAAAGAGACAGGAGATAGTGCTCTTTGCACCCAGCAGTGGTCATGGTGACAGTCATCAATTGTCTCCTTCGGTTAACCAAGGCCTCTGGTATTGTTCCCATTAACTCCTTTAATCCTCACAGAAATTTTAGGCTCTGTAGCCATTGCCAGGGCATAGGTAACACAACTGAGGCAAACTGGAAAAGAAGGCAAGTGACTCAGAGAGAGAAAGCTGCTGAGGTCAGTCTGCCAGAGATTACATTCCAGCTCCTACCCCATACGCCAGCACCTGATCTATACCAGCTTTTCATACATACTACATGCCAGAATTCACAGCCATAGGTTAAACGGGCTGTCTTGGTTACTTTTCTATTACTGTGAAGAAATGCCATGAACAAGGCAACTCTTTATAAAAGACAGCATTTATTGAGAGCTTGCTTACACTTGTAAAGGGTCAATCCATGATCATCATGATGGGAAGCAGACAGGCACGACACTGGAGCAGCAGCTGAGAGCTTTATGTCCTGATCCTCAGGCAGTAGGGAAGGGGGAGGGGAATGGAGGAGAGGGAGAGGAAGACGGAGAGGGAGTGAGAGACTGGGCCTAGCATAGGCTTTTGAAACCTCAATGCCCGCCCCCAGTGACTTACCTTCTACAACAAGCCGTGATTGATAGATAGATAGATAGATAGATAGATAGATAGATAGATAGATAGATAGATAGATAGATGGATGGATGGATGGATGGATGGATGGATGGATGGATGGATGAACTAAGGACACACATAGGTTCTACATTTATCAACGGCTAAGAGTTCATAGAAGCCAGGCATGATGGCCTCTAATCGATCACTTGCAAGGCTAAAGCAAATTACTTTAGTTCAAGGCTAGTAATTCCAGGTCAGCCTATACTTCAGAATAAGACCCTGACTCAGAGTGGTTGGGAAGAGGAGACCCATGTAAAGTCTGTGGGAGCAAGAGTTCTCTCCCCTACCATCCTCACACCTGTGCTAGAATCTCTGAGTGACTTTGCGAGATAGAATCTCAGAGTGACTTTGTGAGAAGTCTCTAGAACAGAGAAGAGCATATGCAATGTTCTCATGACACAATTGAAAATGAGAAGATCTTCAAGAAAACAAGCCGGGGACTGGGATGTGGCCCGTTGCTTAAGAGCACTTGCTGCTCTTCCAGAGGACCTGAGCTATGTTCCCAGCGCTCATTCTCTAGAACTCCAACTCCAAGGATCTTACTACCTCTTCTGGTCTCTAAGAGGATGCACACATGTGCAGCGTGACATGCTTACTTAGACATAAATAAAAATTAAAGAAAGTAAACTAGAAATCCCAATAAGAGTCCTTCTGAGTGGTAAAACATAAGATCAATTTGTGTTCAGATAGATTTCCATTATATTCTGTCCTATAGAAGACACTAGAGGAGAATATAAGGGGGCAAGACCCTTGTGATGGCAGTAATTAGAAAAATAAGATAAACATGTAGGAAGGCACTATAATTCTCTTTGGGAAACGAGTTACAGTGAATATAACATCAGAATAATAGTCAGTTCAGGAAGAACTGTAATAAGGAAAACTCCAAAATGCTTAAATCTTTCAAAACAAATACTCATGGAATCTGACTTTAAAGAGAAACTAGGGCTACAGGGAGAGGAGGGGGATCAGCAAAGCCAGGGAGAGGGAAGCGTGTGGATGTGAGCAAGTCATAATGGTGTGTGTGTGTGTGTGTGTGTGTGTGTGTGTGTGTGTGTGTGTATCTGCGTGCGTTGTGTTCACATACACACGTTTACATAGGTCATAACGTACTCTAGTTTCTGTTCTGTTGCTGTGAAAAAACACTTTGAGAGGAGAGAATGTATTTGGCTTACACGTCTACTAATAATCCCTCATTGAAGGAAGCCTGGGTAGGAGCTCAAGACTGGAACCCGGAGATAGGAACCCAGGGGAATGGTGAATACTTACAGGCTTATGCTTAAGTGGCTTTCTTACATAGCTATATCACCTACTTAGGGATGTTAACACCCACAGTGGACTGGGCCCATCAAAACAGTTACACACAGACGTGAAGCAGGCCATCCATCTGATCTAGAAAGTTCATCTTTATAGGCTTTCCTCTCGGTGACTCTCAGGTGTGTCCCATTAACAATTAAAACCAAGAACTCAGTGACATTCATTACTTTATGCTACCTAAAAACATTAGCAAAAAGGTTCTTAAAGGAGAGTGATATAAAAGTATGTGAAACAATGATACCTTATTCTTGAACTTGCTAGTGTAAAGATTCCTATTGTCTCCAAATGAGTGTAAGTGCCAAGCAAGCATGGAGGCCCTCCCTGGTCCCAGTGCATGAGAGGTAGAAGCAGGATCTCCAGAACAAGCAGGTTGGCAAAATCAGCAGAATCTGTGAGCTCTGGGTTGAAATGGGAGACCCTGCCTCTCAATATACAAAGTAGAAAAGAAAGTAATTGAAGAAGATAATATAAACTTATGGCCTCCACATGCATGCATGCACACACACAGGTGCCCACACATAAACATACACATACACACATGCATACAGGTATATAGTAAGCACCACACATACACAAACATAAACACAGACACATACAAAAATACACACACACACTCACACACACAAAAGGAAAACCATGTGCTTGTGTATTGTAACCTGTACTAAAAATCTATAAAGTTGTAGGTACTGTTACAGATGTGGTATGATGGACCAATGAGATTCCTCAGTGGGTAAAGGTGGTTGCCACCCAGCCTTGCAGCCTGAGTCAGATCTCTGGAACCAACATGCTGAAAGGAGAAAACTCTCTTCTCTAAGTTGACCTCTGATCTCCACACATGTATCATGGCATGTACATCCCCACTACACATAGACAATCAATAAGGAAAATGAGATCCTTTTGAGGCCATGTATTGTACAGCTACAACTTCAGTAGGTGGACCAGCGGTTCACGTGAGGAGTCCAGGAGCAGATCCATTATATTCGTCTGTGTTTTATTACCCTAGGTTGGATTTAAACTCAACAGGGAAAGCCTATTTGCTGTCTACTTCATGGACATTGCATTTCTATATCAGATCTCTTGCATACATAGCATGTATTGCTTATGAAGTAAGGCCAAATATAGTGGTGAAAATTATTACAAAGTTGGAAGGAAATAGAAACATTCTTAAACTAAACAGAAGCATAAGAAATAGATAAATATGACTCTGACAAAGGACAGAACAAAAATAGACCTAAGGGTAATGTAATCACATAGAATGATTTCCTCAAATCAGGGCATTGGAGGAAGAATTGGGGCCAATAGTCTGGTTTGGGAGTCAAACTTAGGTTGGCAAGGCTTGGCAACAACTGCCTTAACCTACTGACACATCTCTCCAATCTACTATATCATACTGCCTTTGTTATACGCCCTTTAGTAAGCTACTTAAATATCCTACTTACTCTTAAGGCAACTTCAATTGAGAAAATGCCTCCATAAGATCCTGATTAAGGCATTTTCTTAATTAGTGACTGATAGGAGAGAACCCAGTCCATTGTGGGTGGGGTCACCCCTGGGCTAGTGGTGCTGGGTTCTATAAGAAGGCAGGCTAAGCAAGCCATGAGGAGCAAGCAAGAAAGCAGCATCCCTCCAAGGCGTCTGCATCAGCTCCTGCCTCCAGGTTCCTGCCCAGACTAAGTTACCCACTGAGTTACCATACACTGATTTTGATGCTGAGCGGTGATAAGGAAATGTGAGCCAAATAAACCCTTTCATCCCCAAGTTTCTCTGGCATTGATGTTCCATCACGGCGATAGTAACCCTAAGACAGTCTGTCTTCATTTGTATAATAAAATGACCACACACTAGGAGAAAATATTTATTCCATATAGAATTTTAAGACTGTAGAAACCCGGGATGGATCAAGAAGTGCAGCAGTGTTGCAACACAGAACAATGAGCCAATGATGCTAGCACGAGATTATCGCTGAGGTAGCTGAAATGCATCAAGAAGAGTAACTATCTGCAGTAACCAGTGATACTCGGCTTTTTAATAAACTGTACTATCCATAAAGATACTGACACCTTGCAGCGTTTGTTCCTGCCAAGAGTAGTAGTAATGCACTGTCCTGCAGCCACGCTTGCAGATTGGTCCCACCATTTAGGAAGACAGTTTTGCCAGCAGAATTGAGTTTTAGATGATTCACCACTTAGCCCCAGGAAATTAATTTTCTCTTTAGCTACCTTAGAGAATAGTCTCTAGCAGTACCCATCAGTTCTTGCCTGTGTTTAGTTGAAACTAATTTGGAGATTTATGGGCATGTTTAATTCAACTTTTGCTGCCTTGAGTTTAGAATGGTTATGTTGCTATTCCAAGAACAGATTTCGAAGGAAATTAGAGACAACAGAGCCAACGTGCACAGCCATCCATTCTAGCTGTCTGTCGATGGCAGGGTGGGTAAAGAAAAATGTGGTACGCATACACAATGGAGCTTCTTTTCAGCCATAAAGAGGAATGAAATTGTGTCATTTAGAGGGGAAAGATCATTGCAATTGGAGGTAATCGTATTAAATTGAGTCAGCCTCAAAAAATATCCCATCCCTTATGTGCATAAAAGCAATGTTTGTGGGAACAGTGAGATGACTCATTAGGCACAGACACCTTCCACCAAGCCCGATGGCTTAGGGTCAATCCCTGGAACCCACACGGTAGAAAGAGAGAACCAGCCTCCAGGGACATTCTCTCCCCTGCTGCATGGATACCTGCAGGCTTGCACAAAAATAAGTGAAAATGAGATTTTTATTTAAAAAAAAATGAGCGACCATTTGGTTCTCCAATACCAGTCTTCCCTGAAAACACACACACACACAAGCAACGTAATGCAGTCTGATCAAGTCGTATGTATGTATTACACATGTATCAAGTACACACATGTATAAGCAATGACAATTAAAGAAAAAAGGGCTACGAGTTTGAAAGAGGGTTTGGGAGGGTTGAGAGGAAAGGAGGGGCAAGGGGAAATAATGTAAAAAATGTACTCTTTAAAAAGAAAAAACTCAAATATATAAGCATCTGTGACATGAAGGGATCACGTTTCTAGGGGAACAGAAGGGACTATAAGGAGGCTTGAGGGAGGAGAGGGCAGGAAGTGCAAGGAGAGTAAATTAGAAATGTTTTTTTTTCCGGTTGACGTTAACAGCACTTCCTGGGTTCAATCATATTAGCTTCAAAACTCACTTTTAGTGCAGAATTATTTTGTGAGAATGAAGCAGAGCAAACTTTTCCTTTTTTTTTTTTTCATCCTAGAATCTAAACCAGAATCCAAGGACTCTCCTGCCGAAATTCTATGGTCTGTATTGCATGCAGTCAGGAGGCATCAACATCCGCATCGTGGTGATGAACAACGTGCTGCCGCGTGCCATGAGGATGCACTTGACCTATGACCTGAAAGGCTCCACGTACAAACGAAGGGCGTCCCGAAAAGAGAGGGAGAAACCCAACCCCACGTTTAAGGACCTGGACTTCCTGCAGGACATGCATGAGGGGCTGTATTTCGATACAGAAACATACAATGCCCTTATGAAGACACTACAGAGAGACTGCCGGGTAAGGGCATGTCTCCGATTCCCTTTGAGATAATCTCAACTGTGGGAGCTCTAGCTGCTGCCTGCCAGTAATAGCCTAGATATGAGGAAGTTCCACAATAGATGTGTGCGATCCCGTCTTTCCCTGGCCCAGTGCTGACCCAGGCTCCCCAGATCTCTTGAAGAAATGGTAGATGATAAGGGAATGACCCGGGGTCTGTTAACACATCTTTGCTGGTTTGCATAATAGTCTCTTTCAGCTTCCTTTGATAAAATAACATGAGAACTTTTACATTTCTTCCTCCCTCGGGGGAAGGGAGTTGAGAAGGAAATGAAATTTAGATTTAATGCAGAAACCATCAAGGAAAGCCATATTCAAATCATGGATGAAATGGGATTTCAGCTGAGGAGACTGAGTTTAGGGGAAATGTACTTGGTAGGGGATTAATGAAGGGCTGTCTGGAGACCCACCGTGACCTATAAACGCTGCATGTCTGCTCCTACTGTTCTCTGGTCTCCTTCTCTCTTTGAGCCCCTTGAATTCTACACAGCCATGTTCCTGTTTTAATTGCTGAAGAAATTCTTAAAACAAAGTATCTAGATTTTGGGCATGCACACCTTTAATGCCACACACGGGACTGTAGAAGCAAGCAGACCTCTGTGAGTCTGAGACCAACTTGGCCTTCATAGTGAACTTTAGGCCGGTTAGCGCTACATAGTCAGACTGTGTCTTGAAGAAAGAGAGAAGAGTTGGAAACTTATTCAGAGGTAAGAAAAATGGCTCAGCGGTTAAAACCATTGGCTATTTATTCTTCCAGAGGACACAGTTTTATTCCCAGCCCCAACATAGTGGCTCACAACCATCTGTAGCTCCAGTTCCAGGGATTCAACACCCTCTTCTGGCCTCTGTGGGCAGTGGGCATGTGTGCAAGCAAAATACCCATGCATGTAAAAGTGTTTTCTAATTTTAAAATGAAAAAACTTGTGCAACTTGTCGCTTAGGAGGTCGGTGACAGAGCTCACTTCTGTCTGGGGGGAAAAGCAAGTGATCTCAACAATGGAGATGTAAAGATTCGCTCTAAGGGTCTTCTGGTGATTTATTTGTTTATTTTATTCATGTGCGTGTGTGTGCCCACCATGGGAGCTGGGGGATTCTGGAGTCACAGGCTGTTGTGAACCATCTGACATGGGTGCTGGGAAGAGAAGCCAGGTCCTCTGGAAGAGCAGCCAGCACTGTTACCTGCTGAGCTGGCTCTCCAACCTCTGTGGTGTTTTTTGCTGTTATTATCTTTTGACAGGTCATAGGAGGAGCAGTGGGAACCAAGCAAACAGAAAAATATCCTGCAGAGCTATTCAGCTATCTGGAGGATTCATGTTTTTCTTTAAAAAAAAAAAAAGAGAGGAAAAGAAAACACACACACATTTTAATGGAAACCTTTAATCCTGTGGGGGGTTTTTCTACCCTAGCAGGATGTGGGTGAAAAGTTACTTCCAAATTCCCCAAAGTATACTGCAAGCCTCTCCAGTCTAGATTTGTTTTTCCCTTCACCCCTTGCCTCTGAGTGTGTGTGTGTGTGTGTGTGTGTGTGTGTGTGTGTGTGTGTGTGTGTGTTTCTCTCAGTAATATTGAAAACCTTTTTCTACAGTCTGCTGGGGCAACATGCTTCTATGCCAGGAAGAGAAAAGATCAAATGTGAATGCCATTACATAGGGTGTGTGTGTGTGTGTGTGTGTGTGTGTGTGTGTGTGTGTGTGTGCGCATGCGTGCGTGCACGCGTCTGTGTGTATGTCTGTTTCCTGAGCCCATTCCTGAGAGAACATAGCCAAACATGACTTTTCATCAAAAATGAGACCCTGAAGATATGCCTGTTTATTTTCTATTTTCTAACATGTTTGTTGTTCTAACAAAGAATAGAAACCAACGTCAAGGAATCAAATTTTATTTGAATCTTTGTAAGATGCAGGTTGTGGAACTTGCTCTTCTGTTGACAAATGCTTTCATCCCCGAGGTATGGGAGCATGTAAATGCTGAGCCTGACCCCAATCCCTGGCCTGCCAAGTCAGCTCTGAGGGTCAAGCTATGTGCAGTGTGGGGTTCTGTTCCTGGGGTTCCTGGTGTCTCCTAAGGACTGCTTTGTAATCTGACGGATGCTGTCTTAGTTAGGGTCTCTACTGATGTGATAAGCACCATCACGCAAAGCAGCCCTAGCAAAGGGCCTGATTGGCTTACTCCCCCCGGGTCACAGCACCACAGTCTATTAAGGGGAGCCAAGAAAGCAAGAACTGAAGCAGAGGCCATGGAGAAGCACTGCTAACTGGCCTGTTCCCCATGGCTTGCTCAGCCTGCCTTCTTATACCATCCACAACCACCTACCCTGGGGTGGCACCCACCCAGAGTGAACCAGGCCCTCCAACATCAAGAAATGCCCTATATATAGACTTGCTTGCAGGCTAATCTTTTTTTTTTTTTTTTTTTTTTTTTTTTTTTTTTGGAGCTGGGGACCGAACCCAGGGCCTTGCGCTTCCTAGGTAAGCGCTCTACCACTGAGCTAAATCCCCAGCCACTTCTTGCAGGCTAATCTTATAAAGGCATTTTCTCAATTAAAATTCCCTCTTCCCCCATATCTAGGTTTGTATCATATGGTAATTTGGCATTATGTTTAATGTTTGCCCTTTAGCATTACTTAATCGTACCTTTTTTTATCTAATTTAGACAGGAGTGTTTTGGTTTGGTTGGTTGGTTGGTTGGTTGGTTGGTTGGTTGGTTGGTTGGTTGGTTGGTCAGTTGATAGATCATTTGGTTGGTTGTTTTTAACTTGTTTGTTTTTATTTTTATTTTTTTGGCCCAGACTCTTTGTGCCTTTCCCTCTCTGTATCTCCTCCACTTCTCAGAGCTGAACTCTAGTATGGCTGATGGGTATTAAGATCTAGGGGACTGCAGGGTCACTCTGAGGCCAGTGCTGGTACCTAATGACTGGGGATCTTTTCTGTTAAAACCCTGCTGTCTACATGAGGCTTCAGAAAGAAGCCAGTCATAGAACATTATTATGGTAGCACTCCAGCAGGAGAAAAGTGAACTGGGCTCATATTGGGACGTAACCTTGTTGCTAAGCATGAGTGACCTCCATGTTTGATCCATTGCCAAATGGTCCAAGAGATTTGGTGATGACAGTGTATTGTAAGAATCGGAGTAGGTGATATCGCAGCCTGATACTGGAGGATGCAAGGAATTCTCTGGGTAGGCAAAGCAGTAGAAACATTATTCCGAAGAAAAATCTACGTATTGGTTAGGAAATAGCATGACACATTTTGGTGACTATAGTTTGTCATCGCAACAGGTGATAATTAGGAAGGGCATGTGAGGTAAGAGAGAAATGCATCCAAATATTTGTCAAAAAAAAAAAAGAAACAAAAAAAAAAAACCTTTTCCAATGTCAGGAGCACCCCATTGAGGACTTAAATAACAAACCCTCCACGCTTTGTTGACAGAGACATGGACTAAACTCTTAAGACACTATGTAAATCAGTTTGGGGGTCCTCAAAAACTAAAATTCAAACTGCCATATAATCCATTTGTGCTACTTTTGCCTATATTACCCGAAGAACCCTACGTCAGCATACCACAGAGACACCTGCACAGCCAAGTCTACCGCAGAACACCTCAGAGTAGCCTCAGTTTGCCTAGGTGTCCATTGACCGTGGATAAAGAAAACACCATCCGTATACACAGTGCTGTTTCCTATTCAGCCATGAAAAAGAATCACAGTAGGGCATTTGTGGGAGACAAAGAAACTGGAGATCTTCCTGTTACATTTGCATACTCCCCTCATGTGTACAATCTAGAATATATGCATGCCTGTGTGACAGGGAGGTGCAGGGGCGAGGAGGGGGCCTTGTTTGGGATTCAGAAATGGGTCAGCAAGAAGAAGAGCACAAGGAAGAAGGAGAGGATGTTGGGGGTGGCGAGCATGGTCACATTGGATACAATTAGATGAAAATGTCATTGTTAAATCAGTCACTGTGGACGATGAACTAAAACTAAACAAATAAAAACTAAAGGATCCACAGCAGTTTGCCCCACAGGTTCTCTGTGGTTTTCTGAACAGGCACAGGACGTCTGCTAAGTGCTTGGTGTGTTCATTATTCCCAGCTTTCCACTCTCCATCCTGCAGACACATTCTGCTGTAAGGTCTCAGACTAGGGAATTCCATTTCTCTTAGCCCGGATACTGTTGGGAGATGATTCCTGTGTAACTTGTTAAGCCAGCTCTGGCCGTGCTGTCCCCTGTTTCCTAGGAATTGCTTCCCTGCTTCCAATCAAAGCGTCTCTGTCTGGACTCTTTTTTGGAATGAGCTACATGACCTCAGCATACAAGCAAGCACTCTGGTTAAAAGCCCTGTCTCTCTTTCTGGCTTGCCCTGTGTCAGCCTTCCCTTTGTGACAGCCAATCCCTCACCAGCATCATCCCATGGTGCACACACCACTAAAAACTCTTCTCAAAAACTAATCTTGTGTACTTCAAACCTGCTCAGTCTGGTTCCCATACAGGATCCAAAGGGCCTTTTCCAAATGTAATCATCTAGGTTCCGGGACCTCTACTGTCCCCGTGTTAACTGGCTGCCAGTGGGGAAAGTCGGATATGTAAATAATTGGTCCCTTTTCTTGAAGCGCTCCCTCTCCCTCGGACTCTGTCACTATGATAACTATCCATTCTATAAGTGAAGTTGTCTCAGGGAAAGAGTGATGGTGACTGTCAGGACATCACTGGTCACCTGCTGTCACAAACAGAGAGTCCAAACTCTCTGCAGGCTACCAGCATAATAGGAAAGCCAAGTTGAGCATCCCTGTGAGAACTGCTTTCCCACGCACTGTGCTATCGTGCACCAAGCCTGTACTCTTCTTGGCTTTCCCAGCCCAGACAGCATGACCCTCAGGTAGCTCGTCGGCCAAAGCAGTGCCCTGATTCTTCATGTCTTTTCTTCATTCCTCTCCCATGTTCCGCACACTATAAATCGCCATGTCTCATCCAGCCTGTCTCCTGATTACTACATGATTCCACCTTCTCGGATCTTCTTTCCTAGAAACTCTGGGTGTTCATCTGGAATTTCAATTGCCTCTTCACTCATTTTCAGCGTGCCATTAACTTCCAACCCGTGCCTCCTAGCATACCCCTTATTCTCTTGGCTTACTCTGCCAGACCATGTTTTCCTGTCTTCTCTCCCTCTTCCTGACTCCTCTCAGGACTACTGGGACACCCGTTCCTCCGAGATCACCGTGCCACACTTCCTCCTCCTCCTAACCTCACCTCCTTCATGAGATATTTAATACCTTGTTATTTTCTCCTGGAGAGATCCTTAAGCCTGAGGATCAAGCCTCGGCCTTTGTCTGGACATGCTTGGTGCTCAGTGGGTAATTAGCGAATAGCTCTTGGAAACTGTGTTCGAACAAAAGAATAATAAGTTAGAATATGTGAGAATAAAGAGAGACAGGCATGGGTGCCGCTCCAAGAAATCTGTCTTTTATGACTTCCGTATTTCCAGTTACTCTTGCAGTCCTTTTGAAGGGAACATCCAGTTTTGCCAAAAGACGTGCCAGAAATGTCATTGAGAACTTAATAAAGCAGATGATTTCCTCCGAGTCACTTGGGATTAGCACTGCACTGGCTATACTCACATCGAGTCATTAGCTTAGCAGAAGTGTATTTATATTTCAGTGATTCCCCCACACACACGGCAGCCATGTTGTAATGATCGTCAGAGCTTGATTTGACATTGACCTCTGCCTCCCTTAGGTATGCGTCCTTCTCCCCCTGGGGTTTTAAATTAAAAGGTTTTTAAGCCTCTTAATTGTAACAGGGAAAAAACCCTCCAGTAAAGGTCTTTTTTTTCCCTTTCCTCAGGCAGATGGCTATCTGCTTTAAAATTAAAATGGGAGCGAAGTAGACTGGTGTGATCAATAAACAGATTCGTATCTGAATTTTTACATCCAAATGACAGATTGCCCCTCTGGGTTCTATTTGGCACAATGAAGAGTTAAGCTAGTTTATTTAAAGGATTGGGGAAGGGGGATGAAAATGATGTTACTTAGGAGGCGAGGAGCTATTCACACTCCTGGGTGAAAAGGCTTGCTTATAATGCAGGACTGACATGTGCCTGCTGCTGGGCGTTTGATTTTAGGGTCCAAAGGGAAGGGAAGAAGAGGCGCTGGCTGGGAGATCTGCAGGACTGCAATGGGAGACTCAGCCTCCTCTTCCTGCATCTGTCAGTGGAAATCAGGGGTCGGGGACGGGGGAGTGGAAAGTGGGGCCGGGTGGAGTGTGGCTTCTTGGGTAAAGACCTGAGTTTGAATCCCCACAAGCCAGACTATAAGTGCCTCAGAGGCCAATGTTCCTTCCTCGGCCCTCTCTGCAGCCACATCACCTCTCTACAGCATCACACTGTTTGCCCCTGCACCCCAGAGCGCAGCATGAAATGACCGAGCTAAGATTTGTAATTTGAAATTTTATGTATGAATTTTGGAAGGGCAATTCTAAATTGTTTTTTTCTTTACTCGTTTTTAATTTACCGTGATTATCTCCCTTCCCCTCTGGTGTAATCTATCTATGAGAAATCTAGAGTCCTGTGTCATTTAATAAATTTTGACAAATTATGACATCGTGCAATATTTTGGGAGCACGCTAGGGAAAAGTGAAAGGCTGACAAAGACTATGAGTGGGAACTCGTGTTTACGATCTAAGTATTTCTTACTCCTTCGAGTGGGAGTCATATTAGAGCCAGTCTGGATAATTGATGGCCTAAATGAGTCATTTACACTTATTATCATTCTTTGTTAAGCAGCAAAGTTATTAATTTTTCAGCAGTGTGGAATCGATTTTCTCTTTTCCCACAAATCACTGTTATCATAAATATTAATAGGCCCCGAGACTTTAATGAAACCGGCTTCTACTGGAACATTTTGATGAGCAAAGTGAGTTGCTCCAGTGTACCACGAGCTCCTGATTTATGGACTGGATGCCCGTGAGCTTGCATCTGAGTGGGCTGCAATATGGCTTACTTTGTGTTAATTTGGTGTTATGATTGGTGTTCATACTTCAGCTGTACTTCCTGTCTTTCTGCATTTAATTTAGATAGTTTGGAGGAGGGTTGCTTTTGTCTGGGTTTTTTATTGTTGTTTTCATTGTTGGTTTGTTTTGGGTTTAGAACATTTAGAGCATCCGTTCTTTCTATGTACCCCAGGATAGTGTCAAATTGATGATCCTCCTGCCTCAGCCTCTAATGCAGATATTAGAGTCATACATCACCATACCTATTTTTTTTCTTTTCAAAGATAACCTGGGGGGGGGAGGACAAATGAATTCTTTCTCCAAATAGATTTTTGCAAGTACCATGATTCCATATGATACTTAATTGGCGCCCCTATTTTAAATTACTTTAGAGTTTTGCTATCTACAATATTAGTTACTCCTGTGCAGTAAAAAAAAAATGCAAGAATAAATCTAATTCGGAGTAATTGGGCAAATAAGTGAATAAAACTAATTCGAAGTAAAAGATAGTCTAGGCTGGCAGGAGTCCCTTGAGTCTGTGGGAAAGCGCGGCATCCTGTCTTTCCCTAGGGAAGCTGGAGATACCTGGCCAACCCAGGCCCCTACTAAGAACAACCACCAAAAAAAGTGTATTTGTAAGGACTCTAAAGACTCTAAATGTTTCCACCTATAAAGTCTTTTTCTCTTCTTTTTTTATGGAGTTGCTTGCAACAGTTGGAGACAGTCATAGACAGATCATATACACGCTTCACCTCCAGTCCCCACAATGGTAGTGTCTTAAATGACTTCAGTACAATACCATACTCAGGGGATAGACCTGAGTATGACCCACTGCTGTGTCTCAGGCTTCTTAATTTCTCCAGTTTTGTGTGCGCATGTGCGTTCTGGGTCGGGGGGAGAGGGGTTACAATTATGTACATAGGCAGGTTCACGTGGGTTCATGTAGCCACTCCCACCAGGATGAAGGCCAGAACAGTTCCTTCTCTGAGGTCCCTCCCACCACCCTTTCCTAGCCTCGCCTCCTTCCCCCTCACAGCCCTTCCCTAATCTCACACTACTGTGGATAGATGCCTTATCATGTCTATAACTTGGCATTTCTAGAATATTGTGTACAGAGATGAGCATTGCTGATACATTGGTGGTCCCAGTGCTGGGAGATGAGGGGGAAGAAGCAGGAGGAATTGGGAGTTCAAAGCCAGCCTGGGCTGTAGAAAACAAAAACCACAAAAAACTGCTTTGACAGCATGGAGCTCTGCAGGGTGGTTTTCACTTCTTATAATGCACATCAGATTCTGCATCGATAGTTGGCTCCTTTTTACTGCTGAGTGGTATTTTGTGATATGAATACACTAGTTTAATACTAACCTGCTAAAGAATATGGAGTTGAGGTAGGGTTAGTTTTTGAATGGTTCAAGTAAGCTAAAAATGTGAAAATTTTTGTCCCGTCTTTTACCTGGTGCAATTTTGCATTCCTCTGTGACAAATGATGTGTGCTCTTACCGCATTCTATGAAAAGTACGTGTTTACATTTATAAAAAGCCAGTGCGCCCTTTTCCAGCCTTGCTGCCTGTTCTCCCTTCCCATAAACTGGCGTAAATGGTCTGTGTTATGCTCCTCTCCATCAGTGTACGAGGATGGCACTTCCTGTCTGCTTTCGGTCATTCCATCAGTGTGTGTTTGGGTCTGTGGTTGAAACATCACCTGTGCACGTACTCCACCAAAGCAAAGGCTGAGTCTAGCAGAGACGCGATATGAGGGTCTTAGAAAGAGACCTGAAAGGGGAAATGAGAAAACTAACAGCTCACAGTAGCCAATAACACGCCTATGGGCGGTGTTGACACAATGAAGTCTGAGGTCTCGGGATTTCAGATGTGTGCTTCTAATGACAAGCATTTCCGTGAGATGAACTCTCAGAGTGTTTCATCCAAAACCATTCAGTAGCCAGCAGAATGTCTACACTGCATAGGAATTACTGATCTGATTTTAAAGTCTGCTCCTAGACATTTCTGTGAGAACAGAAACTAAGTGGCTTTCGTTTCCCATCCGTGCTGTGCTGGACACTCATTTGGTGTCACCCAGTGAAGCCTAGGATGTTACAGCAGCAAATGTTTTTGACCTACTGGGTCTTACTTAGTCATTAAAGTAATATAGGATTTTAGTAATGGCCAACCCATGACTTGTGACAGGAAACCAAAGTCAATCAATCATGTCACCTTTAACACATTGTATCATACTAAAATTGTATTTCTCATTAGATCAGTTGCCTAAGTAAGCTGCAACCATGTGGACTTCTCATTCTCCTCGCTCTTGATTTAGATGATGGCTAATTCTCCCATTTAAGACTGTCTACATGTTACAATTGTTCATGAGTCTGGGGAAAGGACTGATGTTTGTTCCAGTTTTTGCCAGTTGCTACAGGTTAGCTGCAGTATCTGTGGCTGACTGGCAAGAGTCTCCCGCTGGTAGTGACAGAGGGGACAGATGGTCAGTGTGGGATGGTGACAGGGAAACTGTAAAAAAAAAAAAAAAGAAAGAAAGAAAGATATATTAATTATTCTGTGTTGCTCATTCCCAACTTTCTACCAAGCAAAAGATACCTCAGTCAGTGTAAGCCAGACACATAATTCTCAGTATTTTGCAAAATCAACGTATCCAAGTCTTGGTAGAAAAAAGATTCTATGTTAGATATAACCTATAAATACTAAAGCATTAATATATATTATCTATTATGAATTCATCAAGTATATATACAGTGCATGATTCGTGGACGTTGAAGACATCGTCCCTAGGCTCAGCTCATCTATGCCCTGCCTTAGTTAGCGCTGCTTGGGAACGTACTTTGAACCAGCACTGCTTGGCCTCAGAGGTCGGTTTTCCTCCGTCCTTATAAGGACACTAAGAAGGGAATGGCACAGGCTCACTCTTGACAGATGGAGAATACACAAGTTAAGCATCCTGGGTCTGCTGAACTTAAAATGCTGACTCCAGGCCTTATACCCAGATTCCTCTGAGCCCAAATCCATGGTCCTCCATCGTGTCCCTTAGCCTGTAAGCACAATGGGGGAAAGACGCTAAAATTAAAACCTTATATTACAACCTACCTAGTTATCAAAGGGTAGAAGGCCGCGGTGCCTGGTCCTCGGGCTCTGGTGATAAGGTACTGGAGTAGGTTCTTGAGAAAACTGGAAAAGGCTTTGCCAAAGTAGAGAGTTTGGAACAAGACCCCTGAATCTGCACATCCTGCTTCCAAGAGGGAGGAGGGGGTGGGGGTGGGGGAAGTGATGGATCACAAGGAAATTGAGTAGTGTAAACATTAGTTCTTAAAGCTTACTGAAAAACAATAGAAACCCTTGACACACTGCCATGACTCTTGCAGCGTGTGTGTCCAGGATATCCTACAAGCATTTACATGAGACTTCTCTCTGAGATATGACATGGTTACAGGGGACAGTTGGAAGCTAGTTCCCTGACAGTGAGTCCTGTGTAAGCAACTGCTGAAAATTCTCATTAGCTACAGAATCGGAAGGGTCACCATAGTGCTAAATTTTATAATCCTCCCTTTCATTCAAATGGAAACTTAGAAAGAAAAAACCCTGCAGAAAAAGTAGGCCAAGAAAACTGGGGGGTGGGGGAGGAGAAGCCTGCCCCAGGTCTGAGAAATAATTTCCTCGTCCTATTTTTTTCAAAGATTTACTTTTATTTATATGAGTACACTGCAGCTGTCTTCAGACACACCAGAAGAGGGCATCAGATTCCATTACAGATGGTTGTGAGCCACCATGTGGTTGCTGGGAATTGAACTCAGGACCTCTGGAAGAGCAGTCAGTGCCCTTAACCACTGAGCCATCTCTCCAGCCCCTCCTTGTCCTATTGAAGAACTGAAATGTGTCCCAATTTCTGTTGTGGTTGTCATCTTCATCTTCCTCATGTGCACAGCTACTTGTAGTCATCACACAGAAATAGTACATCACACAGAAATTTAAATGGGACTGAGGCAGGAGGATTTCAAGTTCAAAGTCAACCTGGACCATGTAGACTCTGTCTCAGAACAAACATGTTTATATCTATGAGAGAGATGTATGCATTGCTGATAGACATGCATGCATGCATGCATGTAAAAATCTTGGGTGATAGATGATTCCTTCTAAAGCATAGAACATAGTTTCATCGATTCAAGCTTTTGAAAGTGAAAAGAAAAACAAAAAGTTGCCTTTGTGCAGTGAGTCCTGCATAGCCCAGCGTTCTGAGTCTCTGGATGATGACAGCACAGAAAGCATTCTTTCTATAACTAGGCTAAGGATTTAATATTTAATCCATTTTTATTTACTAGCTAAAATTATATATCTGTATTTTCTCTTTATTACATTAGCAAAGAACACTCTGAACTTTATTGAGGAAATTAAGTTAAGTTAAAAAAAGACAGCCTTGAGCTCTAACTGGACCTGAACTACACATGCTCTCTGGTGCTTTACCCAGACGGGCTGACTTAGCAAGGACTAGTGGGCCACCATCCACTTTTCTTCAGATCAGTTCATTCCAAGGATGGCTGTTTGCATAAAATCTCCAGGATACCATTTTGAATTTACTTGTCTTACTGGATTACTATGAATGTTTTGTGCCAGTTATTGACTCCTTATTGGGTGACTAAATATGGACCAGCTGGGAAATTACTCAGGGGCCTCGATGAATCTGCCCATCAACTCCACATTCTGCTGTTTGTTCGTTTGGTCTTTGGACAAAGAACGAGCAGTGGACAGGAGCGCAGAGCATGAGCCAGTCTCCCGCCAGCCCCACCCACTGTGGTTCTGTCCCTCGGTTCTGACCCGTGTCTTCACAGGTGTCAGCACCAGCTGAGCAGTGACAAACTCTGTAGTTGGTAGCCAAGTATCTAAATGCATTTCTTTTAAGAATCTCCAGGAAGTACATAAAACTTTATTTTTGAAAAGTTATACATAAAAGTGGGTAGAATGCTATAATGTTTCATGCATATATGTGTATGTATATATGTTCCTCACGTGTTCCATGCCCATTCTCAAGTCAAAGCTTTTTTTTTTTTTTTTTTTTTTTTTTTTTTGGTTCTTTGAGGCAAGGAACTCACTCTGTAGACCAGGCTGGCTTGGACTCACAGAGATCTGCCTGCCTGCCTCCAAAGGGGTGGGATTAAAGGCATGCACCATCACCATGTGTCGAAGCCTCTCTCTCTCTCTCTCTCTCTCTCTCTCTCTCTCTCTCTGATAGTCTCTCTGTCTCTCTGCCTCTCTGCCTCTCTGTCTCTCTCTCTGTCTCTCTCTCTGTGTCTCTCTCTCCCTCTTCCCCTCCCCTTCCCCATCTCCCTCTCCCCCTCCCCATCTCCCTCTCCCCCTCCCTCTTCCTCTCCCCTCCCCATCTCCTCCTCCCCATCCCCATCTCCCTCTCCCTACCTCCCTCTTCTTTTTTTTTCTTTTTCTTTCTTATACAATGTAAAGCACATCCCAGCCATCATATCCTTTTATTGATATGTATCTCAATATGATCCTCCTAATGTCAAAGAAGACCCCTTTTTAAATTGAAGAAAAGAAGGCCATGAATCTGTGATGGTGCAAGGGTGGGGGAGACAATGGACAAGATTGGGGAAGGAGAGGAGGGGACATAGTACAATTATATTTTAATTTCAAAAAAGTAAAACAGATGCCATATTGTACATTTTAAATTATATTAAAATTTAAATATTCGTTAAAATAAGTCTAAACATCAAATAGGCAGAATCCAAATTTCTAATTATTTCTAAGATCCTTTTTAATTTAGTGTATTGCACAAGTTAGCGTCCATCTGAGGGCCAGCACCGAAGGTTCTTGAGTAATAAAGGAGTCCACACTTAACTGAGCCTCTGTCAGGCTTCCTATAGAGTAATGGGATAGGCTGCCCAGGCTGAGACCCAGTCTCCTTTACAGCAAAACAGCCTCTCTTTTATCTGCCATTTAGTTGAGTGCATGCTAAACAATAAATGGCAGTGTTTTCAAATATCATCTTCATTTTCCCTTGGAACGGAGCATACGAAATGCTCATAGTGTAAGTAGCTTTGAAAACACGGGGAACTTTTATCTTTGTTTTCCTGAAAACACATCGCACAATCACAGTAAATGTTTTGAGTACCAGAATTTTTGCACAGGCACGGTAATCACGAGGCCTGAGCGCTTGCGCTTAAATAACAGAAGTGTGGTGTTAGAGACGGGTTGCTGCTGGGTGCTTTCTTTATATTTGCACGTAGACTTAAAAACCTGACCAAAATGCATTCCTTCCACAGCAGGAAACATGGAGTAGAGCCAGCCTTCGGTGAGCCCAGCATCTTCTTCTGATATGAAAACTGCAGATACAACCTGGGCTCGAGCTTTGAGGCACAAAAGGACACATAACACGCTTGAGGTTTCAGAGGGAAATCTTGTTCCAAACAGTTCATAGTATAGTTTAAGTAGAATTACCATATGAGTTAGGCTGCAAAAATCCCCTCTGTGTTGAGAGACTAAAAAGTCTGTAGAAGAAACAGCGTGGGGGCTGGGGATTTAGCTCAGTGGTAGAGCGCTTACCTAGGAAGCGCAAGGCCCTGGGTTCGGTCCCCAGCTCCGAGAAAAAGAACCAAAAAAAAAAAAAAAAAAAAAAGAAACAGCGTGAACAGAAAAACATCATGGCTTCCATCTTCAAAGGTCCCTTTGGAGTAACTCAGACCTTTAAGTAGCCCGGGCAGTGAATCTGGGCTGGTATCAAAGAAGGAGACGGTACTGTGACCATAAGAGCAAAGACCTTTGATGTGAAACTGCCACCAAGTAGGGGCAAGTGCGGAGGCCTAGGGATGCCATGTGACCTATCCTGCCCGTGGGTCACTGAGCCTACCCAGAAGGGAAGCTGAAAGGGAATGATTAGAGAAGAGGGATGTTTTGATAACAGCAGCTGCAAGACTGGGCAGCTCATGAAAGGAAAGGCATCCCGGGGTCCAGAATTTACATTACATTGATTTCAAATGAGAGAGGGAAGTGAGGGGGGAGAATTGCTTTGGGATAAAATAAGAGTTTAGAGTTACAATTCCGGACTGTTTAGAAGCTTTAAAATACCCAGAGGCCACTGGGAATAATCGGGCTACAGTTGAGGAATGAGAACCGGCCAAAGATAACAATTTAGGAGTCTCCGGTAGGAAGGCGGTAGCTAAACTTGACCTGAGTTGCACATAGACAGAATCTAGAGCTGCGATCTGATGGGCTGACTTAGCAAGGTCGTCCTCAGCATGTGGACCATTGTTCTGCCGCTCCAGCCTCTTTCAAGAATCACGCACGGTCTCTTACCGAGCCTGCTGACATATTTCCCTGTACTCTTATTATGCGTTCCAGTTGTAGCCCTGACTTTAAATGGTTCTTGAGCGAGAAGGAAACATCACACTTTGTCAGTAAAAAGCCGTGCTGCATACCAACCTGATCCCCATTTTCTGTAACTCTGAGAATGATCTGTTTCCTTTCTCCCGTGGGGAGGGAAAGTACTGCCCAGGCTAGATGAAAAGGTGCCTGTGTTTCTATGGTAGCCTGTGTTTGGAATAGTAGGGGACAGAACCCACCAATCACAGTGACATCAGACAGACTTCCTGGAGATAAATACGCACCCGCGTGATGACCTGGACTGGGGTTGTAGATATCGCTCACTCCTAAAGCCCACGCGTGTTACACTCCTGACAGATAAATCAGTTCCTTTAGTGAAACGACTTTTTAATGTAACAAACTGGGAAGATGTGAGTAGTAACAGTTTGATCTTTAGTTGATGCAAATCCCAAAAGAAATCCAGCCCCTCCCAAACCATACCATGAGCAGGCTGGAATGCATCTGAAGTTTTGCTGGACTTTTAGTGAATTTCGTCTTCAGAATTGGGACTCCATAGATGTTTGTTTCTAGCGGTATGTGTATTTTCTCAAACTAGTATGAGTTATGGGTCGCAACGAATTATCATAATGAGTCTTGAGAGCAATTAACTGGGTGGTTACTTTATATGAGGAATTTTCCTGAGCGTTTACTTCATCTGTGCTGCCTTATTTAATTTTCTCAAGCACCATACGTAACAGGCAATGTTATTGTCACAATTTTATGGATAAGGAGACCCACCCAGGGCCACAGGACTTATGCTCTTTAGCCTCAACTCCTTAGCCAACAAAATCTCTAAGAAAGAAGCTCTAATAAGTATGAGCCGAAATTCACCGTCTGCCCATGGCAGTTATGAAGAGATTCTTGGGTTGTCTGGGTGGAGACTATTCCTAAGCCATAATTTCAGTCAGTATGGCTGAGAATTAGGACTGAGGCCCTATACACTCTTTGTTTCTGTGTGAAGGACATCCAGCCTGCGTTAGTATTTCCTTTCAGAGGCTGAGCCCTTGGTGTCCTGACACAAAGCAGTCTTGTTTCCCGTGGTGTCCATTGCTCCGTGGAAGGGTCAGGCTGGAGTGGCAGCATGCCTTCATGGAGAACTGACTGCCCTGGGCCAGTGATCAGCAACGTTACCCAACTCTCCAACTTCCTCCTCCCGTCTGACGTCACCCTGTTTCAGTTAGTTAGGGGAGGCCGGTTCTGCACGACTATAAAGTCATACCCAGATCTCTGGAAATATAACTGCTATGCCCCAGGCCTCTCAAATAATATGATTCTACTCTCAGCTGTTGTCTGTCTACACTCTGGAGATATAACTTTGGCATCTCAGAGGATGAAGGGTGAGTCTCTGGTCCCAGCTCAATGATAGCATGCTTAGGTAATATTCACAAGGTTCCGTTTCACCCCTAGGGCTATTCAAAGAAAACCTGAAGGGTGAATTCTCTGGCAAAACTGACACTTGTTTACAGTTCATTATGTGCTCAGTCAGCGTTGATGGCAATGATGACTCAGACCCGGGAACCGGCATGTATCAGAGACCACTCATGTCCTACCTCATGAAGCCTTCCTTTTTTTTTATTGGATATTTTCTTTATTTACATTTCAAATGTTATCCTCTTTCTCAGTTTCCCCTCCAGAAACCCCCTATCCCATCCTCCCTCCCCCTGCTTTTATGAGAGTGCTCCCCTACCCAGCCCCACCCTACTCCCCCGCTCTGGCATTCCCCTACACTGGGACATAGAGCCTTCCCAGGACCAAGGGTTTCCCCTCCCACTGATGCCCAACAAGGCCATCCTGTGCTACATATGTGGCTGGAGCCATCAGTAGCTCCATGTGTACTCTTTTGTAGGTGGTTTAGTCCCTGGGAGCTCTGAGGGGATCTTGTTGGTTGATATTGTTGTTGTTCCTATGGGGTTGCAAACCCCTCCAGCTTCTTCAGTCCTTTCTCTAACTCTTCCATTGGGGACCCTGTGCTCAGTTCAATGGTTGGCTGCCACCATCGCCTCTGTATTTGTCAGACTCTATATTTGTCTAGAAGAGCCTCCCAGGAGACAGTTGTATCAGACTTCTGTCAGCAAGCATCCACAATAGTGTCTGGGTTTGGTGACTGTACATGGGCTGGATCACCAGGTGGCTCAGTCTCCGGATGGCCTTTTCTTTAGTCTCTGCCCCCCCACTCTGTCTCTGTATCTCCTCCTGTGAGTATATTTGCTTCCCCTTCTAAGCGCTACTGAAACATCCACACTTTGTTCTTCCTTCTTCTTGAAGCTTCATGTGTTCTGTGAATTGTATCTTGGATATTCTGAGCTTTTATATCCACTTATCAGCAAGTGCATACCATGTGTGATCTTTTGTGATTGGGTTACCTCCCTCAGGATGATGCTTTCTAGTTCCATCCATTTGCCTAAGAATTTCATGAAGTCATTGTTTTTAATAGCTGAGTAGTACTCCATTGTGTAGATGTACCACATTTTCTGTACCCATTCCTCTGGTGAGGGACATCCAGGTTCTTTCCACCTTCTGGCTATTATAAATAAGGCTGCTGTGAACATAGTGGAGCATGTGTCCTTGTTATATGTTGGAGCATCTT
Source organism: Rattus norvegicus (assembly GCF_021556685.1). Lineage (NCBI taxonomy): Eukaryota > Metazoa > Chordata > Mammalia > Rodentia > Muridae > Rattus > Rattus norvegicus. The sequence continues at coordinate 234,815,154 of NC_141534.1, read as the reverse complement.
TTGGGTGTATGTCTAGGAGTGGTATAGCTGGGTCCTCAGGTAGTGGAATGTCCAATTTTCTGAGGAACCTCCAGACTGATTTCCAGAATGATTGTACCAGTTTGCAATCCCACCAAAAATGGAGGAGTGTTCCTCCTTCTCCACATCCTCGCCAGCATTTGCTGTCACCTGAGTTTTTGATCTTAGCCATTCTCACTGGTGTGAGGTGGAATCTCAGGGTTGTTTTGATTTGCATTTCCCTGATGACTAAGGATGTTAAACATTTCTTTAGATGCTTCTCGGCCATTCAATATTCCTCACCTGAGAATTCTTTGTTTAGCTGTGTATCCCGCTTTTAAGGCTTTCTTACCTAGCCTCCACGAAGTTGTGTCCACAAGTATTCTCCCTCCCATCCAACCCCTCCTTCAAATAGCATGACTCTCTGCTTTAAAAACACTCAGGCTGAGGGCTGGAGAGACGGCTCAGCAGTTAAGAGAGCTGGCTGCTCTTGCTGCTCTTGCAGAGGACCAGGGTTCAATTTCCAGCACCCATATGTCAGCTTGCAACTGCCTATAATTCCAGTTCCATGGGATCTGCCACCCTCACTCAGACCTACATAGAGGCAGAACACCAGTGTACATAGAAAAAAAATTAAAAATTGGGGGCTGGGGATTTAGCTCAGTGGTAGAGCGCTTACCTAGGAAGCGCAAGGCCCTGGGTTCGATCCCCAGCTCCGAAAAAAAAAAAGAACAAAAAAAAAATTAAAAATTAAGAAAGAAAAACATTGAGAAAATGAGAAGAATGCAGAATTCTGGGATTTTATCCTCATTGGTTAAGGACCAGAAGGATCAGGTCTTCGTGTTTTCGTCTCCTGAACAGCTTTGTGTGAAAACGGCAGGTATTACAACTGTCTGTGGTCTGGAGAACTCACTCGCACTAGGAGAAAAGGGAAAAGCTCATACAGGAGAACCCATTTTCAGGCCTGCCTCCTGCCCAGGCACTTTCTGCCTAAGGCTGGTCCAGGGGTCTCCCTGCACTCTAAAGCCAGCCTGAGGGATGCTTGCTCACCGGAACCTTCTGTTCTCTCATTTTCCCTCACAGCACCATTGTCTGGCTACACTGAACCATTTTTTAATTCCTTCACCTCCCCGCTGCCTACAGAGTAGATAATTAAGCGTTAAGCCCTGTTATTCGTTGAGCTCATATATATTAAGAAGACCGGCTATGGGGAAATGACTGAAAGACGGGCTTTGAAAAAGACCATGACTACACCAGTGAGATTCAGATGCAGAAAATAAAATCCAGGCAAAAGTGGAGAGCATGCCAGGGCGTGGGCAATTGTGAGACTGGCTTGTGGGTTCTCTGTTCTTGTGCTGATTAGGAAAGCTAGGGCCAGAGTCTGCCTAGTGGATCTGTCACTGATGGGCTTTCCGTGACTGAGCTGACTCTCCCGTCTCCATGTTTTTCATCTGCCTAACAGAGACCGCAGTAATACCCAGCCCATGGGGCAATTGTGAGGGTTGAACCTAGGGGAGGACCATGGAACCTGCTGTGTGAAAAGCACTCAGTAAACGATGTTAGTGAAACACGTGCAGGGGTGCTTCCTTGAGATTTGCAGAGAAACTTCATTCTCCCACCACCACAGCAGTCCCTCCTGTAGTAGCCCCCAGTAACTAGGAGTGTTTTGGTTTTGACGTTTCACCTATCTGCCTCTCAATAGACAGGGTGTGGCGTGTGCCATGCCAGGGCACTTAGACTCCCAGGCAGGCTTTTTGGATTGACTGACCTCCTGGGTCTTTTCCTTCCTCAGGTGCTGGAAAGCTTCAAGATCATGGACTACAGCCTTTTGCTGGGTATCCACATCTTGGACCATTCCCTCAAAGACAAAGAAGAGGAGCCCCTCCAAAATGCACCCGACGCAAAGCGGCCGGGGATGCAGAAAGTCCTCTACTCCACAGCCATGGAGTCCATCCAGGGTCCAGGCAAGTCCGCAGATGGGATCATTGCAGAGAACCCAGACACGTAAGTGCTACCACACACCCATCTGATCTCGGGGACGCCAGTCACTGGGTAGTCAATACAAGCACCTTATGGCACGCTGGGATAGATTCCTGGTTGGAGGTAAATGACTTGACCAGCTGCTGCTGCTGCTGCTGCTGCTGCTGCTGCTGCTGCTGCTGCTGCTGCTGCTGCTGCTGCTGCTCTCCTCCTCCTCCTCCTCCTCCTCCTCCTCCTCCTCCTCCTCGAAGAATGGCAATTTCTCAAGTGTGTATCAATCTTCCACCCACATGGTTTCTGGTTTGAGATAGTTTCTTTTCTTTTCCTCTCATTTGCTACACACATTCAAAACATCTCCCAGAAGAGGCAAGAGTCGACTCTAGATTTGAATAAGCATCTACTTAAGTAAACACTTGGTAGCAATGATGTTGCCACTTCAGAGCTTTGTACCTGTGTGAGGGGATTCTGTTGCTCTCCCTCTCACCCTGGCGGCTGTTGTTCCTCTCCTCAGACAGATGGGTTAGTGACTGCAGGCTTTCTTCATTTGCATATGTAGAGTGCATATTTGACAGTAGAAGCCATTACTGCTGCAAAAGGTGTTCGCGATAGTTGACTCCTTACCTGTAAACCTGCAGAGCAAGGAGACAAAAGAGAGAGAGCATTTCCTAAGGCCTTAATCACTGCTTTCTAGGATTCTCTGGCAATGACTAAGCCACGTGCCCATTTATCTTTCATAGAGGAAACTAACACTGTCTTTGTTCAGATCTTCGCTTGCAATTCTGGCTAAATAATTCAGTAACCCATTGAACAAATTATATTCTATATCTATGTCGTGAAATGCTACCCAACTATTGATGTGAGGAAAGATTCCACATTAGAAAAATGTACAGTTCAAGTTGTAAAACTGCTAAACCCAATAATCTCTTCAGATTAATACATACATGTACACACGCCCTGCAAAAACATATCTCAAAAGTAGAATTTATATTTTTACACATAATTTTTCTTCTATATGATTTTCTTTGTTGTTGTTGATGGTAGTGGTGGTGTTTTGAGACAGGGTCTCTCTATTATGTAACTATCTTGGAACTCACTCTGCAGACCAGACTGGCCTTGAACATAGAGATCCACCTGCCTGTCTTCCCAGTGTGGGATAAAAGGTGTGCACCACCAGACCACATCTTATGTATTTTCTCAATTTTACAGTAAATATAAGATGAATATATATATGTATGTATGTATATATATATATGTATATATATATATATATGCGCGTGTGTGTGTATATGGATTCAGGTACTACTTGATGACCTTAAACTTTCTATATAGACAAGAATGGCTTTGAACCCCTAATTCTCCTGCCTCTGCCTTCCGAATCTGCCACCATGCATGTGATTTTACATAGCACTCGAGATCAAACCCAAGGCATCAGGCATGCTAGACAGGCACTCTTCTGCAAGCCTAGTATTGCCTTTTATAAAAAGCAATATTTTATACTGCTCTAAAAATCTTTCTCTGCTCCTAACTTTTAAACAGAAGCGGGTTTGTAATGACATTCTTTCCACCCAGCTCATCCTAGATTTGACAGCCCTGGAGTTATTAGCCTTTAAAGTGATGAAAAGTTTATGGCAATAAAGGAAGAGGTAGTCTAGAATTCTTAATGTTTTCAGTGTGTGATTAGTAATGAATTTAACCCTCTGTACTCATGTTATAAAGTGTCTTCCCCTCTTTGCTGTATCCACAGAATGGGAGGCATTCCAGCTAAAAGCCATAAGGGAGAAAAGCTGCTTCTATTCATGGGCATTATTGATATTCTCCAATCATATAGGTGAGAGATTTGGGGAGACGGTCTTTCCTTATTTCTGAATGTACTGAATGAGAGCAGTTCTACCTTCACAGTGGCATTCTCCCGTCTGTTTACTTTTTAGGTTAATGAAGAAGTTAGAACACTCCTGGAAAGCTCTTGTGTATGATGGGGTGAGTGACCCATGCTTTGTTAGGCTGGAGACATTTCTAGTCCAGTTGGGACTGTCACTAGACTCAGAGGAGAGCAGGGAGCTTTGCATGCTCAGAGTCCGAGGCTGGGAAATTGGTTTGAGTCTGAGAACAAGACCACATACATTTGGACAGCTGTTCAAATAAATGATGTCCAGCCCAACAGCCAGGTAGTTGTTCAGAAAGCAAAACTGTGATTGCTTCTCTGTAGCATACGAAAGTCACCTCTGTGAGGTAGAGGGGTCTTTTTCAAAGGCTCTGAGAAGATTGGGGCCTTTGAAATGAAGACTGAGCTCAAGAAGATTGTTGAACTCTAACTATGATGGTGAACAGCCCTGGATTTGAACCAGGTTCCTACTTGACTGGCCACATGAGAAAGCAACCAGTTTTCTCATCACTGAGGGCCCAGGGTTTACCTGCTGGCAGGATGATGTGTGATATTGAATGTTAAGTGCAACTCAATGTCTAACACATGACAAGGACATAGAGACTGAAAAGGGGTTGAGATGGAATGTATTTACAAATGCAGTGAACTTTCTTAAAGATTTATTTTTATTATTTTTAATTGTCTCTATATTTGCTCCTATGTGTAAGTCCATTGTCACCTGAGTCCTGTCCCCATGGGGGTTAGAAGCATCAGGTCTCCCAGAGCTGGAGTTACAGCACCTACCTGATGTGGGTGCTGGGAACCAACCTTGGGTTCTCTGCAAGAGCAGTGTGTGCTCTTAGCCATTAAACCTTCTTTTCAGTCCATATTATCAACATATTCATATATGACGATTGGCAGGAAAGAAAACATCAGCTAGAGAGGGCAAGCTCCCTCCTCGCTTCTCTCTCATACACACACACACACTCATACCCAGATGTTCGATTGAAACCCTCTGCTGCGGACAGACTGAGCCTCTCTTGTTGATGACTGTGACCCTTTCTCAGAGTCTAATGGTCAAAGACTTGATTGCACACTTCCCTTTAAGATTTGAAGAGACGCCCCCCTTTGAAGGAAGATAAGTGATAGATGCTGTTCTCCTCCCTTCTGTAAAGGAATATCCCGTTTTCAACCCCGAAGAATATTATCAATAACCTTTCAGCATGAAAAAGAACTATGGGCTGACGACAGGCTACCATCGGAATATAACATTAAATTATGAGCTCACAGAGTTGTTTCTAGGAATCAGCCACAGGTTCATTCAAATCAAGGATTTCTCTTATGAAAAAAAAATCAAGGTCAGTTAATGTGAGGTCTCCCAGCTGAGAAAGAGACCCTCGCAGCACCTTGAATGCAGAGGGTAAATGCCAAGTACCCTAAGGTCACTTGGTGTTTTCAAAGACACGTTTATCCCATTACCAGGTCAATAATTCAGTCTCAAGTTAGCATTGTAAGTATGTCTTCTGATCTTTCATCTGGTGCTAAGAAATTATACATAATAACTGTAAGCGATAACCAAGACTTACTTTCATTTGTCTACAGCTTTGTTTCTTATTTAGATGGGTTTTTTTTTTTCAGACCAAGGATAACAGTAATAGAGGCCCATTAAAGCACTGAATGCCAGTCAGCCATGGATCCTCCTCACTCCCTATCAATATTTCTAAGTCATAGCACCTGTTATGAGAAACTCTCCACGTAGCTACCAGTACCATCGGAAGAGCACACGTCACAGCAGAAACAATTGTCAAGCCACATCTCCAGCTCCCCAAGGGTCTACTCAGCCTTCCTAGTGTAACTGGAACGCTGCACCCTTTTAAATGCCCAATGCAGAATGTCAGTTGTTTCCAACTGGGAGCTCATCAGCTCCTAGGACAGTGTGTACAAGATAGTGCAGATGTTTCTGGTTAGGATAAGAATGCTGGGGCTGGGGATTTAGCTCAGTGGTAGAGCGCTTACCTAGGAAGCGCAAGGCCCTGGGTTCGGTCCCTAGCTCCGAAAAAAAGAACCAAAAAAAAAAAAAAAAAAAAAGAATGCTTCTCACTAGGATTAGAAACATCTGATGGGAAGTTTCTAATTAGGATCAATTCATGGGACAGCAAAGTCATACATAGGAAACCCCAAGACGCTGTCTCTTCTTCCCAGCATCACACAGCCTGTTAAAACTAGACTGCACCCTACATGCAGGTCTCATGACTTCTGGCTCAGTACTCCTTGAACCCCACAGCAGACCCTTTGTAGTGTCAACACTTGACCTTTCAGAAATTTCACGTTCCAGAAACCTACATTCAGAAAGAGAGCATCTACCAGCTGAACATAGAGAGTCTGTTTCTTCATCCATTCTGTTCTCTGCACTGTAATAAAATGACCTGTCAGCCATGAGAGGAACCTGACCCTTTCATTCAATCCAGTCCCATGTGGTCAGTAGCTACCGCAGTGGGATCTCAGGCAGTCGTCTTGCCTTGTTACCCAGTGATGAAACCACGCTGATTTAAATGTCACTCTTAAACTAGGGTGCTCTGTGTGTTTCTGTTCTTTCCAGTGTAACCAAGAACTGTGCCCTTCTTAACTGGCCTTTGCAAAGTTGCCCATGTTCCAGGCTAAAAGTGCAGATGCCTCTTTTAAATGGTGTAGTCACTACAAGTGCCGCCAGCCTTCATCCCAGATGGCACTTGGTTTGCTAGTTGTCTGTTAGAGCACGTAAGTGTCCCCATGACCTGGTGGTGTTGACAGGACGGACAATTTTCAGTTATGGATTAGTCTCGTGGCTGTCTCCGCCATCCCTTCATGCTCGTTTCGTGCTGCTTGCATAGACTCTGTGCTCTCACTGGGTCTTGCTGGCTGCCCTCATAGCCCTAGCCTTCTGGTCCTTCTAATCCTTCGCCATGCTTTATTTCAGACCTTGACTAGCAGGGCTTTTTCCAACTACCGATGAACTCCAAGAGGCAAACCTGGCATCTCTCTCTCTATTTTCCAGGACACCGTTTCAGTTCATAGACCAAGTTTTTATGCAGATAGATTTTTAAAGTTTATGAATTCCAGAGTTTTCAAGAAAATTCAAGGTAAGAGTATTAAACTTTCTTGTTTGTCGCCCTTGTGACTAATGTCGCCATATATCTGTGGAAAGTTTTTGTTGGAAGAATGGGGATTTTATTTTTTCTTACTGCAGTGGCAGTAATGACTAATTGTGGTTAAATGTCATGATTTAATGGTGCCATAATTATTATCCCATTTTTATATTAAAAGAAAATACAAGCTGAGGTTTGGGGAGATGCTCAGTCAGTGAAATGATATGAAAGCAGGAAGACCTGAGCTCAGACCTTTTTAGCTCCCGTGTGACATACAGTATAAGCTTTGCACTGGTGAGTTACAGACAGACAGATTGCTGGAGCTTCCATCAGCACCATGTTCAGTGGGAGGCCCTTCCTCAAAATACATACATACATACATACATACATACACATACATACACATACACATACATACACACACATACACACACACATACATACATATATACACACATACATACATACATAGGGTGGAGAGGAATTGAGGAAGACACATCAGTCCTTTGGTCTCCATATGGTCACACACATACTATGTACAGTTAGCTGTTGAAATGCAGATTTATTTCTATCTGGCCATTGGCACCAATAGCTCAAAGAAGAAAGCAAAGAGAAAAGAGATTAAAAACTTAGTGACCAGTGAACACACACATACCATCAGGCAGAGTGGCACATACCTATAATCCCAGCACTTGAGAGAAGATGAGGCAGGAGGATTGGGAGTCCCCAGACCAGTCTAGGGTGTACAGTGAGATCCTGTGTCAAAAGGAAAGAAATTAGACACACATGTTCCACAAATGGTGGGCACCTACAAAAGCGGAACTCAACATCAAATCTACAGATTAAAAATTTCTACATTAAAAAAAAAATCCAAGAAAACCCATATAGATGTAGCTCAGATCTGGTGCTTCCCAGCATGCACAGGGACCCCAGACTGATCCAAGCTCTGCAAAAATAAAAAAAGAGAAAGTTCCCAAACCTGTGCCCTGACTTTAAACCATAAGCAGTTAAGTAAATAGAACAAACTAAGCCCAAAGCTAATAGCTATCATTTTTGAATCACACCATCTCCTTTTCTGTATTCTTGAGGGAAGCTAGCAATGGGCATAGTCTCAGTGTTCAAACTGTGTGGAAAGTGGAGAATAAGCAGACACACATCTAATTGTTATTTATCATTTGATTATTCTATAGTTCAACTTTATAACACAAATCATCATAAGTTAGCCCCAAAATCAATTATGCCATTAGTAACCAATACATTTTTCCTATAATGTTTGCTGCAGTTCGGAAATCCAAAGGAAGCCATGATAATTACTTAGAAGCCCTGCACGCAGACCTCCTTAGTACTAAGATGCTGGCGTTCTTCCTCCTGGTTTTTTTCTGTGCTTTGTGCATTTCTATAAAGCTGGTGTCCAGCAAAGCACGGGACTGCTGTGTGCAAGCCCTGGGTTTGCCTTGGCACCACACATACCATAATGTTGACTCCTTTTAGGCTCCGCCCTCTGGCTTTTGCATATCATTATAATTCGTTTCTCAGATCCTTGAATATTCTAGACATCATTTGAAACTGAAATGCAGCATGAAAATTATAGGGTTGAGCCATAATCTTCTAGCCATTCTCTCAGTTTGGGGCATTTAAATCATTTCTCCTTCTCTTATCTCTTGCTAATATTTATGAACATAGTTTCAAATAAACTCTATGTCTAAATCGGGATTATTTACTTGGGACAGAGTTCAAAATGTGCAAGTGGGATATTAAATGTACAGAACTGCAGAGGAACCAAAGGCAGCCCTCAGCCTGCAGTAGGCCCTTTAAATCATGCTGTTTTGATGCGTAGAAAATGTTACTTGATAGTTTTATTTTCTCAAGTATTGGTTAGGTTCAAGCATTTCTCATGGTTTGTCGGCCATTTACAACTCCTTTGAGGATCAGCCTACGTAATATTTGACCGCGTATGCTGGGTGTTTATCATTTTTCCAGATGATTTACATAAGCTCCAAGTTTATATAAACCTTCACCTTATTTTTCCAAGACCAGCTTTTATATACAGTTGGCCGTCTCAATGACCTCTTAAAACTTACTGTCAAATTGAGACCACCCTATAAATTACATTTTCTGCCCAAGGTTTCCCTGACCCAAGATGGACCATAAAGCTGTGCTTGTTCAGACTACAGGCCTCTGGCGCTCAGGCTTGTGGTTCATATCCTCCAAGATTTTCTGCCTCTCTTCCTGCCGAGTCAGTACTTTATAAAGTTTCCAAAGGACGTGGCCCTTTAATGCCACACAATTGATAGCTAATTCCTGTTGTTGTAAAAATATAAAAAATAAAAAAAAGTATCACTGTCTTTTTCCTCGCTAGGTTCTGCACCACGGTGCCCCAAGATGTCCGCTAGATATCTTGGTGGAAACACATCCCATCTCCGTGGCAGCGGCCCAGAGTCTCCAGCCGCCGCATACTTTCCTACACTCAAACCATCACATAAAATAACACACAACACAATAACCTTAGATCCAATTGATAAGATATGATTGTTCACTAAACATATAAATCCCAGTTCCATCCATCCCTTAAGAACATTAATAACAACCTGTAAATACACAGAGCGGAATCTTAACGTCACCCACCATATTCTCCTGCCACAGCTTCTCTCTCTCCCCCTCCTGTCTCTTCTCCTCTCCGTTCCAGTCTCCTCCTCTTCCTTCAAACTTCTCTCCCGCCCATCCTTCCTTCTCCTCCAATCACAGGCCTCCTTCTATCCTGTAGCCCCCTCACCTGTATTTTACAAATTCATTGGGGAGAAGGTTCTGGTGAAGTCACCTGAGTTCTGAGTACCTGACTAGGCAGCTGTCCTGGGGGCAGTGGAATTAGCATCAAAATACAGATAACTCCAGGCAACAAATTCCCATCTTTCTGGCTATTATGAAGAATGTTGCTATGAGAGAGCATTCATGCATAAGCGTTTATATAGAGGCACATTTTCATTCTCTTGTATGCGTTCCTGAAAGTGAAATTGCAGGATCACATGATAACTGCAAACTTTTCCCAAGCATCTGCACCTTGTCACTCTCCCATTAACAACAATTGTGGGCATCGTTCTCCACCTCCTCACCAACGGCTTGCTGGTTCTTGCTCATCTCCGCCATATTGGTGTGTGTGGAGTTGTAGCTCCTTATGCTTTTGATTTGTGTCTTTCTAATGACAAATGGTGTTAAACATCTTCTCATTTGATCACTGGGCATTTGTATTCTCTTTGAGAAAGAGTATTTGTTTACTCAGATTCTTGGCCAATTTTTACTTCGGTTGCTTGTGTGTCATCATTGAACTTTTGAAGTTCTTTATATATTCTAGATACAAGTCTGTAGTCGGAAATGTGATTTACAAATGTTCTATGTTGTTAAGTTGTCATTTGATATTCTTGCTAGTGTTATTTGAAGAACAAAACCTTTTAATTTGGGTATAGTTATGTTTCTCTCTGTCTCTTTCTGTCTGTCTCTCTCTGTGTCTCTGTCTCTGTGTCTCTGTTTCTGTTTCTATGTCTCTGTCTCTCTGCCTCTGCCCCTCTCTCTCTCTATGTCTCTGTCTCTCTGTTGTCTCTGCCTGCCTCTCTCTCTCCCCCTCTCTCTCTCTCTCTCTCTCTCTCTCTCTCTCTCTCTCTCTCTCTCTCTCTCCTCCCTCTTCCCACATTTGGTGTGGTGTAAAAAGGCACAACCTTCCCAAGTTCATCTTTTCTTTTAATAGTTGCACAATTTTGCTTCTTACAATTGGATGTATGATTCACTTTTATTTAATTTTCATACATAGTATGGGGGAGGGTTCATCTTTTATATGTGTCCAATTTTCCCACCACTGCTGAAAGCCTGTTTTGCCCATCTTGGATGACTCTAGTACCGTTGCTGGACATCAGTTAGCCATGGATGTAAGGATTTGTTTCTGGACTCTGATTCCGTCTTGTTGATGAGCATGCCTACCTTCCTCCCAGCTTCCTCCCAGCTTCCTCCCAGCTTCCTCCCAGCTTCCTCCCAGCTTCCTCCCAGCTTCCTCCCAGCTCCACACGCTTGCATATCAGCTGTATATTTTACATTCAAGAATCCTGAGTCTTCAACCAGTTCTTCCTCTGCTCGTCCATGCTAGCCAGGCCCCTTAGCATTTCTACATGACCTTAATAATCATCTTGTCAGCTTAGGTTTTCAAAAGGAAAGCAGAATTCAGGGTCTTGTTGATTCTGTGGCTTAGTCTGGGAAGCTCTGCTATCTTAATAGTACTATGTCTTCCGTTCCATGAAAGTGGGATGCCCTTTTATTCTGGACTTCATTCACTGCCTTCAACAAGGTTTTGTGTTTTCAGCATAGAGGTGTCCCTGGTGGTCAGTATGTTCCTGGTTTGGAGTTTGATTTCTCCACTCGTTTGGTTTTGTCTTTGCCTTTTGATGCTTGTTATTGAACCCAGGGTATCATCACACAGGCTAGGCAAGCACTACTGAGCTACATCTCCAGGCCCAAGTATTTCACTTCTATTCCTACATTTATTTTCTTTTAGTGTGGGTATATGTTCATGGTGTATAGGTAGATGTGCACATATGTGTACACACGCTTTTGAGAGGCCAGAGGCCAGAAGTAAGCATCAGATGTCTTCATTTATCACTCGCCACCATTTTTAGACAAGATCTCTCACTTAGAGTCCCCAGTGGGCTGTACTGCTGACTGGCAAGGCCCAGGATGCTCTTCTTTAGAGCACCCCTCCGCCCAGCGCTGGGTTACAGACAGCAGTGCCCAGCTTCTATGCGAGTGCTGGAGATCTGAACGCAGAGCTCCGCCCCTGAACAACCGTTAAGCTGTTTCTTCACCCTGACTTCACTTTTGTAAGTGGAATTATTTCCTTCGATCATTTTTCTTCCTAAAGAAGATCTCACCACTAAGAAATGAGATCGGCGTGCACCCGGATTTTTCTTTTACTTTATGCAAACTTTTAAGTAAAGAGAGCATTTTTTTCCCAGTGCTGGAAAGTGAAGTTAGAGCCTCTTACGTGCTGGGCAAGTGCTCTCTCACTAAACTGCACCCCGAACCCTACTTCACACAAATCTTTAAAGTTCTTTTCCTAGTCCGTATGGTACTTCCTTGATATAGGAGGTGAGTCTGAGTCTAACTTTGTGCTTCTGCTTGTGCACAGGGAGTACATCCCCATGTTCGCCTGTTGTCTAGCGGCAGTGTGGCGTTCAGAGTCCTGACAGAGTGCAAAAGGTGATTCCATCCTTCCATCCTCTGACATCCCGTGGGCTGATGTATTCCAGGTCCGGCTTATAAATTTCACTTCCTTCATTTGATCCTTTTATCCGATGTAAGCTCACTTTACAGCGCCAGCATCTCGGGCAGGAATGGAGTGTCCCCGCTGTGTGCGTTTGGGAAGGGATGAGCGAGGTCGCACACAGACAACCGGCACCATGCCTAAGTCCACTCCTTCTTGCGTAACTGAAAATGACCCCTCTGTGCCCCATCTCTCTGCCTCTCCTGCCGTGCCTTTCTCTCTTGAGAGCGGTGCACACTTAGGACTGTCTCATTTCCTTTTCTCTCCTCACCCTTCACCCCAACACTCCAGTTGGCTGTTGATCCCCGAAATGTTCCCTTCGAGACTGTTAATCAGCATCCTCCGAGCTACTGAACAGCTTTCAGTCTGTATTTTTTGTAAGTCTCTGCAGTAACTGGGACTATTCGACATTCTCTGTGAAGGACCTCTGCACTGTCCTTCATGACTCTGGGTCCCACTGCCCCTTCAGATTCTCATGCTCCTCTTTGGTGACCTTAGGTGTCTCCCCAGCCGTATCTTACCACTAAATGTGCATTTTCTAGATCCCGGCCAGGACTTTGCCTCTTCCCTTTATCCAATTCTCTCTGAGTAATGTCTCCATACTCCTCAAGGCCTGTTACCATCTGGGGACCTAAAGTCACTTGCCACGTCTTTGTCACATTCCCCTTGCTTCTCCAACCTTCTCATTTAAGGGCCCCACCCAACTGCATGATTTCTTGAGCCCAGGAGGTTCATACTTGAATGTACTTGCTTCCCAGCACACAGCCTGTCTCTTTTCCTGAATCCACATCCCATCAGACACCACAACCTACCCAGGGACCCATATCACTGCTATTGCCATCATGCCTTGGCAACACCCCACATAGGCACTCGCCTACACCTGCAGCCTTACTCAGAAACATGAGGAGGCCACTCCCTTCCTGCATGAGGCCACTCCCTTCCTGCATGAGGCCCCTGCATGAGGCCACTGTGGGCATAATTTGGGTTGTTAATTTTTTGCATAAAATATAACCATAGCCCTCCATAAAAGTCTGTTTGTGCCTAGTTGTGTCAGTCTCTCTCCAGTGCAGCCAGAAGAATGAGTCTGAAATACAGTTCTACTCTTCCTAATTTCCCATTAAAACCATTGCACACTAAAAATAATTATCATTCTGTCTGGGAGATGGAAACTTCCCTAGATTTCCTTGACTGCAAAGCCCTTAGCCCAGCTCCCATGTCTGCTTGTGATGTGGCCTCTGTCTCTGCCCTATAGCTTTGCTTCTCACCCACCCCACCTCATACACTCTCTGCTCTTGGATTCCAGCAGCTCTGAACTCTTTGAGTCATTGGTTGTGAGCACTACAATGAATAGGTGAAATTTTCACCACCCGCCACAGTTTCAAAAAGAATTTAATTGGTAAACTTGGCACTTCGCAACAAAACCTCGTACTGTCGATAACGGCTACATGACGCTCTAATGCTTCAGGAAGAATCCTCATGAGGACAAAAGACCCTGACCCCCACAAAAGGAGCATTGGTCCTCAGTCTTCAAGAACCTTCTTCATTCCTTTTTTTCTTTTCTTCTTCTTCTGTCGGTGTTTCGTCTTCTTACATCCACTTGTCCCACTCCTCTAGGCAAAAATGTCTACAAAATCCTACAGCCAAAATCTATAAGCTCTTGACTAAACCTCTCTGAAATCCTTAGCCCAGATCACCTGCCTGTGGCTGATATGTTTTCAAGAAAAATAAGACCAGGTCTTCCCCAAAAAGAGTTTTAGGAAGAAAAAGATGTTAAAGTACTGCAGAGACAATAGGAAGACAGGAAAGACATCTCAAGGAGAGGAAAGAATATGTGCAAAGGTCTGGGGGTGGAAATCAAGATGGGGGCATGGTCAGGAAAGGCATGATAAGCTGAAAGTGATGTGGGGAGAGCTGAGTGGCAGTATGGGCCCAGATGCCTGTCATGAGACATGGTTTTGCCCAATGGTTCTCAACTTGTGGGTCAAGACTTCTTTGGGGGTTGAATAACCCTTTCAGAGGGGCCCCCTAAGACCATTAGAAAACACAGATATTTACATTTGTAACAGTGCAAAATTACAGTTATGAAGTAGCAACAAAAATAATTTGACGCTTGGTGGGGGGATCTGGGGGAGTCACTCAACATGAGGAACTGTATTAAAGGGCCGCAGCATTAGGAAGGTTGAGAACTATTGGTTTAGCCAAAGAAACACTCAAGAGTTTATGTCTCAAAAGGGAGGAGTGGGCCATGGAAACTAGTTTTCAAGATGACAAATCCTGCTGGGTGGATGTGGTGGGGCACACATTTAATGCCAGCCTTTGGGACAAATTAGACAGATTTCTGTGACTTCAAGGCCAACCTGGGCAACATAGTGAGTTCCAGGACAGCCAGAGCTACATAGAGAGACCTTGTCTCAAAAACAAACAAACAAAAGAAATAATAAACAAATCCCGAGATGTCCCTAAGGCAATTTTCAGCCAAATGCAAGCCTGTTTAGGTTGAAAAAAGACAAGTTTCATATGTGGAATTAGGAACTCGCCATTGAAGTCAAAGTTGTTAGTTAACTCTTGCCCAAGTGCTCTGTGGTCTTGGCAGAAGTTTGTTGTCCGGGCCCCTCTGCTGTCTTTCTCCTGTCACAGCCCGAGTCTGACCCTCCTGAGTGTCCTCCACTACTGTCCCTCTCTTGCCTGCTAGAGTCACCAGTGTCCTTACTATCAGAGCTGAGTCTCAGTGCTGAACACCAGCGTCTGTGCAAAGACAATGAAGTGGAAAAGCGATGCTCAGACCTTCTCTAAGGGTGACTTTGTACCCTTAACAATGAGTAAGAACCCCAAAGCCCTGTCTACATCTTCCAGACACCGAAATTGAGAAAATATATTATTAATTATTGGTTCTTACCAATTAATAATAAAAATCCATGTGCGGCTGGGTGGGTAACTTATCCCACAAGCCTAAGTTCTTACTCCTAAATCCTATATAAAGCTTGGAATCCAAGGATTCCTGCAGGGAGACCGGAAGCAGAAATGTGAAATCCTTAGATGCTTTCAGACCAACTAGCCACACACAGTAGAAAACAAGAGACTTCCTCCACCCCCACCCCCGGGTCTATCAAAGTAGAAGTCAAGTACTGACCCTTCGGGTTCTCTTCCACATGTGTGCTGAGGTGCCTACACTCATATATACATACACATATATACGTGTGTGTGTGTGTGGAGAGAGAGAGAGAGAAAGATTTTAAAGGTATGTTAACATAAGTCAATTAGAACAAAAAAAGCTTAACAAAAATAATTATGGTGATAGTTTTTTCCTAAAACAGATAGTTAGTAGGTGGCATTTCTTTGACTGTTTCGAGATTCTGAGTATCTCTCTTAGTGGAGACTAGCTTCTGACTTCAGCCCACAATGACAGCACACTTCATTCAACCTGTGAAGAACTCTCAATGCCTTCATGTTCTTACAGAAATAGTTCAGCCGTAACTCATCTGCGGTGTTAGGGACCCCGAGCTGTCATCAAACCATGGTTCATATTCTCTGACTAAGATATCAAAACAAGCTCTACATAGAAATCTAGAGCTATTGTAGCAAAAGGGTAGGAATGTGTCACGGTTCATAAAAGACTAGCAAAAGTAGGAGTGTGCCAGCAAACGCCAGTGTGTGGATAATCACTTCTGCCCTGAAACGGAAAAGTGAACATTGCTCAACAGACTGCAGAGCAAAGGAAAACCGGCTTCCTTAGTCCACTTAGTTATCATTAAAATCAATTGTGAACAGACAAGAAGAATGGCAAGATAGTTGTATGAACATCCAAAATCTCCACGTTCACACAAATAGGCATACGTGCACGGACATGCACGCACACACACACACACACACATACGCAGGCATGCATGTACAGACACCCACACATGCACCAGTGCATGCACGCACACACACGTGCATGCACACCTTAACCAGAAAATGGAATGCTAAAAACTAGAAAACCATCTTTAATCAAGTGAAAAAAAAAAAAGTAAAAGCCTGTGGCTCACTCTCTAGCCCTGTGACCTGGAGCGAGCCCACTTTTCTGCCCTCTGTTTCTAGGCCTGTAAAAGGGCCAAGCCTCCCTTAGACATTTCAACAATTAGATATGCCATGTGAGTGTTGGCCTCCAGACTAAGGTCTGAGTCTACAAATGTTATTTATCGAGCTGACGGTATTAACATAAGACTGCCTGGGAGAGAGCTAAGCCTTCGCTGGAAGCAGGGAGATCCCCCTCATTTCTTAGCTCATTTGTGAGTCCCGGAGCCCTTCTCCAATTCAATCTGGCCACAGAAAGTCGTAATGAGCCATGTGACCCAAACTCAGGAGAGTCCCAAAGCTAAACGCGGTGACTTAATCCACTTGCTGTTGGCTCACCACTTTAAGCAAACCTCCAAAGGACTGCAGCCAATAACAAGCTCAGGGGAAGCATAAACAGGCTTCAGCTTCTCTCTTTCCCTCTGACTTCCTCCAGTGATGTTCTCTAGCAATGATCAACGAAGAGGAGTTACTTTAGGAAACAGGGACATAGGTGGTGAAATCAGACTACAGCGGAAGCAGCGCCTACCCAAGTATTCTCTGCGAAACCACAGGCTTCCAGCCGGCCTGAGGCTTGGGGAAGCCCATTTTCGCTGACCCAGGTTCCCAGCATGCTTTTCGGGTTGGAGAATGCCATTCAGATAGAGATGGAGGTGGGCTACGTCTAACAAGACCAAAGAGAAGGAAATTTCCGTAGAAAAATCACAAAGAAAGAAGCAATCATGAGTAACATGGCTAAATCGGGCAACTTGTGTACACAATCAAACACGGGCACATTTAGAAAGTCCTGGTCCCTGGCTAATAAAACTGGGGTCGTGAGAACTCTCCGAACTACTGTCTGCGTTTACTGACTCTCCCAGCTCCCTCCCAGTGTAAGAAAAACAAAGAGGGGAAAAAAATAAAGTTCACCTCGAATAAGACTATTTCAAAATACAAAGTCCAACTCCAGTGTGTTTTAGAATATTTTTCTTAAAATCAAACCATTTTGAGCAAATAATATAGCCAAAAGCAGACATTTTGATCTCCCTTGCCTGTATATAGATGTGAAATGGGACCTTGGTTTTCTTTTCTCAAATAATGTCTAACATATTAGCTAAGAAATAGAATATTAATTTAGAAATCTGAATCTAACTTTGTAAGTTTTAGTTCTTAGTTCTGGGGGGGGGTTGTTTTGTTTTGTTTTGTTTTGTTTTTTCCTTCTTTTTGAGACAGGATTTCAGAGACCTGCCTGCTTCTGCTTCTACCTCTGCCTCAAAAGTGCCACCATGCCCCATCCTCTGTGGTTGTTTTAAAAATAAGATCTTATTGTGTAACCCAGGCCAACCTCCAAGGCCTACTGCCTCAGCCTTCTCCGTTCTGTGACTGCCACTGTGCCTGGCCTTACAGTGTGGCATGCGCTGCTCCCCCCAACCCCCCTCCCCCAGTGTCTGGCTTTACAATGGGGACACCGTCCTGCTCTGCCTGACTTTATAATTCCTCATCATCCTTGCGGTCTAGCTCTGAAGGCCTCACCTTCTAAGAAACGGTGCAACTCCATCGCTGCACTGAAGGCAACCTCCCAGGAGATTCTGTCCTCCATCAGCCAAGAATGGAAGGATGAGAAGCAGGATCTGTTAACCGAAGGGCAGAGTTTCAGCAGCCTGGATGAAGAAGGTAAACCCCTGCCACTTCCTAAAGCAGAAAATTCTAGCAAATTCTATGATTAGTGTAAAGTCACCGTGGAAAAATTAGAGACTGTCTGCTCCAAGAGATAAGTTACGAATAGAATTTTATAGGTGCACAAGTACAATAAATTTATACAAATATGAAATGCCGTAGAGTCAATGCATGATGTCTGATTTATTAGAAAAATAGTAATGCTAAGATATTTGAAGACGACATCTCGAATCCACCTGTTTGATGATAGCAAATGCTAACATATTGATATGTGATTTCCTAAATTTAATTCTGTGTGTGCAGCGCAGATACCCCCCTGCAAATGCACCGGTGTGTGCACACATGTCAGTGATGTAGTAAGCCTTTTCAGTTTATTTAGAGCTGCTCTAGTAAATTTAAGTAAGTGTTAGGACTTGTTTATTTGGTATGATTATCTTGGATAAACAGAAAGGGATTGGCGTGGACTTTTTGTACCTTTTTAAAGAACTGAGTTCTGGCAGTTTGACAATGATGCTCTATAGACCTTGTATCTTTTTCTTTCCCCGTAGCTTGCTGACTAGGACTGCTGATACAGTGGTGAACAGAAGCCATAGCTCTAGGCAGCCTTGCCTTGTCTTGATTTTAAAACAATGTGTCTAATGGTTCATTGTTTAAAATGATGCTTGCTATATTTCCTGCCAATTGCCAGACTAAGAGATGTCCTTTCCTTATTCCTAATTTGCCAAAAAGTTTTTTTTTTCTTTTTTTCGGAGCTGGGGACCGAACCCAGGGCCTTGCGCTTCCTAGGCAAGCGCTCTACCACTGAGCTAAATCCCCAGCCCCTGCCAAAAAGTTTTTAACAAAACAAGAATACTGAATTTTATTAAATACTTGTTTCTATCTACTGAGTTAATAATTTGAATTTTCTATCTTAAGCCAATAAAGAGAAGTGATGTTTTATATATTTCTATCAATACCTTCTTAGTCATATTTTGGTTGAGTGGTTAGTTGGTTTTGTTTTGTTTCATTCTGTTCTGTTCTTCAAGACAGGTTTTTTTTTGTTTGTTTGTTTGTTTTCCATGTGTGCGTGCGTGTGTGTGTGCGTGTGTGCGTGTGCTCATGGAACTCACTCTGTAGACCAGGCTGGCCTCGCTCAAACTTACAGAGATCTGACTGCCTCAGCCTCCCAAGTGCTAGGATTAAAGTGGTACTCTAGGATACCAGGCTCTTTCAGATCTCTGGGCTCACAACATATGTAGACTGTTTAAAATCAGTATGTTCTTTGGACATCTCCAAAGTGTGTCTACCTTTCAAGACTTCTTGCAGATGCCTTCTTTCCCTTGGAGTCTTCAGAACTGATTAGTATTTCTATCCCCCTCCCATCTTAACTTTTGTCTCCTTATATTAAATTGAATTGCTTTATCATATTCTTATGTCTAGAGTTACTTCAAGGAGAGTTAATGAGTTGCCTGTGGTTAACGTTGTCAACTTGGTGTGTTCTAGAGTCTCCTGGGAGACAAACCTCCAAGCATACCTGTAGCCAACTGCCTAGATTAGTTTAACATCTGGGCACACTTCTTAGAGAGTGTCTTGATTAGGTTCATTGTATCATTCCCTGGGCTTTCCTCCTGGACTGCATAAGAGGGAGAACGCTGGTTAGGCGTGAACACCTGTCACTGCTTCTTGGCCACAGATGAACATGACCTTACCTCAGGCTCCGTGCTGCCATGACTCCCTCTCCATGATGGATGGCACCCTGGAACTGGGAACCAAAATATAAGCAAGCCTTCCTTTCCTGAGTTGCTTGTCACACCAATAGGACAAGTAACCAGATCCTCTGTCTATTCATGACAGCAGTTCCTGGTAGATACCCAGCCCCTTCCTCTAAGCTGCCTTTTGTTGGTCTCTTCCTCTGCAGGCTACCTGATTTCTGAGAACACACAGAAAATTATAGATGTCTACAGTTTGGAAATTAGACAACAAAATTTGTTTTCTTAAATAACTCTTAACAGACACTTTACTTTTTGTTTTCTTTTGTGTTTTAAACTGGAATCTTGTCAAATTTCTAGGCTGGCCTAGAACTCACAACCAGCCTGCCTCTCTTTTGTGTTTTAAACTGAAATCTTGTCAAATTTCTAGGCTGGCCTAGAACTCACAACCAGCCTGCCTCAAGCTCCCCAGTAGCTAACTATAGTAAAATTAAATATATTCACTGTTCCCAGAGTACCTAGAAACAGAGGAAGTGGTGCACCTGTGATGTGATGTGCACCTGGGATGTGATGTGCACCTGGGATGTGCACCTGGGGTGTGTTTAGGGATTTTTTTTCACATGAATTATTGGACCTATTGCTTACATATTTGGGCACCTTTTTACATGTTATCTAAATTTCAGTTCAGCATTTCCTGTCCCTGCTCCACTTTCCCATCATGCTTCTCCCTCTACATCATCAGATATTCTTCTTCAAATCCAAAATTCAGGGGCTGGAATTAGATTGGTGGTGGGGCACTTGCCTAGCCTGTATAGGGCCCTGGATTCATCCCAAACTACTACAAAAATGACAGATGGATGGATGGATGGATGGATGGATGGATGGATGGATGGATACATACATAGATAGATAGATACATAGATAGATAGATAGATACATAGATACATAGATACATAGATACATAGATAGATACATAGATAGGCAGGCAGGCAGACAGACAGACAGACCTCGAACTCTTCTAGGGCCATTTTCCTTTTTTCCAGTTAAAAATACATCATTGTATGTATTTTGTGTATGTCAAGCAATGTCAGAATCACCCCACAGCTGCACTGTACTCATCAACATTATTTCAGCTCAGTTTAGTGAAAGATAAAGAACCTGTATAAGCCAGGAATGGTTATGCCTTTAATCCCATCACTCATGAGGCAGAAACAAGCAGCTCTCTATGAGTTCAAGACCAGCTCTGTCTATATAGTGAGTTCCAGGACACCCAGGGCTATATAATAAGACCCTGTGTCAAAAAGAGAGGGAGGAAAATCCACATGGATTCTGGATGGAACACAGGCCCAGGTCACTGCTGACCCTGGAGGGTTCATCTTTCCTGAGAGTGGAAGGCCCTGATGTAAATACTTTCTTGGCGTCCTAAAATTTTAAATGGAAATAAGAATTGTCTCACCTTTAAAAGGGCAGGCTTGCGGGGTTGGGGATTTAGCTCAGTGGTAGAGCGCTTGCCTAGGAAGCTCAAGGCCCTGGGTTCTGTCCCCAGCTCCGAAAAAAAAGAACCAAAAAAAAAAAAAAAGGGCAGGCTTGCTATTAAAAGAGGATGTGAAGAAGAGTCCTGGTTCATGACCGGAAGCCTGCGCGGGCTCCTGTGGGGTTGAGATGCCACGGGCTGTTGTTGCTTTGTTAAAGTGCTTGCTCGTGTCCCTTGAAGTCTGCCTCTCCACATGGAGGACAAAGCGGTCCTTTCCGCCCATGTATCTGCTAGTCATCCTTTTAATCTCTGCCGAATTATCTCCTTAAGCTCCTAGGAGTTTTTATGCCATCATTTTGAAAGAGTAAATCACTTTATTAGGTTTTAAAAGAACATCCCTAATGTCATTTCCATGAGCCACTTTGTAAATTAGTGTCATTTCCTTTCTGTCTAACCTGTTTGCAAGCAGCTGTTTTGCATTTCTGTCGTAGTTCAGAAGAGCACAGTTAACTCATAATTTCATTTGCAGCCTGAGACATGAAATGAATGCTTTAGACTCATTTAAGTTATTACCGATCGGAAGGGGCATGGATCACTGAGGTTCATGCATGCCTTTGCTTTTACTCCTCCAGCCCTGGGATCCCGACACAGGCCTGACCTGGTGCCCAGCACGCCGTCATTATTTGAAGCTGCTTCCTTAGCAACCACAATATCATCTTCTTCCTTATATGTCGGTGAGCACTATCCACACGACAGGACTACGCTTTACTCAAACAGGTAACATTTGGCACCATCTGCTTGTCCATCAAGCTGTTACTCGGACAACCTAAGGCCTAAAGCAGTAACTAGGGATGGTGCTCCTAGCAACCAGGTGTGCATATCCCTGCCTCGTGTGCTTTATTTCTGCTATTGCAAAAACACATTTAAAGGAAAACACTTCTGTTTTCCTTTGCAACTAATCATGTTTGTAAAAAATACGTTATAAAAAGTTATGTACTTGGCCCCAGGCAAACAAAGTTTTCATCACTTTTAATGAGGTGTGTGTGTGTGCGTGCGTGCGAGTGTTTGGTGCACACATATGTGGCCATTCACACGTGTGGACTTGGGTATATGCATGTGCCCATTCACATATGGAGATCAAAGGACGACCTCATGAGTTGGTCATCACCTCCACCTTTTTAGTGACAGTGTCTCTGTTTTTCTGTCTCATAAGCAAGGCTCGCTGGCCCAGGAGCTGCCAAGAGTTTCCTGTCTGCCTCTGAGATGTAGGAGTAGAGGTGCACTTGCTTTGTGTCACCTTTTACATGGGCTCTGGCGATTCAAACTCAAGTTCTCACATTGCTGAGTAGCAAATGCTTTCAGCCGAGCCGTGCTCCTGACCTTTTACCTAGCCCCGCCTCCTTTTGTTGAGACAAGGACTCATGTAGCACAAGTCAGCCTTGAATTTGCATTCAGTGTGTGCATCATTCCTTATACCCAGTCATGACTATCCGTACTCTCTAGTATACAAATTGCGCGCGCGCATGCGTGCGTGCGTGCGTGCGTCTATTTATTTGCTATTGTTGCTATGGATTGAACCAAGGGCCTCAGGAGTGCTCGGCAGGCGCTCTGCTGCTCTGCTACATCCCAGCCCGTGAGCAGATTCTTTAAAACAACCTCTCTTCTTACATACTATTCATGTAGCCACACAGACATTTCATATACTGTTCTGTATGTGAGACCTTAGTGACTACAGTAAAAAAAGAATGTAGTAGTGGCTTTCAGAGCTGCCACGTCTGTGAGTCCGGAGTCCAGCACGGTCTTTGGCACACTAGAGTTTGGTGGTCGTTCCTGCTTACCGGTTGTACTTTGTTGCTCTGCCTTTCTCTCTTGGCTGCAGAGAAGAGGCCAGAGTGTTGGGTAGCAAATGAGGCGACGCTGGCTCTGGAGAAACAGAACAAGTGGGAGACAGCAGGGCTTGGTTTGGACCACCTCACCTGCAGAACCACCAGAAAGCTTCCTCTGTAGATGGCTTAAGTCATTTAAAGTGCATAAAGGGATCTTGATTCTCCCAGCTTTCTCGGCTTGAAGAAATTTAGTGTTAACACAGAACAGCTTAATATGAACGTGGGCCATGAACGTTTAAATTTGGTTTCCCAGTCAGGCCCGTGTGTGTATGGTGCAGCAGATGCAGGGGGCTATAGCCCATGAGTGTAGCAGGGATTCACAGCAAGGTGACAGCAACAGTAAGAACAATCCTCATAACAATGGTACTTCTTTATGTTTGCTACTGTGGTCGTTATCAGGAGCATGCCATTCAACGCACTTCTGAACCATTTACTGAAGTTTCCAGCACTAAGGCAATGGTATTTGGGGTTAGGGTTTGGGTGTGGTGGTGGCTTTTGCTGGTAGTGATGATGGTGGTGGTGGTGGTGGGTTTTGGTAGTAGTGGTGGTGATGAGTGGGTGGGAAGTTCCTTGGTATCAGAAGGGTTCTTTAGTGCTCTGTCTCTTGGTAAGGCTATTAAACTCCTGGGCATTCGCAGGGTTTCTCTGGGCTCTGGCCTCCTCCTGAAGCCAGTCCTGTGACCAGGTAGAGTATAGCTACCTCTCCAAGCCTGGCTAGCAGTGCACTGAGGTCTAATTATGCACATTTTCTCTCCTGCTGATGCTAGCTCACCTCCAGATTTGCATGAGGGGAATGGAACAGTGGGACGTCTGTCTATAATACTCTGACAGTCTTCCCTCTCTCTTAGATGTTGCATGGCTTTAAGCCGTTTTCTCTGGTACTCTTCTGTGGTACTCGGAATCTTATACTTAGCTATCAGTCAGGATTCAGTTGCACGAACAAAAATGTACTCTGTTGGAAGCAGAAGGGAGCTGGGTGTTTGCAACAGGTGTGGGAAGGCTGGCCGAGAGGCATTGATCATCAGTCTTTGTCAGTCCACTGAGCCCACCCTCCTGCAGCATGGCAGGCCCAGTGGTACTCAACCTCTCCCAAAGACAACTGGGAAAGCATTTAATGAGATCCCAGGATGTCCTTACAAGAAGCCAACAAGGTATCTCAGGCATCTTCACTTTTCCTGACACTTCTCGGCTAGCGAGGAGACCCAAGGACCCTCCAGGCACCACCTTCTGCTTCATCCTCTTGCTTGTTTCCTGACCATGCTCCCCACAGTCTTTTCTGCTGTTAGCCTTGTTGTAGACAAAAAGCTGAAAGATCTACCACAGTTCTTACCTTCTCCTTAGGGAAATCATGAGGATCAGAGACTTAGAGATGTTAAAAACCCTGAAGAGAAATAATGACCCAAGGAACCCTGGGAATGAACATCATTGAATGCTTAACCCACCATGCCCAGCCCTGCTTATTCAGCAGGGAAAGCAAACCAGCAAACGATAAAGTCATGTTCAGATTATGGTTGTCTTATTTCTTTAGTGCTGTACCTGGTATGTCTTGAAGTCATAACTGACACGATCCTAAGTCTCATCTGGCTAACGAAGTTTTAAAACCAGACAGCCTAAGAGAAAAAAAATGCATCAAATAAGAAAAAAAGAGAGCGCATCAAATATTGACATTGCGACTTATTTACGTCTGAGATTCTTGGTTTGCTGTGAGTCGTATTTCTGTTCCAAGTGGCCTGCTTTCTCATTTAAACATGTTATCCTTATCTGTGCTCATATAAGCTATAAATACTTCAAGTAGCTGCTGTCGTCCTCTGTCTCTTTCGAGCCCTTAACTTTGAGACATTGAACAGCATCCAGATTAAGTCCACACCTAAATTATGTATTGCAGTGGGAAATGGCTGTCTCTAGAATTTGTTTATTTTTAGAGGATTATTCTTTGTGACTTTTAAAGTTTCACTGTTTCTTAGAATCTGGTTTGTTAAATATACTCTCAAAATTGACTAAGAAGCAAAGGGAAAAAGTTATGCCTTAAAAGTACTTTTAACTGCTGGTTGAGAGTATGTTCTCTCTCTCTCTCTCTCTCTCTCTCTCTCTCTCTCTCTCTCTCTCTCTCTCTCTCTCTTTCTGGGGTGGGGGATCCTGCGGTGGTATCCACATGTGTATGAGCATATCTGTCTTGCTTTCTCAGTCAGGGATCTGTCTGCCTGTCTTTGGCTCCCCAGTGTTAGGAATCTGAACTCGGGTCCTTGTGCTTGCCTGGCAAGCACTTTACCAACTGGAGCGACTCCCCAGCACCAGGAGTACAAATTTAAAAGCTCTCCTACATGAACTCAGGTTAGAGCATGCAGCTCACAGGAATACAAAGACACGTCATCAGCAACCTGCTTCACAAACAAATCATAGGTGTGCAAGTTCTGAATTTCCGGTGCCTGGATTTTTTTTTTCCTACTAAGAAATCTGTTCTTTTAAAAGAGATAAGCTAACAGCACTAACAACTAGAGAGGCAAATAGGTTTTTTTTTTTCTCCTAACTAAGAGCGATTCAACTTAATGTTGTGAAATAAGTTATGTGCATGAATATTCATTCTCCCCATGATTTCCTGCACAGTTGGGAGCGGAGCAGGGCTCTGATTATGCATACAGACCGAACGCTCACTTCATCCCAATGCATCTGTGTTCCTCCATCACAGAAGCCCTTACCAGCATCACTGTGGTAGCTACTTTCATATATTTGCCCGTGTTTTACTGGTGGCCGTGTCTAACAGCTGGTCCACTTTAAAGACATCGAGTTTTATGAGAAGAGCAAATACCATAGGAGAAGCAACTGGCCATACACGGGAGGCCAGCTGGCAAATCCTTCCTAACAGATGAGTCCAGCAGTTAGAGCTGAGCCTGATTCAGAAGATCTGACAGCAGTCCTGAGCACTCCTCTTCTTGCCTGAGTATTGTCAGCTGTCTTAGTTAAGGTTTTACCACTGTGAACAGACACCGTGACCAAGGCAACTCTTAGAAGGACAACATTTAATTGGGGCTGGCTTACAGATTCAGAGGTTCGGTCCATTGTCATCCTGGCAGGAAGCATGGGAGTGTCCAGGCAGACATGCTGGAGGAGGAGCTGAGAGTTCCATATCTTGATCCACAGACAGCAGAAGGAGACTGTACCAGACTGGGCACAGCTTGAGCATATATGAAACCTCTAAGCCTGTCTCCATAGCAACACTCTTCCTCCAACAAGGCCACACCTTCTAACAGTGCCACTCCCTCCCTCTGAGTCTATGGGGGCCATACCCATTCAAACCACCACACCCATCTTTAGAATAGTCTAAAAGATCTGGAAATGGCTATACAGAGTTCTGGTGGCTTAGTAAGTCTGCTAGTAAGAGTACAGTTGGAGCACAGACCTCCAGGGTCTAAGCCTCCTTCCTGTTCTTTCCCCGACCCACCCTTGCATCAAGGCCTACGAAGGCTTTTTTTGGTCTTCTTGTGTGCTGTAGGCAGCATTGACGGACTACCTTTCCCTTAACGTCAGTTCTGGCCCTGTATTTGTGCTACCTTACTTTGCTACATAATAACTTAAAAAAAAAAAATCAACAAAGTGGCAGGCTTCCTTAAGTGTCTACCTATGCTGTTCTAGAGTTCATTAGCTACTTTGTATTAAAAACTGTTCTGGACCAGTTTTTTTTTCCATTATGGTTTCAGTCACATTTCAATTCATCGATAATTATGTAATAAAACGCTCTTTAAAGTATGTCATATCAATTTGAGTTCACAAGGAAGCTGCCATGGCGCTTCCTTTATTTCCACCTTCCCTGGATGAACTCGAAACTGCTACCCTGCCCACTGAGAAGCAACTTTGGTAGGAAACCTGTTTGGTTTAGAAAGACTTGTATTTATGCTCGGTGGCAGCAGAATTCATGGGAACCTGGGTAACTGGTAGAATATGACTGAGAGGGGATGCCGGGATGTGCTGGGATTCCAGACCTTTCCCTAACCCTATTACAGGCAGAACATACTACACTTTCTGTGCTTATCTACCTGCTGGACCCGGACCCCAACCCAGGACTGTCCAGCCCCTCAGGCGATACCCTGTGGATGCTGAATTTTCAGTCTGGTCTCTCCAGAATCTGTGGGCTTTTCTGCTTCTTCCTCTAGTGTCTTCTGCCTTGCAGGTACTCTTGCTTACTCCCCTGCCTCAGGTCTTTCTCTTGTGTTTTCATCATAATAAATCACCACTTAGAACTTCTGCCTTCAAACTGTCCCTTCTGGCCATGAGACACTGGGCAACTGGTTTCCTCATCTGTAAGAAGTTCCTATTTGTAATAAGTAAATTATATCCTGGTCTGAAAGGGTTACTCCAAAAAGGAACTGAAATAAGGATCAGAAAACAATGATTGTGCCTTCTAGAGAATCCCACCATAAAATCGTTTGTTAGCATAATATGTTTTGTATTATATTATACATTTTAATATTTTATTATATTGTTTTGTAGCAGTTACAAATATCATTATTTACAGTGTTCTATTTCTCTTTAGCAAGGTTGGGTCCTTCATTTAAAACTTAAGGGTCTGTATTTGTTAAAATATTAATTAAATAGCATGTCTGAAACACTGTGGGATAATTCTTTGAGGTGCTTATTTTCAATACACTTCTTCCTTGTATTGATACCTTTCCTTCACTAATTTTCTTTTTTTCTTTTAAGTATTTTTTTAGGTATTTTAATTTTCTTGGATATTTTATGTATTTACATTTCAAATGTTATCCCCTTTCCCCCCTCTCCCATACCCCCTACCCCCTTCCCCTGCTTCTATGAGGACGCTCCCACTCCCACCCACCCACTCCCACCTCGACACCCTGGCTTTACCCTATATTGGGGCAACAAGACTTCACAGGACCAAGGACTTTTCCTCCCACTGATTCTGGATGATGCCATCCTCTGCCACCCATGTGGCTGGAGCCATGGGTCCTTCCATGTGTACTCTCTGGTTGGTGGTTTAGTCCTTGGGAGCTCTGGTGGAGTTTGGTTGGTTGACATTGTTGTTCTTCCTATGCAGTTGCAAACCCCTTCAGTTCCTTCAGTCCTTTCTCTAAATCCTCCATTGGAGTCCCTGTCCTCAGTACAATGGTTAGCTGCAGCCATCCTCATCTGTATCATCAGTAAGGCTCTGGCAGAGCCTCTCAGGAGACATCCATACCTGGCTCCTGTCAGCAAGCACTTCTTGGCATCAGCACTAGTGATTGGGTTTGGTGTCTGCATATGGGATGAATTCCCAGGTGGGGCAGTCTCTGAATGACCTTTTCTTCAGTCCCTGCTCCACTCTTTGTCCCTGTATTTCCTCCCAGGAGTATTTTGTTCTCCCTTCTAAGAAGAAATGAAGCATCCACAGTTTGCTCTTCCTTCTTCTTGGGCTTCATATGATCTGTGAATTTTTTCTTAGGTATTCCCAGTTTTGGGGCTAATATCCACTTATCAGTGAGTGCATACCATGTGTGTTCTTTAGTGACCTAGTTACCTCACTCAGGATATTTTCTAGTTCCATCCATTTGCCTGTGAATTTCATGAAGTCATTGTTTTTAATAGCTGAGTAGTACTCCATTGTGTAAATGTACCACATTCTCTGTAGTTTGTTAGCATAATTAACCAAGCACTTTGAGGTGTGAGCACCTTGGAGCTTCCTCCCACATTCCCCTGCAGGAGGCAAAGTTTTCTTGTTTGGGCACTTTGCTACTCAGAGGCCAATCAAGAAAATAGAAAAACTGCTTAGAATTGTAAAGTGAGTTGATTTACAGAGTGCAAGGAGACTAGAAGGCTGGGGAGGGAGAGGTGGCAGAGGAGTCCCCATAGGAACCAGCTCCCACAGTGCCCCTGCTACCTGGGAGCAGCAGGTACAGCCACCTTTCAAGCAGGGTCAGTGGAGGATGACAGCAGCTAAAAGAGTTGAGATAGCAGCAGGAACTGAGCCAATACTAGAGACACTGCACGCTTAAGGAGGGAGAATAATGAAGGCCAAGGGAGCCAGGGCCTTCTGTCCTCACCTCCTCATCTGTGTCCGGCCACATCTCAACTGGCAGGACCTGGCAAAGGAAAATCTTTGCTGCAGGTTGCCCTAATAAGGAGGCCTTAGAGTTGCAAAGTACACTGCAGAGCAGATACAAATAACAAAACAAAAAAATCAAAAAACGGGTTAGTGTAACAACTTTTTAAAAAAGAGGAAAGATGATAAGGGGGTGAGGAGAGAATTGTAAGGATAAAAGTTTTACAAAGTAGAGTGCACTCAAGAACAGAAATTCAATTCAACTCCTACAAAACGAATCACAGGGCCTGTTTATTAGCATGCAATGTAATGACTGTGTGTGAAGTAGCTGCAATTTTTCTAATGATCTGTGCAATTAGACACTGCAGTATTTACCAAAGTGTCTGGCTTCCCCAGGTGCTGTACCAGAATGCTGGTTATAAATACCCTCTTGGCTAATACCAGGCACATGGAGTAGACAAAGCACTGTTTTAGCTCAAGAATTCATCAGGGAGATCTGATAGACCTGAGGAACCCAGGTGAGGCTGCAGGCACACTATGCACAGAGAAGAGCTTCCATGCACATTCTGGCCTCTGAACCTAAGACCCTAACCCGTCCCGTCCACTGACTGCAACTCAGACTGGAGCACCTACTCATGACCAAGGAAGCAAGAAGTCCCTTCTGAGAAAGTAGATCACCAAAGAAAAGTTCACATTCCCAGGATCCTGAAGCAAAACCGTCCCAAGAATATGCTAGGAAGAGGACTTCAGTGGCCACGCTGGCACTACCAGAGGCTGTAGCTAGTAGTCCTCTGGCAAATATTTTTGTAGATGTAATTATTAAAGTTTAGGGCTAAGCATAGTGGGGTATCTAATCCCAGTTTGGATCTTAGCTATCGTGTATTATATTAATAATTAGAATTACTTTCATTATCGGGCTTAAGTTCTAACAATGAATTTTCACATATAAGTTGGATTTTAATTCTATTGTGTAGTTTATAGTTGACACGTTTTACGCCGAAAATAATTAGTTTGGGTTAATCATATGACCGCGGTGGCTGGCACGAAATTTACCAACCCTGAGAGGTATAGCTTAGTCAAGCTTTCGTTCATTGCTTAATATTTATCACTGCTGGGTCCCGTGGGGGTGTGGCTAGGCAAGGCGTCTTGAGCTATGTTATGTGCTGGATACCCTCTCCTTAAGTTTTAGATAAATGTTTAAGGGATTTTACACCGGTTTATGGATGTTCGCATGTGTAATCTTACCTCCAATTAATTATAAGGCCAGGACCAAACCTTTGTGTTTATGGGAGTTTTTGACAATCCATCTAAGCATTTTCAGTGCTTTGCTTTATTATAAGCCACATTAACCGTAGTTTGTGTTGGTTCATGTGTCACTCCAGGTGTATCTGTGGCATGCAGAGCACATCAAACTCTGACAGAAGCTTCACGGTGTGCCTGTTAGATTTGCTTCTCCTGTGTCCCCAGAAAGCTAAGGGAGGACCATGGGTTTCTGTCATGTCTTCTGCACCTGGATTTTACCAGATGACTGCCTTTTCTTTCCACTTTTTATAAACTTTAGAACGGCCTCTGCAGTGATTGGTCTTCATGGTTTCCGAATAGGCAGAAAGTGAAGTGAAGTTTTCAGACACATGACATTTTATGAATAGTTTAGGTAATTTGAGAATACTTTTCTTTTTTTAAAGGGATTTTTTAAAGTGTATGGCATTGTTTCTAGGTCCCTTTCATCTATTAGTAAGATTCTTTTCATGAGTCAAATTTGTAAATAAGCCATATTACCAAAAAGGAGGAGGAGTGAGTGTGTGGTGACTCTGCTGACCAGACTTTAGAGAAATGGAGATGGGTCGGTGGCTAAGAGTAGCCATTGCTCTTGTAGAAGACTCAGTTCCCAGCACAATCAGCTGCAGGGCCTGACACCCTCGGCCTCTCTGGGCATGTGATTCACATGTATTCCACTGCACACATACACAGACACACACATGCAAGCAATTAAAAATAGCACCTTCTTGCCTGATGTGGTGACACCCACCTTAAATCCCAGCCCTTGCGAGGCACAGGGAGCAGATCTCTGTGAGTTCCCGATGAGCTTGGTCTGTGTAGGTAATTCCAGGTCATCCAGTTATCCGGGGCTAGCCAGTGAGACCTTGTCTTTTAAAAGAAATAAAGTGTGCTTTGTTTACATTGTCTTATCTTTCTAATCTTGGCACTAAAAAAAACTACATCCTGGGCTGAGGCAGGCTAATCTCTGAGGGACAGCCTGATCTACATAAGTTCTAGGCTGGCCATAGCTACATAGCGAGATCCTATCTCATCAAAATAAATAAATAAATAAATAAATAAATAAATAAATAAATAATAAAAATTAAAAAAATGTTTTTTCCTTGACTGCAAGGGAAATATGTTGCAGTCAAGTTCTGTCAGTTCTCCAATTGTCTGGCCTCCTTCCCTGACCTTCTAGAGAAATGCTTCTCTTGTGCTTAGGTTTTACACCCAGGTAACTTCCTGTCCAAACGGGGTCACCAAGGGCTTCTTATACACAGGATGAGGGTGGGGGCTGGCAAAGCAGAAACTTTATGTTGTAGTTGTGTTACATCCAGGCTCCTTTGGGGATTTATTGTATGGTGTGTTATCTGAAATACAAGGCATGACAAAATCCCTGTGTCTGCAGATTATGTTAAGAACGGGACCTCGGTCCCTTTATTCGGGTTTAGTTGCAAAAATACTGAGCAAAAGTACCTTTGGCTCAGGGCCACTACCAAATTTGTGCCCAACACAGGGCCAAAGTGCTTTCCCCAGCTGTCCTTGACTGCCCTCCCTCTGAGGTCCTTCATCATAGCTAAATAGAGAAATTCTTTAGTCCCCATGGGTTTCACTGCCTCTGTTGTTCTATGTAAGGGTCACTTTTGGCCTTCCGGGGCCTTAGAAACCCGCTTCTCAGTCCTGGCCTTTTTTTTTTTTTCGAAGCTGAGGACTGAACCCAGGGCCTTGCACTTGCTAGGCAAGCGCTCTACCACTGAGCTAAATCCCCAACCTCAGTCCTGGCCTTTTAAATCTATTGGCTTGTCCACCTGACAGCGATTGATCCTTTGCAGAAGCTGAGTGTATACGTGTTAGCTTCCTACCCTGGACAGTTCGTGATCACATGGTCTTTCAGAGGGCAGCAGAAGACTCGGATAATCCCTGCCAACCCAGCTGCCCCCAGTACCTTAACTTCTCTTTAACATGGTCCCCGCCGGCCCACCTGTCATATTCCCTTAATGTAGTTCTTATATCCCGCAGTTGTGCACTCTTGGTACCCAGCCAGCCACTTCCCCTCCATCCAGGGGACTTCCGGTGCGGGATGTTGCCTGAAGCCTGCGTCGAATTTTGTTTCTCTGACAAATATAGAGGAAGAGGAGCCAACATAATTTCTCCCAACATAAGTAGATCCATTTCCTCTTTCGTCTTAGCGCTATCTGTGGGATGAACTCCACAAACGTTGTCTTCATTTAGATGACTAGTTGATCGCCGAGGTAGAGGACTGGGGGTGGAGGGTGGGGGTGGAATGCCTGCGACCCAGAGTCGCTGACTTCAAAGATCTGTTCCCCTGTTCCCCCCTGGCCCCTGTAGGCCAGATGCACCCACCATCCATGCTGCCTGCTTTGGGTTTTTATTCCTGAGAGGATCCAGAGACTTAGGTAAATTCAATAATAGAATAGAAGGTGGTGATAAACTCCCGGTCCAGAGTAACAGTAACCAAGGTGCAGTTATCAATTGTCTGCTTTCTGTGATAAGGAAAGATGAAATATGCAAATGGTAGAAAGAAGCTCATTATCTTTCTGCCCCATGTCGAAAGGTAGTGTTTGGAATGTCACAAAAGAATTAAAACAATCAGAACTTATTTATTCAAAAACTAGTTTGGCTGAAATGGAAATGTCTATCCTGATTGCTACTTGGGAAAAGATGGTGATGTTCAAGCCTCAATGTTTCTGAGTCTTTAAGCATTTCATCTGCAAGAAGTCGTTTTCCCTTTTATTATCTGTGGGTGCCTCTGGATTGGTGCCTGATGTAGACAACTGTTGTTACCGGATGTTGTCTGCCTTGCAGCTGAGTGGGCAGGGCAGTGGACAGCATTTCAGGATCCAGTCCAATCTTACTTGGTAAACATGTGTTAACCTGTTTACTATTGTGCCCACTCCCAGTAGAAAAAAAACCAAAACGAAACAAAAAAAACCTCACTCTAAACCTGGAGCTTCGGAAATGGAAGGGAACCTTTGACATCCTGTCATTAGCCATCCTTCCATTTATTTTATATCAAACTTATGTGCGCACACACACACATACACACACACGAACTTGTACATACACAAAAATGTGCAGTGTCCAGCAGTGAGATGGCTCTCTAAAATTTGCAGGGAGAGAGAACAGGGCTCTGTCCACCTCCTCGTGGGTTTCACTCCTCAGAAGCTGTGTCTTCAGCGTTTCGAAACCGGTTAATCGCTCCCTAGTTAAGTCTGTGTCACTAAGTAGCATGCGTGGGCTGCTGTTTCTGAGTCTGTCTTTTGTGCGTTAGCTGATAACATCTCCCTGTAGACAGTATTTATCTGTCTTTTCTTAACCCACACCTACCTCATCCATGAGTTCTCCCCACCTCTGCAGACACCCTTCCTGCCTTCCCATAGTTCTGTCATGATTATTCTCTCTGGCCAATTTTGAGGATTTGTCATAACTTTACAAATAATGTGTGTGTGTGTGTGTATATATATATATATATATATATATATATATATATATATATATGCGCGTTGATACCTGAAAGGGCTCGGAATTCCAGATATGAAAGTCCATGGATGCTCTTATAAACATCCCTTATATGAAATGCGGCCTTTGCGTATCACCTGTGCACACCCTTCTGTATACTCCCTATCATCCCTGGGGTACATATAGAACCTAACAGGACATAAACTCTGTATAAATCGCTGTTTCACTACGCTGTTTATAAAATAAAGATGGGAGATTAAGATGAATTTTTTTTCTAAAAATTTTCAAACCTGTCAGTTGGGTCTGAGGTTTCCACATCTGCAGAACATAGAACTTACTGTGCTGTGGTTGCGCTAGGGTTTTGGTGGTGATGGCTGTGGTGGTGGTAATGGTGATGGTGGGTTTTTTTTATCTCCCATCTCCCAAATAGATAATGTAATAGCTTCCTCTTGTTTCCTTTGATGTTTGTTTAATCTTGAACATGGAGACAAATACTTGCTCTACCACTGAGGCACATCCCCAGTCCTGGTTTATTGATTTTTAATATATTTGTCTTTATCAAAGCTCAAGCTTTCTGCATTGTCATGTCTTTGGCCTACAGAAGGTTGACCTGTCCCCGTTGGGACTGGTGGTTTCTATGGCCATTACTTTGGGACCTTCTTTCTCCATCCTTCTGAATACCTTAGACACCCCTTGTCTGTGGTGTCTCCCCTGCGCTGACTCCTGGTTTTCCTGGGTAGCCTATACCTGCATTCTATCCATGCAGACTCTCTTTGCTTTCCCACCAGTGTGTCAGGCTTTCTGAGGTGTTGCCTCTGTGCTGGCTCATTCTCACGTGATGTGCTGAGCCATCGGAAGCTCTCTTCAGTGTGCACAGCAGTGGTTTTAGAGAAGGGAAGTGGAGTCCCTGACATTTTTTCTCCTCAGTTTTCTTTCACTCCCTACAGTTTCTCTTACGCATGTGGGGATCTTCTAGGTTTGTCCTCCGATTTTATTTGCATTGTATCGTCATCCCCACTCATCTTTCTCCCACTGTGCCTGAGTTACTCAGCTTTATCTTCTAACCCAGCCACTGAGTTTTTAATTTCCATTCCCCTGTGTCTTAGTCAGAGTTTACATTCCTGAACAAAACATCATGACCAAGAAGCAAGTTGGGGAGGAAAGGTTTATTCAGCTTACACTTCCACACTGCTGTTCATCACCAAAGGAAGTCAGGACTGGAACTCAAGCAGGTCAGGAAGCAGGAGCTGATGAAGAGGCCATGGAGGGAGGTTACTTACTGGCTTGCTCAGCTTGCTTTCTTAAAGAACCCTGGACTCCCAGTCCAGGGACGGCACCACCCACAATGGACTGGGTCCTCCCACCCTTGATCACTAATTGAAAAAAATGCCTTACAGCTGAGTCTCATGGAGGCATTTCCTCAAGGGAGTCTCCTTTCTCTGTGGTAACTCCAGCTTGTGTCAAGTTGACACACAAAACCAACCAGTACACCATATTTTCTAAGGATTCTTTCTTTTTAACTCTGAGGTTTCATGTTGTAAGAACTGTGCCTTCATGGCTATGTTTTTTTCCCTCTTTTCTCTCTGAAGATATTTACCGAGTTCCAAAGTATAAAGACTGAATATCGCTAACAGTAGCACTTGGAGCCTTTGCCACAGTCAATAATATTTCTTAAATACCTAAATACATTTGAGGTACTTAAGCTTGAGAGAAGTAAGACAGGACCCCAAAATGAAAACTTCACCTTATAAACAGGAAGGCGTGTATTTGTCACTTGCTTCTGACAATGCTTGTAACTATTGTGTCTGACTTTTCCAGCTCACACAGCCCAGGGACTGAGAAATAGGACAGTCCCCATCTTGCTTGGTTACCATTCATTGCATGCATCGTCCTGTAATTGAGACAGTTTTTAAAATTCATGTCTTTGCCTTCGTGACCAGAAATGACTCATAATAAACAAGGAATTCAGAGAAAGGCTCTCAGTGGGAACTGTGACAAGCACGGAATGGGATATTTTGTTGAAAAGCTCACAGCCCTGATGGAACTTGAGCCAACACAGGAAAGTTGGCTGCCTGGGAGCTGGCTTCAGGTGGAAGCTCTTCTGTGGCTGAGAGATGCTGTGAGCTTTCTATTTCTACAGCAGTGGTTAAGATTTATAAAGTCGGGGCTGGAGACATGGCTCAGCAGTTAAGAGCACTGACTTCTCTTCCGAAGGTCCTTAGTTCAATTCCCAGCAACCACACGGTGGCTTACAACCATCTGTAATGGGATCTGATGCCCTCTCTGGTGTGTCTCAAGACAGTGATTAGTGTACTTACATACATAAAATAAATAAATCATTTTACAAAAAAAAATGATTTATAAAGTCGCCGTGTCAATATGGAAAATAAGTCTTCAACCCATCACTTTATGATTACCAGTAAATAACTTTCAGTTTTCACATTCTGGTTTAAGACAATCCTAAAACACATCTATTAGGTGCCTACTGTATGTCACTCTGCCAAAAACTTTATGCATATTCTTTTATTTATGGATCTGTTAACTCTGTAAGGTGTGTGTTCTAGAGGTAGAAAAGGAATGGAAACATATGTGATAGGAACATAGATAAAAATCAATTCTTACCAAGAACATTGTACTCCCAAACCTAACGCCATGTTAAAAAGAAAACATAATAAGTTACATGAAATGAATTCACACATACTGAAGAAACTTTTATCCTCTCAAACTATGATTATTCAATCACAGTAAATAAACACTCAGAAGTGTCTCGTGGGAGGGCTTCTGTTTGGATCTGATAAGATGTGGTCACCATGCTTCAGAAAGTGCACCAAAGGTTCACAAGACAACTATGAGTCCAGTGGTAAAAAGCACAGCTAGAGTGAATGGTGGGTTCTAGTCTGGGGCCAGGCTGGCTGCTCATCTGTGTGGGGCAGAGGTTGTAGGAGACATTTGAGGAACTGTCACTGCACGGCTTAGCCTTACAAAGGCTCTCAGCCATGCAACAGGAAGTATGGCTTAAACTGGATCTCCCTGTGATGGGTGGTCTCGGGGTGGTGGGAAGTCCAAGACAGTTAAAGCCCTCAGGGTCATTCGCCGATGGTGTCAGGAATCACGCTCCTCTGTATGCCCCCAAAGGACAGTACAGACCTCGTGTCCAGTGAATGTCATGACACTTAAAGAGACATTGAGAGACCCTGGCTCAATTTACACTAGTCACTTACTTGATGAAGTCTAGACATAGAGGTCAGCCCAGTGACGTCCTCAGAGATCCAGGGTGTTCCCGTCATTCCATTCTGCTCTCCTTCACATTTTGATTTTTTTGCTCTTCTGTTATCCCATAGTCACAAGATGGCTGCCATGGCGTCAGACATTATGATGTCTTCCCTCCATGGACCCTTGAAGGAAGAAAACGGAGCAAAGGAAAAGGAGGGTGTGAGGGCTGGTGAGAGAAAGACACCACCGGAGCCACATTGAGGACAAAGTTGTCTTAGTTTAGGTGTGAACTGCTGGGCTGCCCCCAAGAGAAGGGAGAGCAACCCACCCAAATGGGAGTTTGGGGTTCTATAGGGTGGTTTTAGTTGCACAGGAAAGCGGTGGGAAACCATCAGGGAAAAAGAACTACTGAGCAAAAATAACTGTTGAAAGAAAAATCTTTATGAGGGAACTTCCGGTCCTTAAGGTATCAGAGTGTACAGCTGGAGAGATGGCTCAGGGGTTAAGAATACTTACTGCTCTCCCAGCATCCACATGGTGGCTCACAACCATCTGTCAACCAAGTTCCAGAGGGCCAGACTCCCTCCTCTGCCTCGGTAGGCACTGAACACACACGGTGCACAGACGACAATGCAGGCAGACCATTCATACACATAAAAAAATATTAAGTCAATTTTTAAAAATAGGTATCAGGATGCTGTGGCCAGGCTGCTCTGCAGAGATAAGGGTCAGGTGACTTCTGGGAAGTACAGAACATTTGGTTTCCATTCCCCAAAGGGGCTGTTTCCCACAAGGGTTTTGCATCTTGGCATCCTGGCAACTTTGCCTTGGGCCACCCTAATGGGGGATTGGGACTTCTCATTGCAAGGCATCTGCTCCTGTGTCAGGAAGAGTTGTCTGGTTGTGCCTTTAACAGCAAATCACTCAGATCCAGAAATGTATCCCATGGGCACCAGTAGCTGCAAGAGGGGTGGGAAAAACACTACCTGCTCTAAGACTCTCTGATTTATTTTCTTCTGCCGATACTAGGTTCACAGTTGAGGTCCCTATAACAAGATAGAGTGGATAATAAGCCAACAGAGATTGATTTAGGAGTTCTTCTGTGGCAAAGAAGCCTTCCTAGATGAATCCTCAAAGACATGGAGACACCCGTGCATTCTTTATGCTGTCTGACAAGTAGACAAGCTTGCACAGAGGTACAGCTGGACAAAGGCAGTATGATCTCCTAATGTAAACTGTAGGAGCCACCAAGCCCGTGACTCAGATTCTGTGTCCCTGTCTCAGGGGCCAACAGTCTTTCCCTTCTCTAAAGTCTTTCTCAAGAGAAACTGAGGACTCCCTTCAGGAGTTTGGGCAAGAGAAGGTCAGAGAGTAAGTGACCTTCCTACTTCTCTGGCCTTCTGCTTTCTGAAGTGCCACAAGGCCGTGTTTTGGAGTAACACATCCAGCTCTTTCAGTGCCTCGATTCAAGGTTAGGGCCTTTCAGTAACACCAAGGGCTTTGCCTGTGGGGTAGCAACAGTGCCAAACAGGAAGGTGGGAAGGTCCAGGATGTCGGGAGTGCTGGGAGCAGTGGTTGTTGCTGCTGCTGCTGCTGCTGCTGCTGCTGCTGCTGCTGCTGCTGCTGTTTGAAACAGGAGCTCAGTGTGTTTAGATGAGGCTGGCCTTGAACAGAGACCTGCCTGCCTCTTCCTCCCAAGTGGCTATTTTTGTTTTGTTTTATCGAAGCAGCTTTCTTGCTTGGGGTACCCCACCTATATGAGTCTCTGCCCTCAGACTAAGGCCTACTCTGCCATTTTCACACTGCTCGACCTGCACATTGAGCATTCTGCCGATAGTGGAGACATTTCAGTTTTATCAGAATTCATTTTAACTGGGAGTTATCCAAGCAACACTTAAGTTTTTGTGGCTTTGAATCATATAACTAGGTACCAATATTTTCTCCTTTTCCTCCTAATGGATAGTTAATAGTGTGTGACACCTCCTGTGTATGGGGGTGCATGTGTATGTGTGTGCATGAGGGCAACCTCAGACCAGTTTTCCTCAGCTACCCCCCGCCTTGTTTTGTGAGACAGGGTCTCTCTCACTGGAACCTGAAGCTCATCAATTAGGCTAAGCTGGCCCAGGGATTCCCCTGTCTCTAAGTCCCCAGTGCTGGGATCGATGCACAATGGGTCCTGGGAATCAAACCCAGTACTCATGCTTGTATGACAAGACGCTTTTACCAGCTAATGGGTCTCTGTAGCCCAGGACATGAATACTGTATTTCTTGGCATCAGATGGGCTCTGGCATGTTTGTGAGGCGTCTCAAGGATTGGCACACAGAGCCAATTGTGCCGAAATTTGTAAATAGTAAACCGAAAGTTGCCGTAACCCAAATGTCTCACACTGCAAATTTTAAAAGATGAAGGTTTTTTTTTTTTTTTGGTTCCAGTAATATTGACTTTAGAGACTTAAAATGACCTTCCGACCCCCGTTGAAGGAATCAGAGAAAGAACTGGAAGAGCTTGAAGGAGCTCGAGACCCCATATGTACAACAATGCCAAGCAACCAGAGCTTCCAGGGACTAAGCCACTACCTAAAGACTATACATGGACTGACCCTGGACTCTGACCCCATAGGTAGCAATGAATATCCTAGTAAGAGCACCAGTGGAAGGGGAAGCCCTGGGTCCTGCTAAGACTGAACCCCCAGTGAACTAGACTATGGGGGGAGGGCGGCAATGGGGGGAGGGTGGGGAGGGGAACACCCATAAGGAAGGGGAGGGGGGAGGGGGGTGTTTGCCCGGATACCGGGAAAGGGAATAACACTCGAAATGTATATAAGAAATACTCAAGTTAATAAAAAAAAATAATAATAAAATGTAAAAAAAAAAATGACCTTCCGAGATTTATTTTTTCCCTCAGCTCAGAATTGATAACAAAACAAAGTATTCTTTTTATTGAGCTGCTCTGACTCCAGAAACTCTTCACGGTACTGAGGGGAGAAAGCAAGCACAATCGTTAGCTTGATCGATTAATGGTCCTTAGAAAGTTTAATTATCAGAGTCATCTCAGTATCGGCTTGGAGGAAAAACGGAAAGAAAAATGCCCTTGTACAGGGGTTCCCTTGACGTCCTGGAAAGGGTTGGGTTCTGTTAATAGGAATAACCGTAAACTGGCTTCATATAAGAAATAGGACTAGACAGGCCTGTAATCCCAGGGCTTGGCCTACGTGGCAAGTTCCAGGCCAGCCAGGGCTATATCGAGAGATCCTGCCTCAAAAACCAGAGAGAATGGGCAGGAGAGCAAGTAGGAAGTGGACTTATTTGTGAATTTTTTTAATTTTTTAATATTTTTGAGGATTTCATACATGAATACTGGACTTTCATCTTTTCCACCCCTCCAGTGCCCCCGTCGCCCTCTCAAGTCTGTTCCTTCTTTAGTTGATTTTGTTACGTGTGCGTGCGTGTGCGTGTGCGCGCGTACGAGTATGTGCGTGTGCATGCGAGTGCGTGCCTGTGCGTGCGCGCACACGCAAACATGCACAACCTGCTGATACTGAGGACACTGAGCTTTGTGACTGTGCGCACTGGTTTAAGGCTGAACCGCTTGGGATTGGATCATTTATCAGAAGCCCCTCCCTGGAGACTGATTCTCCCAGCAGCCAATGGTCCCCTGTAGCGCTCCATTCGGAGGAGAGATTTCCCCCATTCATGTTGGCATGTCGCCCTGTGTTCCCCATGCGAAGGTCTCGTTTCAGCAGCTCCATTGTCAAGATGGCAAGAGCTCAGCTTGTCGCGTATAGAAAACACTAGCCACCAGCAGGTGTCCTGGTCTTCTGTGTCTCACAATCCCCGCCCCCGTTCCCCTAGTTCCCTGAGCCTTAGGTGCAAGGGCTCTGTTGTAGGTGTATCAAGTGGAGTTGGGCACCCCGCACCCCAGGGTCATCTTGCTCTGCACTTTAACCAGTTGTAATCTCTGTAACAGACGCGTGTTTCCAAAGAAAGCTTCTTTGATGGGGGCCGAAGCCTTCCCCTATCAGTGAATATAAGGCCAAGTATTTAGAATACACTTCTAAGTTATATTGGTTCATTTTCTGATTATGAAAATTATTTAACTGCTTTTGAATATAGGTAATTTAAAAAAGAAACCAGTTATTCTTAATTCTACTACCCTGTTTTATATTATTATTATTATTATTATTATCATTATTATTATTATTAGTGTGTGTGTGTGTGTGGCAGGGCGTGGGGCACACTTGCGTGTCACCAGTATGGAGGTCAGAGCACAACATCATGGAGTCAATTTTCCCCTGCGCTTTAACGTGAGTTCCAGAGAACACACTCAGTTGCTAGGCTTACCTGGTAAGCCATCTCCCAGCACCCCTGCATCCTTAATATAATAGCAAGTGTCTGACTGAACCCCAGATAGGCTTCTTTCGATGTGTACGTTTGATATAAGATGGTAATAAGGAGAACTGGGGGAGATTGCTCAGTGGTTCGAACACTGACTGATCTCTCCCAGGACCAGGTTTGGTTTGTAGAACCCATATGGAAACTCCGTAACTGCAGTTCCGGGGGATCCAGGTTTCCCTTTTGTCCTCCAAGGACACCAGGTACACACATGATATGCATACAGGCATGCAAACAAAGCACTCATGCATATACCAAAACTAAACACAAGTGAAAGTGTAAGCTTTTAGTAGGGGCTCGGGCCAAGACAGCTCAGTGGCAGAGTGCTAACCTCTGACCCAGGAAGTCTACTGCTGACAAAAGGCGAAGGTAACCACAGTGAAAATG
The DNA here is from genome assembly GCF_021556685.1 of Rattus norvegicus. Taxonomy (NCBI): domain Eukaryota; kingdom Metazoa; phylum Chordata; class Mammalia; order Rodentia; family Muridae; genus Rattus; species Rattus norvegicus. The sequence continues at coordinate 234,773,372 of NC_141534.1, read as the reverse complement.
CCATCTTACATCATGCCGGAAGCGTTTCTTTCTTTTTTTAACTTTATTCTTCTTGGATTCTTTTTTGTATTTACATTTCAAATATTATCCCCATTTCCCTCTCCCATACTCCCTCCACCTCCCTCTGCTTCTCTGAGGATGCTCCTATTGCCACCCACTTGCTCCCACCTCAATGCCCTGGCATTCCCCTACATTGGGGAAACGAACGTTCACAGGACCAAGGGTTTTTCCTCCTATTGATGCTGGACAATGCCATCCTCTGCTACATATGCGGCTGGAGCCATGGATCCCTCCATGTGTACTCTTTGGTTGGTGGTTTAGTCCCTGGGAGCTCTGGTGGGGTCTGGTTGGATGATATTGTTGTTCTTCCTATGTGGTTGCAAACTGCTTCAATTCTTTCAGTCCTTTCTCTAACTCCTCCATTTGGGTCCCTGTGCTCAGTCCAATGGTGAGCTGCAAGCATCCTCATCTACATCAGTAGGGCTCTGGCAGAGCCTCTCAAGAGACACCCTGATCTGGCTTCTTGGCAAGCACTTCTTTTTTTTTTTTTTTTTTTTTTTTTTTTTTTTGGTTCTTTTTTTCGGAGCTGGGGACCGAACCCAGAGCCTTGCGCTTCCTAGGTAAGCGCTCTACCACTGAGCTAAATCCCCAGCCCCGGCAAGCACTTCTTGGCATCAGCAATAGTGACTGGGTTTGGTGTCTGCATATGGGGTGGATCCCCAAGTGGGGCAATCTCTGGATGACCTTTTCTTCAGTCCCTGCTCCACTTTTTGTCCCTGTATTTCCTTCCTTGAGTGTTTTGTTCTCCCTTCTAAGAAGGAATGAAACATCCACGTTTTGGTCTTCCTTCTTCTTGGACTTCATATGATCTGTGAAGTTTTTTCTTAGGTATTCCAAGCTTTTGGGCTAATATCCACTTATCAGTGAGTGCATACCATATGTGTTCTTTTGTGACTGGGTTACCTCACTCAGGATGGTATTTTCTAGTTCCATCCATTTGCCCAAGAATTTCATGAAGTCATTGTTTTTGATAGCTGAGTAGTACTCCATTGTGTAGATGTACCACATTTTCTGTACCCATTCCTCTGTTGAAGGACATTTGGGTTCTTTCCAGCTTCTGTCTATTATAAATGAGGCTGCTATGAACATAGTGGAGCATATGCCCTTGTTATATGTTGGAGCATCTTTTGGGTATATGCCCAGGCTGGGTCCTCAGGTAGCACTATGTCCAATTTTCTGAGGAATCTCCAGACTGATTTCCAGAGTGGTTGGTTGTACCAGCTTGCAATCTCATAAACAATGGAGAAGTGTTCCTATTTTTCCACATCCTCGCCAGCATCTGTTGTCACCTGAGTTTTTGATGTTAGCCATTCTGACTGGTGTGAGGTAGAATCTAAGAGTTGTTTTGACCTACATTTCCCTGATGACTAAAGATGTTGAACATTCCTTTAGGTGTTTCTCAATATTCCTCAGTTGAGAATTCTTTAGCTCTGTACCCCACTTTTTAATAGGATTATTTGATTTTCTGGAGTCTCTCCCTACCTATTCAATATAGTACTTAAAGTCCTAGCCAGAGCAATTAGACAACAAAAAGAGGTCAAAGGGATACAAATTGGAAAGGAAGAAGTCAAAATATCACTATTTGCAGATGATATGATAGTATACTTAACTGACCCCACAAGTTCCGCCAGAGAACTCCTACAGCTGATAAACAAATTTAACAAAATGGCTGGATATAAAATTAACTCAAACAAATCAGTAGCCTTCCTCTACTCAAAGGATAAACAGACTGAGAAAGAAATTAGGGAAATGACACCTTCACAATAGCCACAAATAATATGAAATACCTTTGTGTGACTCTAACCAAGCAAGTGAAAGATCTGCATGTCAAGAACTTCAAGCCTCTGAAGAAAGAAATTGAAGAAGAGCTCAGAAGATGGAAAGACCACCCATGCTCGTGGATTGGCAGGATCGATATAGTAAAAATGCCCATCTTGCCAAAAGCAATCTACAGATTCAATGAAATCCCCATCAGAATTCCAAATGAACCCACACGTGTATGGTCACTTGATCTTTGACAAAGGAACTAAAATCATCCAGTAAAAAAAAGACATCATTTTCATTAAATTGTGCTGGTTCAACTGGAGGTCAGCATGTAGAAGAATGCAAATCGGTCCATTCTTATCTCCTTGTACAAAGCTCAAGTCCAAGTGGATCAAAGACCTCCACATAAAACCAAATACACTCAAACTAATAGAAGAAAAAGTGGGGAAGAGCCTCAAACACATGGGCACTGGGGAAATTTTCCTTAACAGAATGCCAATGGCTTATGCTCTAAGATCAACAATAGACAAATGGGACCTCATAAAATTGCAAAGCTTCTGTAAGGCAAAGGGCACTGTCATAAGGACAAAATGGCAACCAACAGATTGGAAAAAGATGGGGCCAGAAGTGTTTCTGATGCAGTAAATATACCCTCGCACATCTCTGCGTCTCTCTAGGTTTTATTTTTACAGAATATACACACTTCAGTGCACATTGTTAAGGTTGCATGGATGCAGCTTCCCTGTCATGTATACAAAACAGTAGCCAGCAGCAGGTATCCTAGTCCTCTGTTCCTTTTTCTTTTTCTTTTTTTTTTTTTAAGATTTATTTATTTATTATATATGGTTACTGTAGCTGTCTTCAGACACACCAGAAGAGGGCATCAGATCTCATTACAGATGGCTGTGAGCCACCATGTGGTTGCTGGGATTTGAACTCAGGACCTCTGGAAGAGCAGTCAGTGCTCTTAACCACTGAGCCATCTCTCCAGCCTGGGTTCTCTGTTTCTTACAATCGTTGTAACCTACAACTTATTGTGCAAACCACTAACCCATATGTCCCCAGCCTTCATTTCTTTGCTAAAGGCAGCCACCTTTCATGTCTGGTTTTCTTTTTAGTCGTTTTCTTTTCAGCTCTGTAAACAAAATGATCATGCCACTAGGGACTGGGGAGGGATGAGTGATGACTGGACAAGCAGGGTTGTCTTCCAGTTTCCACAGGCATGGGCCACTTTGGATGAGGATAGCCCCCTCCTCCCTCCTACCTCCGTAGCAATCAACTCATCTCCTCTGTGCTTTGCTAGAACAATGCCATCATTTATGTCATATCATCATTGTCCTTACCATGTCACAGATGCCACTCACAACTCTGCCCTGTTGTAAGGCATCGTTACTTTTCCCTATATGTCCTGAATACCAGGGTTGGGGAATACATTCATTCATTCATCTCACCCCTGAATGAATCCTGTTCTGTTCTTACTTGTACTTAATTGTTACTACCGGTTAAATCCCAAGCTTCCCACCATGCCTGTTTGACTCAGAAAGACTGTATCAGATCCATACACTTGAATGCTTCTCCTAGAGACTTCCGACCTTCTCCAGTCTGCTCCCTGTGCCTGGTGCCTCTCAATTCTGAGGTCTTTGTTCACATCTACTCTGGGTTCCCCATCTCCTCCGTTGCTTGATGTTTTTTATATTTTCCTCTTATTAACTTATTCCTTGACTTTTATGGAGCCCGTCCTCCAGTCACGGTTTGAGAAAGAGCTCATAGAAAGTCTTGAGATTCTGTAACCTGAAAGCTCTTTATGCTAAGCTAACTGGATTAGCAAGGCCCTGAGTCTTCTTGGGGATGGTCTTCCTTAAGGCCTTTGAGGGCATTATTGTACTGTGTTCAGGCTACCTGGGCTGCTGAGGGGTTCAAAGTTACTGTTTTCTGATCTTAATGCATATGATCTACTTTCTCTCCCTCCTAAAGCTTAGAGATCTTCTCTGTTTTCTGATAAAGTGCATGGAATTGTTGAGCTTATTGTCACCCATTGTAAAGAACACTGTCCCTTGCAGTCTACACTCAGGTCCTCCAGGGTGAGATGCTTTCTATTTTTTTTGTTTTTGTCTGACTTGGTTTTTGTAGTCAGCAATCTTGTTGATCTCCTCACCTCTGTTTTTTTGTTTGTTTGTTTGTTGGGTTTTTTTCTCTCCTCTCATTATGATCTTGTTGGGAAAATGCCAAGCACTGACTTTGTCCATGTGTCTTTTGATTGATCCCACCTGCCATCTTATCTTTGTTAAGCTTATCTATTGCTAGATATATCTATGGCTAAGTGTATCTATTGTTAAATGAGTCTATTGCTAAGTGTATCTATTGTTAAATGTGTCTGTTGCTAAGTGTATCTATTGTTAAGTATATCTATTGTTAAATGTGTCTATTGTTAAGTGTATCTATTGCTAAGTGTGTCTATTGTTAAGTGTATCTATTGCTAAGTGTGTCTATTGTTAAGTATATCTAAGTGTAATAACCTTGATTTCTCATGCAGCCTGTCACTGAGTCAGACCTGCTACCACATTTCACTTTCCAAGACTTCTCTTGTCCCACTTATTTCCTTGTTTAGGTGCCTCCTTCTTTTATTTAAGACTTTGAATAACTCTACTGAGGATCTAAGGATACTGGGGTGTGGGGTCAGGGGTGCATTTTTTCATCCTTATCATCTTACTTCTTTCCAATTAGCTCCCCCCTCATCCCTGTATTGTCCCCTCTCTTACGATAATGGCTTTTCTTAGGTTTCTATAATACTTGGTTGTCTGCTGAGGCTTAAAAGTGTGCCACTGTAAATCTGCAGAGACAGGGTGTAAATTGGCTGTTACCTAGTGCTAAGAAAGGGCTTGGGAAAAACAAAGTGATTGCTAATGAGCACAGTCATCTAGCAAGTGACAAAGAAAACATTGTTAAATTGATTGTGTGGTTGTCACACAACTCCGGGTATACTGAAAAACACTGGATTGCACTGCTTTATTTAAGTGAATCGATTGTTTGGTGTGAGTATAATATTTCAATAAAGCTAGCAAACAAAAAGTGGGACACAGGGAGCCTGGGGCTGGTGCTTGGAAGCCTGGGGGCAGGGTTATTTGTAGATTTGCTCTGGGATGATTCACCATAGCTACTAGTGTTAGGAGCTTCTCAGGTCAAATTCGGCTTCCAGAGTTTGCCAGATTCCCCAGAAGAGACTCCCTAGTCAATCAACCTGCAAGATAAAGATTATGGACTCACCCCACCTCATCCCCATGTTTGTTCCTACACTACACTGTGAATGGTGCTCTGTGATCCAAAGGCCCTCTTTTCTACCCACTCCTGAGGCTAAGACTTGAAAAAAATAGAGTTGGGAGAAGATAAATCCTAGTAAAGAGGATTCTGGGAGCTGATCTGCCTGCTTAACTAGACTTTTAGCCAGAGGCACCTGTCTTAACTGCCTCCCTCTCCCCAACTAAATGCTCACTTTCCCTCTTATTCCTGACTCGTTAAGAAGCTCTGTGGATCAAAATAGAGGAAATGAAGTGAGCAGGGAAACATGTATCAAAAATAGACAATTTGCCTCCTCCAGTTCCTCCTATCTGTTATCATTTAAAATTCTGATGTGGGGGTAAACAAAAAAAGAGGAAGCATTTATTTCTGGACAAATTATTCTTGTAGTTGTAGAATCAAAAGGTCGAAGCATATCCCTTCCTTACCAGAAGTAGAAATATTACTTTTCATGTGTAGACAGAAAGACCAGTCCTGTCTGAATCCAGAGACCCAGTTAAGTTCATTAAACATAAGATATTTTGAGATTTAAAACAAATAATAAAAATAAAAGCGGAAGCTCCTGGCCAAGTAGGGAAGCATCCCTGAGCTCTGCCAAGACTGAAGTTCCCGATTCTCACTGCCTCATAAAAAAACAGATAGATTGTATTATTGTGATGGGGAAAAGAAAGGCTTGCTGTTTTTTCTGCATGTTCTCCTCACATGACTCTTTGGTCTTAAAGGAGCTATTCAGTTCATCTACACTGAACATAGGGCTCAGAGGATTAAAATGATGGGGTGACAGTAGCCAACCACTATCCACTGAGACACGTGACCAGGCAGCCAACTTGGTTCCTGTTTCTGTTGCCAATCATAGGATTACACCACACATCCAAGACATACTCCTTAAAGAGCGATTCACCAAGAGAGAAAGGGCCAGTCATTGTATGAAGTGCCATTTTGTCAAGTGTACTGGCACATTCAAGACAATTCCGAATTACCTTGTGACTAAAGCATTTCAGTATCTTAAGATGTTAGTCATGGCTGACGTCTCCAAGATTGTCTGTTGCTCAAGCCTTGCACTCTTTTCTAGTCTACATGTTGAAGAAAGAAAAGTCAACTTTTATTTTCTATGCTGGGAATTGATTCTGGGGCGTCCAGTATGCTGTGCACAACTCGACCACTAACCTTTACTACAAGCCCCTGAAAAGCCCCAACATGTATACATGTTATATGCAGGGATGCATGTCAACGGGACCTTCCCAAAATACCACAGTCCTTCAAAACTCACTCCATAATGTGAAAGGTCTCACCAGAAATAAAAATGTGAAAACCCTTGCTCAAACACTGTAAACAAGAGCATCGTGATGTGTTTTGATTATCTCGGAATTCTGGACATTAAGAAAGGAATATCAGGGGTTGGGGATTTAGCTCAGTGGTAGAGCGCTTGCCTAGCAAACGCAAGGCCCTGGGTTCGATCCCCAGCTCCGAAAAAAAAAAAGAAAAAGAAAAGAATATCATGGGTTCTAGGCCAGCCTGAGCTACAGAGTATATCCAGGGCTAGCCTGAGTTACATAGCAAAACAGATACAAACAAAAAAAGGCAGGACATTAAAGTAAGCTGGGGCCTCCCAAGTATGGGAACTCATGCAATTGCTCCAGTCACATAGATGTGAAGCCAGCCTTGAGGGAAGATACTTATCTGATTATAATACACACTTTTAACCTGTTACCATGACTAGCCCTCTGCCCAGGGGTCTTTACTACAAGATCATCAGGGATAACTCATAAAGTCCATTCCTAAACTCCACCTCTCAAATCCTGGAGTTAAGTCACAAACCTGGCACCCTCCCTTCCCCTGTGTGTTCCCTGTCAGGGCACTGAGTGCTGTGTGGCAGGAATTTCAGGTGGGTTCTCCCTACTCTGACAGTAGCTTTCAGTGGGTCGGTTCCTCATGCCATATTAAATTAAAACTTGAGATCTGATCCGCAAGGGTGGAAAAATCCTTAAATAAAAATATATCTTCTGTTTCTAAGCTCCTGTCAGTTAAAGCTACCACCCCCTATGTGTGCACACACAGACACAGACACACAAAGATCACACACACACACACACACACACACACACACCTCGTTTTGTAGCTGAGCTCATCTCAGCACCTGCTACTCATTTTAGACGGAAATTAAGTCAATATCGGTTTTTTCTTCCCCATTGGCAGTCTTTAAACATCCTCCTCTCATTTTCAAGAGTGCTTCATATTCAGGCATGTGCACGTGTCCTGTAGCTTCTTTATTTTGAATTTCAAGTCTGATGGACACTTAGGAATTTGCGTAGCTCCACCCTCACCCATGGAAGCCCTTTTCCACTCACATGACGGATGGACTAAAATGATTTAAAATGCCATTAAGAGATGTCAAGGCCCCTAAGGGAGGGAAAGGGCTAGTGTTTATTTATCGTAAGTAAACATCCTATCTTGCTGTCTCAGAACAGTGCAAGCATTGATACCTTGAACTTTGAATAAATTGGCATGTGTTCTGCGGTTGCCTTACTGCGAAGGCTACTCCCTTGAGTTTGTCTCTGAACAAGCCAAGCCTGACTTGGGTCTGACCTGACTCTGTATGCAGGCCAGGAGGCTGCTGAGGCTCTGTGTGAATGAGAGCTAAAAGCTCCTTCCTCTCAAGGGCAAAGAATCAGAAACCGGGCATTGAAGTTACAAAGGAGGGATTGTCCTAGTAGGGCAGACATTAATGGCATGATTAAGAAAGAAATGGGCAGCTTGGAAGAGGCTACACTTCCCGGAAGAGCTAAGAGACCTGGGAAGAGAAATAGCATGGAGTTTTTTAAACACGAATATCCTTGAGTTTCCCTGCCACCTTGCCTCTCAGGGAGTCTCTTGAGTCAGTCCTCACAGTAAACAGAGGACAAAAGTCTGTTTCACATACAATGATGCCTCTTTACTCTTCACATGAACTGAGCAAAGCCAGCCCATTAAGCATGAAGCCTTAAAGGGGTCTGGACTGGAAACTGCTCCCCTTGACAAACTTTGCCTCCTTCGGAAGCTGCACCACTTTTCATAAGTTGGGTTTGCTCACTCCTAACTCACCAGCTGTGTCACTTAACAGCCCCGGGGCCCCAGTCTCCTCATGTACTAAAGATTAATGGTATCCACCACACAAACACGTTACTGAGGTAGTCGTTCACACCTGCAGTTGGGGCTAGAAGAGACTGAGGTAAAAGGCTCACTTGAGCCCAAGAGTTCAGGACAAGCCTGAGCAGCACAGCATTTATTGCTAAATGAGTTCATTGCTAAAATGGGACCAAGAAAATAAAGCCAAGTGCAATAGTTCCCACCTGCCATCCTGGTACGTGAAGGGCTAAGGAAAGCAGCTCACCCAAGACCAGGAGTTCAGGATAAGCCTGGGTGACATAATGAGACACCATGGCTAAAGAGAAAATGAAGGATCACTTCTTTGTCTTTTTGGCTGATATCGAGGGTCAGAAAAGAAAGGGAGCCAGGCCCAGTGGATCACACCTGTAACCCTAGCACTTGGGAGACTGGAGCAAAGAATTTATTGTGAGTCTGAGGCTAAACTGGATTATAGACTAAGACCCTGACTTGAGGAGGAGGAGGAGGGGGAGGAGGAGGGGGAGGAGGAAGTGGGAGGAGGAGGAAGTGGGGGGAGGAGGAAGTGGTGGGAGGAGGAAGTGGGGGGAGGAGGAAGTGGGGGGAGAGAAAGTAATAATCATTAGGGAGATGCACCAGTTATAAAAGTGTCCATCACACAAACACAAGTATCCGAGTTCAGATCCCCAGAACCCAAAGAAAATGCTGGACATACCAGCTTGTATATGTCACCTCAATACTAGGGGATGGAGACAGGTAGATCTCTGAGGCTCACACAGGCTAGTCAGCATAGCCAGATCTGTTAACTTGAGATTCAGCAATGGGTCCTATCTCAAAAAAAAATTAAAAATTTAAAAAATAAAATAAAATGGAAAGTGGTGGAGGAAAATACCTTCTGGCCTTGGACGCACATCTGCACAAACACATGCATTCAATGAGTGTAACAAAAAGGAGAAGGAGGGGGTAGTGGTGGTAATGTAAGGATGAGATGAGAAAACCTCTAATGTCAATGAACAGAATGAGACAGCGTAGACTAGAGTGTTCTAGCAATAGCCAGTTTTTAACCATGCTCCATGCTGGACACTCAAGTCAAAGAACACCTGCGACTCTTGCTAGTCCCCAGAGGTGGACACCTCCACATTCTTTCTGCATCACCTCTGACTTCCAACCGAGAAGCATTCTCATCCCTGGTCCAGCTTGGCAGCCACTGTCGTGTAATTTCAAAGTATAAGGTGCCGATGGGGGAAGGGACCTTATGGTGTGCGGTAGATTTTGAGTGCTCAGTGGTCCCCAGAGACTCGTGCATGTGAACACTTAGGTGCCAGCTGGTGGTGCTGTTGTGAAGTTGTAGAGCGGGGGCAGGTGGGGACCATCTGGAGGAAGTAGGTGTTGGTGGGTTATAACCCAGTCCTACTTCCTGTCCCAGCTCTGCTCCCTGATCTTGAAAGAAATAACAGGCTCGGCCACACTCCCAGCGCCAGGCAAGGAGCCCAGCTCCCCATGGGTTCTCCCATCATGAAACCCCGAACCAAAAGAAACCCTCCTCTAAGCAGCTTTTTATCAGGCGTTGTGTTACAGTGGTGACCACAGTAACCAGCACAGAACCCCTGGGAAAGCCCATGCCTGCTACAGTCTACTTCAGACAACATAGTTCTACACCCAACCCTTTCACAAACTAAGAGCAGCTTAGCAAACTTGTTTGCAAACCTCTAGCTTGACAAGAGGGATAGGAATCCTCTCCCACAAGTGAATGATTTCTGATTTCTGAATTAACGCTAAAGTGGAATCAAAAAACCAGAAGTTTCTATTCTTTGCTTTTTAAAAGGCCTGGAGAAACGGCTCCGCAGTTAAGAGCACTTGCTGCTCTCACAGAGGACCTGGGTTTGGTTCTTCACATAACACTTCAGACAGCTCACAACTACCAGTATCTCCAGCTCCAAGGATCAGTGTCCTCTTCTGGCACTCCACTCACAGGCTACACACACATGCATGTGCATACACGCAAGCAATTTCTTTCCCTCCCTCTCCTCTCCTCTCCTCTCCTCCCCTCCCCTCCCCTCCCCTCCTCCTCTTCTTCCTCTTCCTCCTCCTCCTCCTCCTCTTCTTCCTCCTCCTCCTCCTCTTCTTCTTCTTCTTCCCTCCCTGTCATACACACACACATACACACGCACACGCACACACACGCGCACACACACACACATGCACGCACACACACACAAACACTCACACACACTCTTAAGATTAAAATGAATAGGGCTGGAGAGATGGCTCAGCAGTTAAGAGCATTGACTACTTTCCCGAAGGTCCTGAGTTCAATTCCCAGCAACCAAGTGGTGGCTCACAACCATCTGTAATGAGATCTGATGCCCTCTCCTGTCGGAAGACAGTGACAGCATATGCCTGCACATTAAACAAATAAATCTTTTTTAAAAGATTAAAATATCCCAGCTCCAAAAAAAAAGAAAGAAAAGAAAAAAGATTAAAATAAATATAATTTTAAAGGTAGTTAAGTATTCAGAGAGCAAAACTTTGGGCACAGGGGCAGAGGTGCCAGCTGAAGGAGCCCCCCCCATGACTGAACTGAAACAATTTCAGCAATAAAACAGCATGGGTTGAGTTGTGGACACCCCTCCCCCAATTTAAAAAGTTCACTAGAATATGTGGATGTGAATCTATGGTTAAAAAATGAGGGCAGAGGGACAAGGCTCCCACACAGGAGCACTGCAAGTGTTCTGTATGGATGCCCTGTCTGCTGTAGGGAAACCAAGCATCGTCCCTTAGACCCAGACTGCAGGCTATGCTCAGCAGTGCCCTGCCCAGGGGGCTGGAGAGGTGGCTCAGGGGTTAAGAACACTGACTGCTCCTCCAGAGGTCCTGAGTTCAACTCCCAGCAACCACATGATGGTTCACAACAATTCATAATGGGATCCGATGCCATCTTCTGGTGTGTCTGAAGACAGTGACAGTGTACTCACATACATTAGATAGATAGATAGATTGATAGATAGATAGATAGATAGATAGATAGATAGATAGATAGATAGAATACTTTAAAAAATGGAAGAAGGAAGGGGACTTTATGATCTTGGAGCCTCATGTATATTGCCTTGGCAAAGCCATCAAGTATGATGTTATCAGTGACATCAGATTGACTGGATATGAGGAGGACAGAAGTTGGCCCTTGTGGTCTTCCTCTGAACAGCTCATAATTACTGCCTAACCAAGAGGAAAACATCAGTCCAACCCAACTAAAGGACAAGATACCCTTTTCAAGCGTCCTGGTCTTTAAAAGAGGAAAACAAGTTCTGACAAACATCCACAGAGCCCAAAGAGAGATGCTGTCAAGATACTGCATTGTATCCTGAACGAGAGAGGAATGGCACTTTAGGGAAGACTGAATGTGTGTGTTTGTTTTCTAAAAGGAGTTGATGTCGCCTATGTCAGGTAGCATCATAAGACAGACACTCCACTGGAACCACAGCCTGCTGTGCCGGAGCATTACGTCATACTGTGAATATTAGGTAACCATGCTTTAAAGCAGCCTCCTGGGGGCCAAAGAGATGGCTCAGTGGGTAAAGGCAGTTGCCACCAAGCCTGATTAACCTGCTTCCGATCCTGGGGACCTACATAGTGGTGGGAGAGAACCAACTCTAGAAGGGATACCTGACTGCACACACTAAATAAAATATTTTTTTCAAATTGCCTCTTGACACTGTGAGTGGGTGTACATGCCTTTAATCCCAGCACAGAGGCAGAGGCGAGCAGATCTCTGAGTTCAAGGCCAGCTTGGTCTGGAGAATGAGTTCCAAAATTGCTGGGGCTACACAGAGAAACCCTACCTCTAAATATTTATTAATTAATTAATTAAAAAAACTTTTTACTTGAAACTTGAAATAATGGGAGATTGAATAAACCAACTGTTTACATAGGGGACAAATAAGTCACCTCTGAGTCCTTTTGCAGACAGTTTAACTGTGGTTAGTAAGTGACATGGATTATGTTTTAACCTGCTTTGGAATCCTAAACCCTATAAGCTTAGCTATGTCCAGCTTCGTAACTCATAGCTCAAACTTCCTAGCTTCCAGAACTTGAGGTAAAATCAAAGAATTTTTTTTTTGGATGTGTGCTAAGTGTCAGAAGAAGTCCCTGCTTCTCCCTAGCTGCCCATACTGGGTACACATTTGCTGTGACACACACATAGCATCTCCTGATTCTTTTCCTTGCTTCCCTAACAAGTGATATTTTAGTAATTCTGTCTAACCTTAGCATTAAAATCCATCCTGAGGTGGTCGGTGTTAGGAGCTCTTGGAAGGATCCTCTCCACTCCCACCCTCATCCCAGCTCCCGCCTTCGCTCCATAAGACTTTAAACAGTGAGATTCGGGAGCCTAAAATTGTTGCCCATTCAAACAGCAACAGGCGAGGTTCCATGACATCCCAAGGTCCCCCAGATATGCCGGCATTATGCGGGGTAACCAGTCAGGTCTGGGCTTGAAAGCTGTGAGTCTTGGCACACAGTTCTTTGTTGCTTCTTGTGTGAAACCGTTATGATAACACCTACCCTGACAGGTTGTTAAAATTGTAAATTTGATTTGATAGTGAATGTAAAGTGTCAGGCTTAGAAACTCCAGGACTGGGAGGTTAGCGCTTCGGAGAAGAGGGAGGGGTGGTAATTACTGTTCTTCAGTCTTAGCTGCAGTATGCTTAGAACTGTAGAATTTTTTCAATTAAACAATGCTAGAAAGAGGGAAATGTATTGGGGGGAGGGAGAGAGAGAGACAGAGAGAGAGAGAGACAGAGAGAGAGACAGAGAGAGAGACAGAGAGAGACAGAGAGAGGAGAGAGAGAGAGAGAGAGAGACAGAGAGAGACAGAGAGAGACAGAGAGAGACAGAGAGAGACAGAGAGAGAGACAGAGAGAACATAATATCAGAATTTTCAAACAAGCCGTGTATAGGAAATTGCTGGAATGCAGACCAGCGCTCAGCAGCCTGTGTTGGGCCAGCACGCCAGGCTTCCTGGCAGGTCAGATCCTTGCACCTCAGTACACCTGCACTTTGCACCCAGCCCCTTCCAGGAACTGCTTTATGATCTTCGGGAAGAGACAGCCTTGTTCTCAGAAGGAAACAAACTTCAATTGGAAGACTGATGATAGGTGTCTGAAAGAAGGTCAGACGTACATTTGCAAAGAAACAGAATCAGTATTTGTTCAGAACAAGTTGGGGGTTGCCACTGAAGATCTGGGAGTGTGTCTTAGTGGGTATTCAAGGAACGTCTCTAGGGGAAGGGAAGACTTTGATGAATAAAAGTAGCATTTCTGTGTCTTCCACCGTAGAGACAGAGACAGAATCAACATGGAGTGCAGAAGGGCTTCTGTTGATCTGTTCCTGTGCTGTTAGAAATGCTTCCAACTCTCAGAAATCATTAACCAGCCACCTAAGCGGCTTGAAGGAACATGTGTTTCCCCTGGAATTGTTGTTTTCCTCTGGAACCGTGTCATGTAGAATTACAGCTAGGGTTAATTACAAGTTGTCAAGGCCAGGCCGTGTGCCAAGTCCTCTAAATGCGTATCCATTATGTGCTTGCAGCAAGGCTGGCCTAAGCTCTCGTGATTACCACAGGCCCTGGGTTGCTCTTGGCAATTGGTAGAGAGTCTTAGACAGCAATATTGCACCAAGGGGAGCTATTTGAGATCATCCTTCCCTCAACGGGAGGAAACGTCTCGAAGACAAAGTAGCTCGTTAACACGAAGACAGATGAGTTCTTATTCATCAAAAAGCCTCAGGGTTTATTTGCTCAGATAGGTTATGTCCTGTGTGTGAAGACAAATTTTTAAGTTTTGAGTTTTGAGAGCTGAAGAAAAAAGGACGAGCTATGACTTTTAAAAGATGGAAACGTCAGTGAGTTTTGTTCACTGAGCCGTATTCTTAGCACCTGTTAACGAACAAATCCCACCAGCCTATGGATGTGGGTGCCTTCTGGAGTTCCATCAGGATCTTCGGCTCCCTCACCAATATTCCCCTGTTCCGCCATTTTGCCAGTAGCTGCAGTTATTCTAATGGAAGCCGAGACTTCCAACAGCTTGTAGTAAAATTGACGCCTGATGTTTTCTCCTACCTTTCCTGCCACGGTGTGCCGACTGACTCTTCTCTTGACTTAGGAGAGTCAACTGTCACTTGTTTCAGTGCGACAGCTGTTACCCTCTGCTGCTATTAATCCCTATATGGCACGAACTTTCATTTGATGAATTATTACGTCTTTAGAAGGTAGGGCTCAAAACTGATCTCCTGCTAAGTTTCTACTTTATTTCCGAAACTATGTGTATGTGTCTATACAGAAGAAATACAATGTCATTGTGGGGGGTTGGGGATTTAGCTCAGTGGTAGAGCGCTTGCCTAGCAAGCGCAAGGCCCTGGGTTCGGTCCCCAGTTCCGAAAAAAAGAAAAAAAAAAACAAAAAACCAATGTCATTGTGAGCCACCCTGCATTTCTTCCTAGCGTTCGGTGACATGGCACTGAAGGGTTAAATTTAAAATTTGGTAAGCACTCTTGAGCCAGGGGTAGATTTATTGTCGTTGATTATCTGCCGTATTAACTTGGAAGCACCCTGTTTCATTTTCAATGTCACACACGAGTGGAGGAAATAATCTTCTAGTATTGGGAAATGATTCTCCCCTGCATCAACGCAAGCACTCATACCATTGGTGAATGGTATGGTAGAGTTCTCTGAGAGTCATTTATCTTACTTCCCTCTTGTTAAGGTAAAGTAAAACGCCAGCCGGTATCTTGTCGGAACTAGACACTCATCAGGGGCAGGCATGGTCTAGACACAAATACAAAAGTTCTACAAAGTATACACAGCACTCTGACACTTAAGGGGACCTTATAGGAAAACCACTGTGGATACTACTGTTAGTAATTTATATAGTATATATTTACAATAGATATATATAAAGTGGATAAGTGATATATACAATGACTATTTAGAACTTGTATATTTCACTATTTATAATTCACTGCACGATCCTTTTTAGCAAAATCCCTACATAGTAATGGTTTCGATAATGCTAACAATGGCTATTGCGAATTGATCCCAAGTGGCAGATATTGTAAGAGCTCACTTCACTGGATCTTCACAGAGGTTCTTATATTGCTGAAGACAAGGAGGT
The DNA here is from genome assembly GCF_021556685.1 of Rattus norvegicus. Lineage (NCBI taxonomy): Eukaryota > Metazoa > Chordata > Mammalia > Rodentia > Muridae > Rattus > Rattus norvegicus. Next base: position 234,757,986 of record NC_141534.1, on the reverse strand, counting down.
GACGATGGCGCTAAACCCAGGGACTTCTAGCAGTAGGTGGGAAAGAAGGCATTTGTTTACTGGATCCTATTAGCAAGAGACATGGCAGATACTGGGACTTATGTACTTTGTATCAACCCTGTGCTAACGAAAAGGATGCCCTACTCAGCTTCTGTCACGTCAGCAACATACGTTAGAAGGAAAAAAGATGGAGCTGGAGAGACGGTTCCATGGTTAAGAGAAATTCAGTTCCTCTAAGGGACTCAAGTTCAGTCCCAAGAACCCATAATCCCCTGTAGCTTTCACAGGAGGAAAGCCGATGCCTCTCTCTGTCCTCCACAGCCACCAGCATCCATGTGCACATCCCTCCACTCAGATACAAACATCTACATGTAATTAAAAATAACAAAAATAATTTTTTAAATAGAAAAGGTACCCAAGATGAGTCGGTTCCATTGCTCCGGTGGGCTTGACATGTGGCAAAGACAAAGAGCATAAGATAGAGTGATAGAGTGATGGCCCTCCCGGAAACAGCAACAACAACAACAACTAAAACAAAAAAAAAACCCAAAGAACCTGGGTCCAACTACCTCCTTTAATGGTTTGCTCAGAAAGAACTAAGGACCTCCCACTGTGTTCCGCCTTCCAAAGGTTCCACACTTCCCAACGCTATCCTGGGAACCAGGCTCTGGACACACGGGCCCTCTTCTGGAAGTTTCCATGCAAACCATAGCAAAAGGCGACTTTATCCCCCACTCCATGGACATACGGCTAGAGCGTGTGCTCCCAGTGATGGTGTAACAGCCTGTGTCCAGCTAAATAGCCCTGTAGGTGGGCACCCAGGAGACAAGCGCCAAAGCTTCTGAGATACTTCTAAATTAACTCATCCGTGAGGAGACAGCCTCACTGAGGACGTGCTATTCTGGAGCTTCAGTGTGGATATTTTTAGAGCACTTGGATTAATTGCCAGCAAGCTATTTCATGCAAATAGGACGTAAACACGTATGTGAGTGATACGCAGTTATTAAACGACTAGAGTTTAGATCAGACTCAGAAACAGATACCCAAATGCTCCTCAGATACATGAGCATATGGGGTAATTCCAATGACAGATTTTGGGGGTTGGGGACTTAGCTCAGTGGTAGAGCGCTTGCCTAGCAAGCGCAGGGCCCTGGGTTCGGTCCTCAGCTCCGAAATAAAAAATAAAAAAAAAAATTTTAAAAAAGGCATTTGTCCCCACACCTGACCAATGACAGATTTTAAACTGAGCACCATACATCATGAGATACAAGATGCTCAAAGACAAAGGCAAGGCCTCCTCACTTCAGCATCAACCCTAGAGCGCCATCTCCCTCCCCTTTCTTGGCCATGTTCCCTAAGACAGCTCTTCCTGGCCCTGCCTCATTCTCAAAGGTGTGCCATAGCATTTCCAGACTAGACGTCACTGCCTTTTCCATGCTCCCTCCTGCTTTAAAAGCAGTGGTTCTCAACCTTCCTAATGCCGCAACCCTTTAACACTGTTCCTCATGCTGTAGTGACCTCAACCATAAAATTATTTGTTGCTCCTTCGTCACTGTAATTTTGCTACCGTTATGAACTGTAATACAAACATCTATGTTTTCCAATGGTGTTAGGTGACGGCACCCCCCCCCCAAAGAATTGGTTGAGAATCACTGGTTCAAAGATTCTAAATTCACCTGCTTCAAAACCTCATTATTAAAAATGCATCTTCCTGGGGTTGGGGATTTAGCTCAGTGGTAGAGCGCTTGCCTAGCAAGCACAAGGCCCTGGGTTCCGTCCCCAGCTCCGAAAAAAAAAAGAAAAGAAAAAAAAATGCACCTTCCTGGGTCAGTTGGGCATTTCTGATGCACATTAAAGTTTGGGAATCTGGCTTATTAAGCAACTGGAATGAACTGACCTCTGATTCAAACATACCTGCTTCTGACCCGTAACTCACAGCTAATACTTTGCTCTATAAAGAGTTACAATCAGAGATTATTAAGGCTCGCCCGTAATTCAGAAACCAGAGCAAGTTCTCCATTCTTCCCAGCACAGACCATCTCTGCTGTGAGGGAAGCCAAGGCAGGCGCCCCTCCCTTTGTGGTCACCAAGAGCTCTGTTCAATTTATTTCCCCCTAAACTGTTTATGTCCCTAATGATTCAGGACACGGTTTTTGACATGCACCTCGGAGACTAGCAGTTACCGTGATATTTTCCCATTATTCAAGTTGGAACCCGTAATTAGTGTGGTGTTGGCCAAGCCATGCATGAGAAACCCTCCTGTCATTTTGCGCCTCTTTGATGCTAACAGGCTCAGTAAAGCCGGGACCTGCATATGGCGTTCCAGTAGCGGTGAACCGTTATAATTGCAGACCGAGTCTTTGAGAGCCATGATGCCCTTCTAATCTGATCTCCAGTTGTTTCTTCCAGCAGCTTTTGCAATCTTAGTATTGACAGACTAAATGATGCCCCCTCTGTGTGAACATCTCATCTTACAATTAGAACCAGAGTAAAGTCTGAAGTCTGAGGCATAAGCACAGAAAAATAAGAGGTTTTGTTGGGTTTTACTGGGAAAAGCTTTATGTTTTTAAGAACAAAAAATATATAGTGTTTAACACGGGATAGGAGTTGTACTTTTTCAGGTACTTAAAAATACTATTTTTTTCTTATTAATTTATTTGGTTCACATACAAAGTAATGGGTTTCCTTGTAATATTTTTACACAGTGCGTTGCAAAACTTCATTCTCATTCCTTCCTTCCACTGCCGCCCCCCATTTCCTTGCCCTCCCTCCTTTCTGATCCCTTCTCTCCCAGGTCACCCCACTTCTCCTTTCTTACCACACTGCAATACAGGTTTTCCTAAGGTTTATGTCTTCTTTCATATGTGAATTCATATCAGTAAGAGTTCTTCCCAGTCTTGCATGGGAGCACATGCCTTTAATCCTAGCACTCAAGAGGCAGATACAGCAGCAGGTAGATCTCTGTGAGTTCAAGTCCACCCAAGGCTACATGGTGCACTCCAGGCTGTCAGGGCTCCTGACAGTGAGGCCCTGTCTGGAAAGGAGGGGGAGGAGGATGTTCTTCCCCCAATTGGTGCTGTGAGTTTCTGGAAGGAGGGAGGGTTAGTGAATCTTTCCATTTCCTGAGTCCAGGCTTGGTATTAACCATTTAACCCACTGTGACTCGTGTGTGAGTCTGTCAGATAAAGTACCACTGACTCGGTGGCAGTAACGTGACAGAAATGTGTCATCTCTCAGTTCTTCGAGCCAAAAGTCCTCAATGAAGGTACTGGCGGAGTCTGTTGCTTCTGGAGACTGAAGAAACTTTCCCAGCTTTTGTCCCAGGTTTCTGTGTGGCTTCTGGGAGTGTGCTGGAAAGCTTTAGCATTCCTGGGGTGTAGCCCTTTTCTTTTATCTCCACGTGAAGTTCTCCTTGCATGTGTTACAGATTTCTCACTTGTATAATGACACAGGTCATGTCGGAACAGGCTATCTCTATGACTTCATCTCAACAACCCTGTGCCCATATAAGGTCACACTCTGAGGCACGCTGGGCTAAGACTGTTAACATACAAAGTGAGAGAGGTGCATCGGCCTGTGACGTCACCTCAGGAAAAGCATGCACGGTCTGGGTTGATGGAAGCTGCAAACTGCCACCCAGGAAAGGTGCACCTTGTGGCCTAAACCTGAGGGGGTAGGGAGTGGGGGTGGTTCCTAGCGTGGGAACCACTTCCTGCTCACCTGTCTTAAACTTTTATGGGTTCAGTTTGGCCAAGCAAAGGTGTTCTCAAGTCGGCATGTTGCATTTCTGAAAGGCCACTTTCCTCTCACACTTTGTGAAGACAGAACATCTAAGGCTAAGAACCAAAATTCTTGGGGAGCCAAAGCACCTCATCAAATCCATACCCCCGGTTTTACAGAAGAGGCAAGCTGGGGTCCAGGATGGTTCCGTGTCTTACTCTGTTTGGCATAGCTGGCCCCTCAGAGCACTTGTCTACCAGAGCTCAGCTACCCAGACTCTCACTCTAGCTCCTTCCTGTGACCTACTGTGTTAAAAAGTCCATGACTGATTGCCTTTGCATCCTATCTCTACCTGGGGAGGGCAATCATGTCTGTTTTCAGAGAATATCTCCCTTCTGAGGTATTTGGGGAAATTCCTGAGTTCAAGACTATCAGATACTTCTAAGCCTCTCCTACGGGACCCACTCAAATAGATCGTCTCTCAGCGCCACAAATATGTGCTCTGGCCAGGAGTCATATTTGATTGTTATGAAGAACACACTTTCCTAGACACCAGAAGCTATCCATGTTGCAAACTGTGATAGAAATTAATTTAATAACCGAGTATACATTTTGGTTTGTAGTTATTCTTGGTCTGGTTGGGGGCTGTAAAGATGTTACAATATCTTTGTTTATCTAATTGTTATGTGTTACAATAAAATACGTACCTACTTGCCTTCTCTCATTAGCCATTTCCCAAACTCTTTTGGTTTGGGTGTTTGGTCTCCCAGTTTTAATGAGGTATTAGTGCTTTAAATGTGCAACATCGTAGTGTGATGTGTGTCTACGTTGTGAAATGCTGCCATGATCAAGCCCATGATATCACATGGTTAGATTTGGAGGTGACAAAACAACAGGCAGTTCTCTCATCAAATCTCAAATGTACAACAAAGTATTAGTAACTCTGGCCTCTGTACTGTGCACTGAGTCTCTAAAGACTGTGCATCTGGCCTAGCCAAACCTTGGTACCAAATGACCAGCATCATTTCTCCATGTTTCCTTTTCCTCCTACATCTAAAAACCATTGTTCCAGTCCCTGGTTTTATGAGTTGGACATTTCAAAATTCTGCACCAAGGCAAAGCCATTCTGTATTTCTTCTTCTATGTCTGTCTTATTTCACTATGCATAACACCCAGTAAGTCTATCTGTGTGGTCATAAATGCCAGGGTTTCCTTCTTTTTCAAGACTGTATAATGTTCTGTAGTATGCATATATAGTGTGTGTGTGTCTGTTTGTGTGTGTATGTTTGTGCATATGTATCCATCAACATTTAAAATGTTCTTCCAACTTTTTTTTTTCCTTTTTTTTTTTAAATTATTTATTATATATATAAGTACACTGTAGCTGTCTTCAGATACACCAGAAGAGGGCACCAGATCTCTTTACAGATGGTTGTGAGCCACCATGTGGTTGCTGGGAATTGAACTCAGAACCTCTGGAAGAGCATTCGGGTGCTCTTAACCGCTGAGCCATCTCTCCAGCCCCCAACTTTTTTTTTTGAAAGTTTTCTCTGCTGAAGGCCTAGCCATGTCCGAACTATTTACCAACTCGCCTTTTGCTTTCGTACCTGGTGTGAAGTAGACTATCAATATGTCTTTGAATGGTTTACAATTTTGTAAATCAAAAAGTAGAAACTTTTTTAATGTTGATAGATCGTTATTGAAATGTAATTAGAGAGCGATTGATTATTTAAGAGAATTAAGAAAATTCTCATTGGTAGCCAGGGCTAGCCCCAAACCCAGTATGCAGTCAGGCTAGCCTTGAACTCATGCCTCCCAAGTATTAAAGGTGTGCAGCATCACCGTTGAGCAGCCCCTCTGGCCCTTAGCACGTATATACCCACCTTGAGGCGGTCTGTAGTCCGTGGTAGAATGCTTATGTCCCCCTTTTGAAACCCTCGCTTCAATTCCTAATATTCTTAAAACCAGAAAGCATCATTTATTCCTGCTGCTTTTGACAAGGCCCAATAAGATGTCACTTAGAACAATCTGTCACTTGCCCGTTTTTCTCTTACTCTTCCTTATTAATGGAACCATAGTTGCTGGGACCCAGAGTCTCTTAGAAACACCAGACAGACGGGCTGATTCTCAGCAGAGACTGGATGGATTGAGACCAGATTTATTTATTGTTGCTCCAGGGTTGGACCTGGGTTTAAGTCCAGGTGACCTGTGTTTAAACAGCATAGACTTAAGGCTGCCAGGTACAAGTACAGAGCAAGCAGCTTGGCCTTAGCGGGGTCTTTATAATGTAAAACATGATCACAGCTATGTAGCTAACTACCAGCTTTAATGGGCACGTATGTGCGTGCACGTGTGTCTGTCTGGGCTGGGCTGCTAGAAAGACCAATGCCTGTGAGATGGTGAAGTTCCCGGAGGGGTCACCATCCACACTGTGCTGGCTCCTCTCAAAGGGAAGCAGCTCGCTTCTGAGGCCAGCTCTCTGAGCAGCAGGCCCTTCCTGTTTCGTTCTCTTTCTGTCTGTCAGTTCTAAGCCCCAGCTTTGTGCTGTCTCTGCAGCAGGCTTTATGCCCTGTACACAGGGAGGTTAAGCCATGCCCTGCAGCCACAGGCAACCATCAATCAGTACTTGAGGTTGCCTGCTGCTCTGCACTCTGGCTGGAAACAGGCAGTCTGCTGGCCTAAAAATAGCAGGAGCAGAGCTGAGGAACAACAGCAGCCTTGCTTCTGACTGCAGGAGGAAAAAGACAGGCACTCTCTGAAAGGCAGTGCCCCCACCGGCAGAAGTGATTTAGGGGTCTGGACAGTAGACAGTGTGGAAGCTGCAGGCACTGTCAATGCCTCCCAAGTTCCTGGGTCTTTTGGGTAACCCTGTGAACATTCCTCCTCTCTTAGCTGAAAAGCACCGCGTGTTGGGATTCTGTCTTGGAGGGACATCTCCCAGCATGCAATGGGAAGTCTGGTGCCAGTCCCAGAGAAAAGCAACAGCCTCTCCCCTCCCCCATCAGAGTATAGCTCAGGGTGGCATTTTTGACCCTCCCTTCCCACCTGGGCATTATGGAAACAAAAGCAGCATGTGGCTCTAGGACTGAATGAGATTTGGCAGCCAAGGGAGTCTCAACTATATTTCAGGTTTTCCCTGTACAGAGAGCTCTCTGCTCCCAGTGTTAGTGGTTAATGTTACAGTAGCAAAGCTACAAATACCAAAGCAGGAGTCCCTTCCAGGCCCTTGTGATAAATCCATCCATGCAAAGAGACCTCATCAAAGGGCAAGGCATGATTCCGGAGCTGAAAGGATGGTGCTGCTTCCCTCCCTATGTTGGGAACGAAAGGCCTTCTTTCCAGTTGGCCTTTCTCTCGCACACATAGTGGGGCTTGGTGCCTTGAGTGATTCTGTGAGATGGGCTGGCAGGATTCCTCTAGAGGTGAGGAGCCAGGTTTCTGTGCCCAGATGATGACCCGCCCTGCCTCATACCAAGCCTTCACAGAAGCAGGGCCTATGCTCGGCTTCTACACTTCCTATAGAAACCTTGGGGGTTCCCCCCCCAGTACAGTCAGCTTTAAAAGACAAAAGCTCTATAACACAGGGCAGCCTTAAGGGTGGCACGAATTTTTTATGCAAAGGTGAAGAGGAAGCCAGAGTCTCCACTGAGCCTTGTAGCCTTGACACCAGCAACTTTTTTCTTGGCAGGGCCCAGCAATCATGATACTGTGCCCAGAGACAAAAATATCATGCTAACTCGCCATTGGCCTGGCATTAGCCAGTATTTACATAGCCTCAGTAGCATGAACTCTGTGTATGGATCTCTTAATTTTGGAGGCAACTCACGGAGGAAACAAAATTCTAGGTGTCATTGTAAGATAGAATATAAGTTTTAGCAGCCGTTATGAAATGGGTGAAGATTTATCTTTTAAGTGTCCAATACAAAGTGAGAGACAGAAGATGAAGGGAGAGAAGGCAAAGAGGGGGTAATATGGAATGCTAATGGATATATGATGTGTGCGTGGTGGGATTAGAACTCAAACACAATTTGTAGTTACAAAATAATATATACATATATTATATGGCATATAACATATATAATACATACACGATAACATATATGTTATGTAATGTGTGGTGATATATACATTATAATATAGCATATATATTATGTGTTATATAATATATAATGACATGCACATCATAATATAACATATATGTTGTATAATATACATGTATATATTATTTTGTAGCTACAAATTATGTGTGTTTTAATGTATATAATGTCATATACATTCATAATATAGCATGTATGTGTGTAATATACAATATATAATGTGTTGCATAGTATATGTGTATGTGTGTATATACAGATATGCAGGTGTTCTCAGGAAACAGTGTGAGAAAAGGTATGGGGAGCCAGGGGATGCCTCCATCGAAAGCCTTTTATTCCAAGGTTCGTGAAAAGATTTGAAGGGGATCGGAGCGTTTGGCAGGGTAAGAGCGTTTGCTGCTCTTGCAGATTCCCAGCACCCACTTGGCAGCTCACAACTGTCTGTAACTCCAATTCCTGTGACTCTGAGGCTCTCTTTTGACCTCCAAGGACACCAGGCATGGGCATGTGAACAAAGTGCTCATTCACAAAAAGGGAAAATAAACCTTAAAGAATTTTTCACCAAAAAAAAAAAAACCCTAAAAAGATCAATGTTGATGGGAAGGAACTTCCTGGCGGAGGAGGGGTGCTGGCCACAGCTATAGCTTCCCACCCTAACTCACACATGTCGTGTGATATGGGATTCTATTTCTGTTTTAATCAAGGCAGTGCCAAGGTGGCTTTTAAGAGACAAGCACTGTGGCTAGTTCTGTCTGTTCCCTGAACGCATGTGCCCAGGAGAATGGGCTGTAAAAACAGTCATTAGGTCAGCAGACAGAAGTCAGGGTCCTGGGCTTTGGAATTATTGATGACAGTTTGCATAGTTCAGGCAGACTAATGCTCTGTGTGACGCTAAATTGATGTCACTTGCCAGATAACAGCCCTCGTGGCATCAAAGGACTGTAAGTGTCCACAGCCAGAGGGACCACAAGGACCTGGGTCCCCTGCTCGTCTGTGAGAAGCTTAAGGATTATCAAGAACAGAGTGGCAGGGGCTATCAGGACCTCCTAGGTTTGATGCAAAGCCCGGTGCAGCTCCCTGCACATTAGACAAGACGATTTGGACCTCAGAAGGTCTGGGTGAACGGAAGAATGGCAGAATGGATGGGACAGAACCCAGGCCGGCTGCCAGGCTCCTAAAACAAGTCACGAAGCATCTGTTTTAAAACAAATCTTCCCTCTGACCGCTAGATTCTGAGAGCCTTTCTCCCAAGAGAGAGGCCCTCACTTCCAAGTAAATCCTAAAACAGAACCTAGGAAAATCATAGGCTGAGAAAATGTAAACTGATTACAAGTAGATGGGTGCCTGGGAAATTAACAGTGGTGCAGGAAAGGGAAAAAAAAAGGCAAGAATGAGAATATTCCCAATGGACATTCTATTAGCATTTGAGCTAAATCCTTTGGGGGACGGATTTTCTTCCGCGTGGAGCATCATTAAGGGATACAATTTGCTGTGGATGCAGTGACTGCATCATCTCTTCATGCTTCATAGTTAAGTTTCACATCTCATTATTTTTAAGTGGCAGTGGACAAACACCTATTCATGCCTGTCGCCCGGGAAGACCACAGATGGGATTCCTTACACCTGTACGATGGCCTGACCATCACCCACAGTCCCAACACCAGTGTCACCCTCCTGCCTCTGGTGTTCTGTCCTTGAAAACCATGGGAAATGTCCACTGCTTAAAACCATTGCTTTTATTTCGAATGCGGAGGGATAATTGTGCATCCCTGGCTGATACCCAGTTTAAATGCTGTCGAGACAGACCAGCTCAGTCTTTAATCCCAGCACTGAGGAGGCAAAGGCAAATGGATCTCTGAGTTTGATGCCAGCCACCTACGTTGTTCGGGCTTTTATTGGTTCCCTAGGGAGTCCACACAGGGCATCCTCATAAAGTAAATGGTAGCAGTTCTCTATGTTGTCATTTTGGGTGTGGTCCTTGGACCACAGCATGAACATCACCTAGGGCTTAGTCAGAAATGCAATTCATGGGCTCTACCAGACCCTTTGATTCATACATCCTAATGGAAAGGTCTAAGAAGTTGCATTGTGGGGGCTGGAGAGATGGCTCAGAGGTTAAGAGCACTGTCTGCTCTTCCAGAGGTCCTGAGTTCAATTCCCAGCAACCACATGGTGGCTCACAACCATCTATAATCAGGTCTGGTGCCCTCTTCTGGCCTGCAGGTGCATACATGCAGGCAGAAAGCTGTATGATGTATACATAATAAATAAATGTTTAAAAAAAAAAAAAAGAAGTTGCATTGTGACCAACCAACCTTCCAGAGACCATATATGTACAGTGACTCTAAGAACCACTGGGCCATTGAACTTTTCAAGTCCAAAAACAGGAAGAAAAGAAAGAGAAGGAAAAAAGAATGCTGAGAGGGAGGGAGGGAGAGAGAGAGAGGAGAGGGGAGGAGGGAGGGAGTGAGAGGAGAGGGAAGGAGGGAGGGAGGGAGGGAGGAAGGAAGAAAGTGGAAGGGCTGCTCCCCAATCCATTTCGTAAACTATCAATGTATGGATACATGAGAGGGGCGGAGCAGTCAGGCGTGAAAACAAACCGCTCAAAGTCAGAGCTAGCCGGAGGCTTCGAGATTCACAGAAGCCATGATTCCCAAGACATGGGACCCACAAATCACCTCCTACAAACATCATGAACTGTCACACATGTAAGTGGGAGGGAAAATGATCTTATTGGTAACACTTTATTTAAACTAACAAAGCTACTTACTAATAGAATAAAACAGTTTTTAAAAACTTAAACCTAAATAGCCACATTTTCAGGGTGACTCACCTAGATAGATACATAAATACATAGATTAGATAGATGATAGGTGATAGATTCGATAGATAGATACATACATACATACATAGATTAGATAGATTAGAGATAGATAGATAGATAGATAGATAGATAGATAGATAGGTAGATAGATAGATAGATTGATTGATTAGATAGATGATAGGTGACAGATTCGATAGATAGATAGATACATACATACATACATACATACACACATACATACATAGATTAGATAGAGATAGATTAGATACATAGATAGATAGATAGATAGATAGATAGATAGATAGATAGATAGATAGATAGATGGATGATAGGTGATAGATAGATTAGGTAGATGATAGATAGATAGATAGATAGATAGATAGATAGATAGATAGATAGATAGATAGGCAAGCAGGAAGGCAGGAAGGCAGGCAGGCAGGCAGGCAGGCAGGCCAGCCGGCCAGAATCCACCACCACAATCTGTCCTTGGATCTGTTCTGCAAACCACAAACTCATTGTTCACCTTTGTTCTTCCAGCAAAGGGTTACCTTCCAGTTCAACCTTCACCTTGGAAGAGGGGACCATCTACCTGACTGCTGAGCCAAACGCCCTGGAAACGCAGGATGACGCCTCCGTGCTGGATGTCTATTTAGTGAGTGACCTTCCTCCACTCTTCTCAGCTCCCTGTTGGCAAATGGGTTGGGGCCTTGACTTACACAAGACTGTAAAGGCAGGCATGTTTGGGGTTTTTAGAGAAATGATTGCCTCCTGTCCCTTCCACAGGTCACAAGTCTTCCCAAGCCATGTGGCCCCCATAGTTTGTTCCAATGTTGGCAAGATTGGTAGCTTGATAATACTAATTCAGCAAATCAAGGACCAGTCCCCTAAATGACCCCATCAGTGGGGTCTCTAACCATTCCCTGCTCAAGCCAATGTGGGCTGCCCCAGGTGGGTATTGATCGGAAACAGTGGCATTCCCACTGCCTCTCTGGATGGGGCTGGATTCCAAACAACCCAGGGTACTGCTAGTGGTCCCTACACAGCTTGCCTAGGCTTTGAAGATACACTCTTCACCTGTTGCAAAGTCAGATGAGTTGTCAATCAGAGGAGCGGGTTCCTGCTGTCCCTACCTGTCTCTGCTTCTCCTAGATCACTTGCCTTGAGTCATCCCTTCTTTGGGCTTTAGTGTTCTCATCCATTAAATGGATGACTGAATGCTCTCGATGCCCAGGGCGACTTTAACAGGATCATTCATTCTGAATCACAGGGAGTCGCACACGGTTGGCTCTCCAAAGTAGGTCCAGTCGTTCTCCAAATTCTGTAGCTTCATTACCTCCTCTACCATTACGCCTCACGTAAACTTTAAGGCAATACATCTGGAACATTTGACGCTATTAATTTGTAGTTCTGGGGTGTGTTTTCTTGCTGGAGATGTTTTGGTTTTTTTTTTTTTTAACATCGTCCTACATCTGGAAAGGCTTCTTGCCTACTCTTCAGTGTTTTCATTTGCCTGTACATTATGGAAGAATGATAAAGAAAATCCAGTCTGGCCTGGGCAATGTCTCTCTTCTTTCTTTTTGACCTAATTCAAAAGCTCTGGGTCCCAGCCATTTTTTAATCCTAGCCATCTTTAATTGGAAGGCCCTGGAGGCTTCTGGGTTGACTTCTCTTTGATATTGTCACCCAGTGTAGTGTGAGGTCTCTCGTGAGGTTTATCCCTTGAAGTTTCTTCTTAGTACTGATATCCTAATCCACTTTGGGCTTTACTGATCCGCTAAGTATTTAATTTATATCCCTGTTAAATATGCAGATTTGTGTATATCAGGTAACATGAGATTTCCTCTTAGGGATCCACCCAAGCTTGTGCCTGTGGGCTACGGTGGCCTTGTGACTTTCCTCTGTAATTTGAACTGGAATTTAAAAGGATGGTTGACCTCAGAAGAGAACAACAGTTTCATCATTCAGTATCCAGGCATTTAATTCAGGTCCTTCCGATGTTTCCTCCCACACTGCTCTCCGGAGGCCCTGCACCTTCACACCGTACAGCCCCAGGCTTTCTGGTTCATTTGCAAATATTCAAACCAAAGGGAGATTTTTTTTTAAGATGGCATTCAGTGACCAAAGATGTTTCCTGTTGAATGCTAAGCTGATGAGCCACAGATTGGGGTATTGAAAAGCAAACAACAGAACTGAGTAGGGACGAACTGATGGGATGGGCGCTCCTGCCATCCTCCTACCACGATAGTCTCGGATATCCTCAGACACCCATGCTGCCTGTCACCCTCAGATCCTAAGGCAGTCCCTGCCTGCTGTAGAATTTGATGCGACTGGGGAGAACAACAAAAAGCCATTCGCACTAGGAAATGGAGTGGGAGAGAGTGCCCTTTTATGGCTCCCAGGGAATGGGTTGTCAGAGAGAGATGGAGGAATTGCATTTTTCAATAACAGAGAAATCTAAAGGATGGCTGCCACCCAACAGCCCCTTTATACTTCTGTTACTCCTGTTGCCTTTACACTGGCCACATTAGCATCCTCTCAATAACTCGCCCTTTATCTGTGAAAGTGCTTCTGCAAAATGGCTGCTTGAAGTGCAAAAATAACTGCATATAAGGGAAAGAAACAGTTAAGCCTTTTTTTTTTCTTTTTGCCATACTCTATTGGAGATTAGCATGCTGACCGGCAGCCCTTGGACAGCGTGATTATTCAGTGTGTTTGGGGTGGTTAATGGTACTCTTTGATCATAGGAAGAAGGGCGGCAAAGAAGCGAGAGAGATTATATAAACAGCTGCCACACCATGATGTCTGAGGAAAGCCTGAGAAAATACCAAGACAAACACTCAACAAATTAGGTCACAGGGGTCTTAGAAAACTCACGGGGGCTTTTGGCAAAAAGAAACTGAGTTTCTGGACTTGAAACCTTAGGCTTGGAGATGAATGACCTCTACACAGCCACACTGCATCTGTGAGGGTCTCTCCAATCATTACCTGCTTAAGCCGGTTTGGGCTGCCCAGGGGGTGGGGGTGGGGGTTGATTGGAAATAGTGGCATTCCTACTGCTTCTCCGGATGAAGCCGGATTCCCAGCAACCTGAAGATGCTGCTCGCACGCCCACTGGGGTTTTGTGAGAGCAGGATATGGAGAAAAGGCACACAGTATCCCAGGTTGACATTCCAAACTGGAATACCTTTCCAGTTTGTCACCTGCTAGCACCGTAGGGAACTGAGATTTCAGAAAGTAAAACAGGGCTCTTGGCCCAAAGTGCTTGATTCCTTAAGTTATTTGACCAAATAATGCTTTTAAGACCCATGAAAGAACTGGGGTGGGGTGGGGGTGATAGGTGCAGATGTAGTAGAGATGGGCAGATCTCTGTGAGTTCGAGACCAGCCTGTTCTACATAGAAAGCCTCCCTCTATGTCCCAGCCCCTCTGGCCCTATTGTTTCTCTTTAAGGGTCTGTGTCTGTTCCCTTCTGTGTCCCAGGATGCTAGGGTTGTCTTGTCTCCTAAGATTCTCCAACTCTTGAGAATGAAAGTGCTGAGAGGAAGCTAGCACTACCGATATGAACTCGATGTCTTCCAGGCCTAGAACCTGCAGGGATCAGATGGTGAAGTTATGCCAGGCTAGACCTTGTGAACATTTCATGTCATACCCTTAGGCCTTTGAACTTGACTCCACTTATGCAAATTTCCTCCCTGATCTCTGAGGTATAAGAGGAAGGTGCTCAAGGACCATTGAATAATTTTAAAAAATAGGGATTGGGAAGATGGCTTAGCAGTTAAGAGCACAGGCTGCTCTTCCAATGGAATTGGAAGTTCAACACCCAACACCCTCATGGCTGCTCAGGACTGCCTGTAACTCCAGTTCTAGGGGATCTAGTGCCCTCTTCTGGCCTCTACAGGCACCAAACATGCATGTGTTGCACAGATACACCTGCAGACAAATACATACACATATAAAGTAATAAAATAAAATTTAAAAAAATATAAACAAAGCTGACCAAGTCTGATAATACGTGAGGGGGTGTCCAGAGGAGGAGCCTGAGGGCCTGGCTTTCCCTCATTTGTCTGCTGTAAGGAGTTACCACAAACTGTGACTTAAGCAACAGAAATGTGTCACCTCCTAGAGGCCCCAGGTCAGAACTCAACATACCCACAGTGCCTTGTTTCCAGAGCAGGTGTGAGGACAGATCCCTACCTGTGCATGCAACCTCTTCAGCCTTCACATGTTTCCTGGTAGCCACATGCACTTTCCCTCTGACTCAGAAAGCCAGCCAGAATGACAGCCACAGACTCACTGATCGGTGCCCCTCTTTTCCATAAACCCTCTGCTGCCACCTACTGGTAATGTGGCAGCTCTGCCCATGGTGGTGGTGGGGGTGCGGGGACTGAAGGCTTTACTGAAACCTAATGAAGAATAAATACGGGGCTCAATAACCTGTCTCCTCTCTATGCACTTGTCCATATCCCTCCGGCATAGTGTGTCTCAGTTTATCAGGGACCAGGGTCTTTGGGCATCAAAGGCATCTCACACCACAAACCCAGCATCTGCCATCTCAGGTTGGCCTAGAGGCTGCAGTTAGAATCATGCACAACAGAGAGGAGCGGCTCATCTCCCCTCAGGTCCCAGCATGCACTTCTCATCCACTCGAATCTCTTTGAAGGCCACCTCTTGGCAGTTTAATCCAACAAAGAAAATGCTGCTTCTGTAGTTCAGACAGCGAGGGTAACAAACTATCGACAAACTCCGGGCGCTACGGCTTCCGGCTTCCTTTCCTGTCTCTGCCCTATCCTGTTTCCACAAGCTGATGAACTGATCATAAAGGGGCATAGGATTACGTATACTAAAATGAAAATATGGAGGCTTTAAAGACAAGAGAACTCTTTAAATCCTTGCGGCCCCTGTTTCAGTTTCTGTTTGCTAGAGCTGTCACAACAAGCACCAGAATAAGTCACTTAAGAGGACAGAAAATTCTTCTCTCAGGTCTCTATAGACTGAGGGTTCAAGGTCCCTCGCTCTATTGCTGGGGAATCTGCCCAGGCCTCTCTACTTGTTACAGATAGCTGTCTTCTTCCTGGGTCTGCACAGCATCCACTCTGTATGTGTCTGTGGTCCAAACTTCCAGTGTCTAGAACAATGATTTCCAACCTTCCTAATACCACGATCCTTTATTACGGTTCCTCGTGTTGTGGTGATGCCCCAACAATAAAATTATTTTTGTTGCTACTTCATAACTGTAATTTTGCTGCTGCTATGAATTGTCATGTAAATATCCGTGTTTTCCGATGGTCAAAGGCAACCCCTGTGAATGGGTCATTTGCCCCCCGCCAAAGGGTCATGACCCACTAGTGAGAGCAACACTCTAGTAGGACACTAGTCCTGACGAATGAAGACCTTCCATCTCATTTAACCTCATCTCCTTTGTGAAGTCCCAGTCTCCAGACAAAGCCATGCTCTGGGTGACTGACAGTTAGGGGCCTCCACATTAGAGGAACACTGGTTAACTCGTGACATCCACCACTTTCTCTAGGAAAAAGCAGTACTACCTCTCTGTACTTACACAGAAAGTGTTGGGAGAGGAGGGCCTTGTGAGCCTGGAGTTTCCAGTTTTCTTAGCTCAGGTGTGGCCGAGGAAGGCCCTCCATGCAGATGACAAAGAAGCCAGGAACCCGGACTCCTTGTCAAATGATATCAGCACTATATTCAGCTCCCCAGATCTCGAAGCCAAGGTCAAAAGAAAAATAGACTCCTGAGCTGCAGTCAGTGTGCTCTGAGGTGCTTGTGAGCAGGCTCAATTGAGTACCGGAAGTCCTGTGTAAAATAATCAGGATGCATTGATGTCCTCGATCACCATCCCGCCCTTTGAAAACGAATGAATGAAGCTGTGAATTGTGTTAAAATATTACTGCTGCGCTAACAGTTTTGAAATGAGAGACCTTGATCTCAGTCTATCTTCTGAGATATGGGAGATGGTGCAATTTCTGTCATCCACCTGCTGCGGGAAGAGGGCTCTTTGATGGAGCACTGGAGGTCGACAGGGGGCCTGATAAACCAACATTCAAAGCTCCAATCAGTGACATTCTACCAGATTAGCCCAAAATGGAGGTCTTCATCCAAAGTGTGCAAGTCCTTCAAAAACAGCAATGGTCCTACCTTCAACCTTCTACAGCAAAACTTCTCAGATGAAGTCTGCAGCCTTGATCCTTGGAAAAGAACAAGTGTACTAAGAACTGTAGCTGTGGGTCCTAACATTTATTTAAGAGGACTGGTAGGAAATGTGGACTCAGACTATTATAAAGTTTCTCTATTGCTATGACAAAATACATGAGATAACCCTTTAAAAAGAAGAAAGGAAGGCCCAGATGACTTAATAGGCACAGGCACTTACTGCTGTACCTTATGACGTCATCACTACCCCTCATCCCACATAGCAGGAGGAGAGAACCAGTTTCCACAAGTTGTCCTACACACACACACACACACACACACACACACACACACACACACGCTCACTAGCTCACTCACAAAGTCAATAATTGTTTTTAAAGGAAAGGAGGGTTTATTTGGGGTTTATTTGTGTTTCTTGGTCCCAGCCCATAGTTCCTTGGCTCTGTTACACTGACTGCATGTGAGGTAAGACATCATGAGAATGCACACGGCAGAGGAAAACTTCCCACATGGCTTGAGGTCCCAATATCCTTCCTTTTTTTTATTGGCTATTTTCTTTATCTACATTTCAAATATTATCCCCCTTCCCAGTTTTCCCTCTGAAAAAGTCCTATCCTATCCGCCCACCCCTTGCCTCCATGAGGGTGCTCACCCACTCACCCACGCACCCACTCCCTCCTGCCTCCCTGCCCTGGCATGGAGTCTTCACAGGACCAAGGGCCTCTCCTTTCATTGATGCCCAACAAGGCCATCCTCTGCTACACATGCAGCTGAAGACATGGGTTGCTCCGTGTGTGCTCTTTGGTGGTTTAGATCCTGGGAGCTCTGGGGTGTCTGGTTGGTTGATAATGTTGGTCTTCCCTCAGCTACCTCAGTCCTTTCTCTACCTGCTCCACTGGGGACCCCGCTCTCAGTCCAACGGTTGACTGCCAGCATCTACCACTGCATTTGTCAGGTTCTGGCAGACATCTCGGGAGACAGCTATATCAGGCTCCTGTCAGCATGCACATCTTGGCATTCCCAATAGTGTCTGGGTTTGGTGGGATGGATCCCCATGTGTGGTAGTCTCTGGATGGCCTTTCCTTCAGTCTCTGCTCTCTACTTTGTCTCCCTATTTCCTCCTGTGAATATTTTGTTCCCCCTTCTAAGAAGTACTGAAGCATCCACACTTTGGTCTTTCTTCTTCTTGAGCTTCATGTGCTCTGTAAATTGTATCTTGGGTATTCCGAGCTTTTGGGCTAATATCCACTTATCAGTGAGTGCATACCATGTGTGTTCTTTTGTGATTGGGTTACCTCACTCAGGATGATATTTTCTAGTTCCATCCATTTGCCTAAGAATTTCATGAAGTCATTGTTTTTGATAGCTGAGTAGTCCTCCACTGTGTAGATGTACCACATTTTCTGTATCCATTCCTCTACTGAGGGGCATCTGGGTTCTTCATAGCTTCTGGCTATTATAAATAAGGCTGCGATGAACAGAGTGGAGCATAGTCCTTGTTATATGTTGGAGCATGCAGAAGGAGAACACAGGCAGATCTCTGTGAGCTGGAGATTAGCTGTGAAGTTTGCACACATGAGATTCCATTCCATTGCCCTGCCATGTCCTGATCTCTACAGCAGTGATGTGTGTGTTTATCATGAATAGCAAAATGGTGTCAGGTCATTTGTGTCACAAGAGTGAGCCAGCTGTACTCTGTCCCCAGGTGATCAGGTCTCATGAAATAATAACCAGCGAAGGAGGTATATGAGTAAAATAAAATGTACCAAGTGAAAATTACTACTTTAAAAAAAAACCTGCTGTGGTAGAAAGCTGAAGCCAATATATCAACAAGACACAAGTTCAAGGCCAGCCTGGGCCACATAGCCAAGACCTTTTTCAAGAACATTAAAAAGAAGGAGGAGGAAAAGGAGGAGAAGAAAGGAAGGAAAAAGGAAGGGCAGGCAGGAGGGCGGGAGGGCAGACTTTAGACTTCCTTGCTAAGTAATAGCACCTTTGGCCTTGAAATTCTGGGATCTCTTGGAGTACAATCAGGAGAATCCAGACAGGGAAGAGTCCTCAAAGCCCAGGAGACAATGTTGAGGTGAGGCACTGGAATGGCTCGCTACAGATTTGTAGTTATGCTGTGAGTGATTGACAGAAACAGGCCGAGTGACCCAGGACGAGGTGATGTGCTGTCGTTGGAAAGATACAGAAACAGCAGGAAATAGAAAAATACAGAATAGGACTTGGGGAAAGCAGAATTGAGGAATTGCTAGGAGAAGGGGGGACTTGATATAAGAATATAAAATTGGGGAGTTGGGCATATGATAATTGGAAGGAAAAGAATGGCTTCCTCCAAGGCATTTTGGTAAGTAGCTGCAGCTTGAAACCAAATGAGAATGCTCTGGACAGCAGAGGGTGTGCAGCATGGGTAGCAGAGGATGCCCCATGATTAGCAGAGGATGCCCCATGAGTAGCAGAGGATACCCCATGATTAGCAAATGATGCCCCATGGATAGCAGAGGATGCCCCATGATTAGCAGAGGATGCCCCATGAATAGCAGAGGATACCCCATGATTAGCAGAGGATGCCCCATGAGTAGCAGAGGATGCCCCGTGGATAGCAGAGGAGGCCCCATGGATAGCAGGGGATGCCCCATGGTTAGCAGAAGGGTGTAGCAGGCCTGGGGGCAGAATACTTGCTGGAATTGTGCGATGTTCTACATTTTACCCCAGGGGTATCACTAGTAAGGTTAAGATACGTAGGACCGTGAGCATCTTGTGATGCTGTTTAGCACAGTTTGTCTTGACAAGTCTTCAGTGATGTGAAGTCTTACCTTTTCCTTCACCTCTGACCAGAGAATCCCTCACAGAGAATCCAAACCTTCAGATGATCCAAACAGTAGGTCTGGAGTGGGGACCAAGGGAGGAACTGATAAACAGAGTCACATGAGCCAAGACAGGAGACACCAGGAAAGACTTGACATCGTCTGTTGTCTTGCCCACACGTGCTGTGCTATCAAGAAGGAGGCCCTGTCACCTTAGGCTCAGCCGGGGGAGAGAGAACTCTAAAGTGAAGTAGTGAGGGCTAGAGATGTGGCTCAGAGTTAGAGCATTCGCTTAGCATCCTGGAGCCTTAGGCTCAATTCCCAGGACCAGAGGGGAAAAAAGTAAAGTTATAAAACTGCAAGTCACAATTGGGTCAGATTGTATGATGAATTTCAATTATTTATTGCCAAATGGGATTACCCTTGACATTGTTTTTTTTTTTCCTCAAAAAAAAATACCATTTCAAACTCTTTATTCTGAATTGGGCTTTTGTTTTGTTTGTCTCTTTTGAAGGTATTAGATAGTACCATGTCTGTGACCCAGCTCTAACCTTCTCTCCAATTTGGGGGTACCAAATCTGTTTGTTTGTTTGTTTGTTTGTTTGTTTGATTCTAAGACTCAAACTCAGGACCTCACAGATGTTAGGCATATACTCTTATCATAAGGCTACGCATCCACAACCCCAGTTATATAACTTTATATAGAAGCAGATCACATGTTTGCTTATTTCCAGTCACTGTGAGCTTGCGAAGGTGTAGGGAGGTCGTTTAAATAAAATAATTCCTGCAGTGAGTATGCAACGATAACAGAATAGTGTATGCATCTGTGTCGGTATGTGTATATATTTGTGTGTCTTCTATGTGTGTATATATGTGTTTGTGTGTCTATGTCTGTGTGTATGTGTTTGTATGTTTGTATGTGTGTGTATTAGTGTATTTGTGTGTTTGTGTGTCTGTGTGTTTGTGTGTCTGTGTTTGTGTGTCTGTGTCTGTGTGTATGTGTATGTTTGTGTGTAGTGTATTTGTGTGTTTGTGTGTCTGTGTTTGTGTGTATGTGTTTGTATGTTTATGTGTGTGGTGTATGTGTGTCTGTGTGTGTATGTTTGTGTGTCTGTGTCTGTGTGTATGTGTATGTTTGTGTGTAGTGTATTTGTGTGTTTGTGTGTATGTGTCTGTGTGTATGTGTTTGTATGTTTATGTGTGTGGTGTCTGTGTGTGTGTCTGTGTTTGTGTGTCTGTGTTTGTGTGTCTGTGTTTGTGTATATGTGTTTGTATGTTTATGTGTGTGGTGTATTTGTGTGTGTGTGTTTGTGTATGTTTGTGTGTAGTGTATTTGTGTGTTTGTGTGTCTGTGTTTGTGTGTATGTGTTTGTATGTTCATGTGTGTGGTGTATGTGTGTGTGTGTGTGTGTGGTATGTGATTTTTAGCATTTTATTTCACACACACACACAAAGCAGAGTTTGTGACTACCAGTTGTAGTGACACACCTACAATCCAAGCTACTTGCCTGGCAGAAGCAGGAGGATCACTTGAGTCTGGATTTCAGGGCTAACCTGGTAATGTAGTAAACCTTCCCTAAAAAGGAAGGAAGGAGGAGGTTTGAGGAGGGAGGAACAGCCTATCCCTCACAACTGCTCTGTGAGAAGGGTTTGTTATTGCTCTTCTCCTGCCCTAGTCCAACCGAGCAAGACTGCTTACCTCCAAAGCCACACAAACTCGGGTGTACCCCGGGTGGTGTGGCCATCGAGTGTTATTTCTATTCTATAGATGAAACAGGGCTTACAGTCTGGGAAACATACATAATGTTATAGAGCTTAGATAATTAGAAAATAAATTTAACCCAATATATACCTGTACAGACTAAACTGAAATGCTTTCCCTCATATGTACCAGAATATGTCTATCAGACTAACAAGGCTGCCTCTGCCTTCTTTTATTTAATTGGTTTCTTCATTTTGCTTTGCTTTGAGTTAGGGTTTTATGTACTGCAGGCTAGCCTCAAACTGAGGCTGAGAATGACCTTGAATTCCTGATTGTCATCCTCCTGTCTCTGCTTTCCAAGTGCTAGGATCACAGGATGTACCATCATGCCAACCTTGCCTGGCTCTGATTTTAATTAGCATTTTTAGGTTAGATATCTGATGACTTGCTGTACTGCTGGCCACCAGGATACTGTTTGGAAAGGAACGTAGAGTTCACTAGTTTGGGACTATGGCCAAGTCATACTTTTTTGGCTTCAGTTCTCATATACCACCTGAGTTCTCTTATACCCTCCAAATTACGGAGGGTATAAGAGTAATTTGGAAGACAGTGTTAACATTGCTTCATCCTAAGTCATTGCTGTGATGTAGCTGGGGCTGGATCTCCATAAACCTAGGGCAATGAACATGCCACAGGCCCCAACCTTAACGCATGCTTCATCAGACACAAGTTGCTGGGAGAAATAACAACTTAAGGTCCCACTTACAGGCAGGAGGTCCAAACCGATGCTAAAGCTGAGGCTCACCTCTGTTTCTTTCTTCTACTCTTCCTCCAGTAAGTGAAAGTGGTAACCACCTGAGCACAGGAATGGGACCTGAACACAACTATGGGAGAGAACTTCCCCCACTGCAGAATTCTTCAGAAGAGCTGGGCCGAACCCCAGCACACATAGTGAGAATCAGCAGGACCTTGAAGCTTGCGAGATGTCGGGGAGCCTGGGTCCATGGCCCGTCAGCAGATGGATGTGAAAAGCCCACACCGTTCTGTGGGTGCTGTTGCTTGCTGACTGTGAAGAACTGCATGAACTCTGTCTAAGCTGCTTTTCTCTACCATTGCTGATCACCCCCTTGGACTGGGAAGTGCTGTTTCCCCATAGGCTCTCTCGGTGTTTCATTCTGCATGCATAGAGTAATTACAAATAAGCAACCTATGGAACCTGCTTCTATATTTTTTAAAAATCCATCCATGCCAAATGATGAATAAGATATAAATCCTCTCTCTTTGTTTCAGAGATTCGAATCATAACAAGCTTCGATCTGTTTTCCTTTCAAGATCAGTATAATAGGTCTGCCTTTCCTTTATAGAAAGCTAGCTTCTATAAAGATTTTTTTCACTGTTTACTAGTGAAGTGAGAAAAGCAAAGCTGTTTATAAAAGGCCTTATGTCTTGTATATACATTGTCTTTGAAAATATTTGTGATTTAGTTTATTGCTCGTAAAAGAGAAATTATATAATTTATTTAGTAAATACGACTGTAAACTATAGTTTTATTGAAAGAAATAAAATATTTTGTTCTCAATTCTGGTCATGCGTTGATTCAAATGACTTAAGAGTCGTGTGTGTGTGTGTGTGTGTGTGTGTTGGGGGTTTGGAGGGATCAAACCTAGGGCTTTGTATATACTAGACAAGGGCTCTACCACTAAACTATAACCTCAGTCCACATTGATAGATTGATTGATTGGTTGGTTGATTGGTTGATTGATTAAAAGAATAAATAAGTAAATCTTTTAATAGCAATAATCCTGGTGTGGTAGTCTGAATAAGACCGACCCCATAGGCTCAGATATTTAAATGCTTAGGGACTGGTACTATTTGAAAGAATTAGGAAGTGTGATCTTGTTGGAGGAAGTGTGTCACTGGGGGTGGATTTCGAGGTTTCCAAAGCCCAAACTAGGTCCAGCGTCTCTCTTTTCTTGCTGCCTGCAGACCTGAGGGTAGATCTCTCAGCTCCTTCTCTAGCACCATGTCTGCCTGAGTGCTGCCAGGCTTAAAATGGACTAAACCTCTGAAACTGTTAGCCAGGCCCAATTAAATGCTTTCCTCTGTAAGAGTTGCCATGGTCTCTCTCCTGAGAGACACAGCCAGAATACAGCAAATACATAGGCGAATGCCAGCAGCAAACCACTGAACTGAGAATAGGACCCCCATTGAAGGAATCAGAGAAAGAACTGGAAGAGCTTGAAGGGGCTCGAGACCCCATATGTACAACAATGCCAACCAACCAGAGCTTCCAGGGACCAAGCCACTACCTAAAGACTATACATGGACTGACCCTGGACTCTGACCTCATAGGTAGCAATGAATATCCTAGTAAGAGCACCAGTGGAAGGGGAAGCCCTGGGTCCTGCTAAGACTGAACCCCCAGTGAAGGTGATCGTTGGGGGGAGGGCGGTAATGGGGGGAGGATGAGGAAGGGAACACCCATAGAGAAGGGGAGGGAGAGGGGATAGGGGGATGTTGGCCCAGAGACCAGGAAAGGGAATAACAATCAAAGTGTAAATAAGAAATACTCAAGTTAATAAAGAAAAAAAACGGAAAAAAATAAATAAATAAATAAAGAGTTGCCATGGTCAATGGTGTCTCTTCACAGCAAGAGAACACTAAGATACCTTGCCTTAGACAGATAGAAATGGAATAATAAAATTCAGAGTTCTAAGACAACATCTACCCAATAGCAGATTCTGATCAGCTAGTCCAGTGACCATTCCCAAATATGCTGGCGTATTCATCATCACCCTGTTGTGCTATGGTAACCAACGATCCCCAAATTGCAATAGGACAGTTTTCTTTCCCTCTCACCTATGTGGGCCAGATACAGCTCAGCCCCGAGGATTGTCTTCATCTGGGACCTGGAGCAGCCCCTGGGCGTGCCACTGTTAAGGCAATGGAGGAGAACGGTGGGAGCACACACACAGCCTTTCCACTTGCATGAAGTACTTTTCCTGTCACCTTCCTTTGGCCAAAGCAAGTGACAGTGATGTCCGAAGCCAATGGATGTTGGAAGGTTGCTACTTCCCACATGGAAATGAAGCCAGCAGAGGTGGGCAGTGAATACTGTAAACAAGGAATTTGCACCATCTGGTAACCAAGGCTACAGACATCCCTGATGAGATGCTCAGAATAAAATACTTAATGTTAAAGCAGGCCGATTCGTGTAAACAAACACACGAGTGTGGGCTGGAACCAGCTTATGCTTGTTTATACACTCACGCTCAGTCAGCACAAGTAGCAATTCAACTGCAGAGTTGATGCTGGGAATCCATCTTGGGTTAGGACCAATTCTAGGATTACGGGTTCTGGCTGCTGAAGCAGATAACACAGGCCAGGTAGTTAATCAAGAACAGAGACCTGCTCGAGATTCTAGAGCCTGGATCATCTGAGACTACACACCCATAAGACCCATGACGGGGCAGAAGGGCAAGAAGAGAGCCAATTCCTTCCTCCTTTTTAGAGAAGCATTGACCACGCGTGAGGACCGAGCCTTGGTAACACAAACATATCGAAAGGCCCCAGGTCCCAAAATGGTCACGCTGGGGCTTGAGCTAGCAGTGTATGGAGTTCTGTGTTGAAAATCAAACCATGTCAGAGGCCAACAAGAAGTTCTGAAGCGATTGAGGGTCCCCCCTGCCTCTCTCCCTACAGCAATGGTATGTTCTAGCAGACCATGTGTCTGCCTACAGGACTCCCCTTCTCCCCCTCCCATTTGTAAATCCACTCATTTATCTCAACTGGGTCCACAGCAAGGGACCCACTGGACCCTGGAAGTGTGGACTAATTGTTCTGGGTTTCATTTTTTCCTTATTCATGAAGAAAGAGGCTATAGTTCCCATTAAATTTATAGCGGCATTGGCCCACGAAGTGCTAAGAACTGCTGTTTTAAGGCCCACCTCAAATATTTGAATGCCATGAGTTTGTCTCTGACTCTAACCCTCCCCTCTGACTTAAATACTATATGAACCTATACCTACTTTATCCTTGACCTGATTGGCTAGGTCCACGCCCATTGTCAAGGTCATTCTCCTGCACTTAGACATTTGTTTTCTTTACCCATATATTCAAAATTCTTTGACAGCGACAGCCTCTTCTTGGAGAAACCTTGCTCAGAGCTATCTGCCCTGCTGCAATTCCGGCTGATGGATTTCTGGGCTTTCTCCGTCTTTGGCATCTTGGCATCTCTGTTCACCAGACCCCGGGAATTCCCTTCATCCCTTCATCTCCATCTTCAGTCTTCTTTTTTTTCTGGATGCTGCAGCTTCCTTTCTTTTGATTTACTGTCTCCATTTGATAAAGCACATCAAAGGATGTCAGATGGCTCCAGGGGAGCCAAGCACTTTCCCCTTAGCAACTTGAAACTTAAGAAGGGGGGAGGGGATGAATGAGGCATCAAAGACAGTGTCTCAGAAGGCTCTGTGTGTGTGTGTGTGTGTGTGTGTGTGTGTGTGTGTGTGTGTGTGATCAATCCCAGGGCCTCTTGAATGCTAGGCAAGCACAGTATCACTGAGTGACACTCCCAGTCACCTCACCTCCTTTTGGTGAGTAAAGCAAACAGGAGGTGCTGGGGATGTGTTTACCTGCAAGTGCTTGCCTAACATGCATTGGGTTTGAGCTCCCACAGAACATAGCCTGGGCAGTGCATGCCTGTAACCATGACGTTTGGGAGGTGGGGACAGGAAATTCAGTGTCACCCTTAGCCATGCAGCAAGTGTGTGAGTCCAATTTGGGACATGTAAGACCTGGCTCACAAAACTGACATCAGTGTGTGGTGCACCCCGTTGTGCATCGCAGTATTTGAAAGGCAGGGGCAGTTCACGGCCAGCCTGATCTACATAGAAAGTTCCAGAACAGCCAGAGCTACCCGCTAAGACTCTGTCTAATAAATACAAAGTCACAAATACAGAATTAACCACATTGAGTCTTGGTTTCTATAAGACATTCAGGCTGAGAGTGGTGGCTCTCACCTTTAATCCCAGCACTCATGAGGCAAAGGTGGGCAGATCTTGGTGAGTTTAAGGCCAGCCTACATTCTAAGGGCCTGCGCTACGTAATAGTGAGACCCTTTCTTGAAGAGGAAAGAAAGGCATCTTAGATTGATGACGCATTATGAATCCAAACCCTGCCTAGACTACAGATTGAGCTCAAGGAATGAACTCAAAACCAACCCAGGAAACTTAAAAAAAATCTTTGTCTCAAATAAAAAGTTTAATTTGGGCTGGAGAGGCGGCTCAGTGGTTAAGAACACATGTGGGGGGCTGGAGATTTAGCTCAGTGGTGGAGCGCTTACCTAGGAAGCGCAAGGCCCTGGGTTCGGTCCCCAGCTCCGAAAAAAAGAACCAAAAAAAAAAAAAAAAAAAAAACCACATGTGGTCTTACTGAGAACCTGAGTTCCATTCCCAGCACACACATCAGGCAACCCAAACAGAGCTGCATATATATATAATGTTAGAAAAGTATAATATATATATATATATATATAATGTTAGAAAAGTATAATATATATACATATATATATATGTGTGTGTGTGTGTGTGTGTGTGTGTGTGTGTGTGTGTGTGTAGAGACAGCTCTGTTTGGGGTATCTGTGTTTGGTTTGGGTTTTTTTTCCTGGAATGGGGGTTTGTTATTTGGTTGTTTGGTTGTAGGGTTGGTTGGTTTTTGAGATGGGGTCTAACTTTGTATTCCCACCTGGCTGGCCTATGTAGTCCAAGTTGGTTTCAAATTCACAGTGATCCACTCATCTCTGTCTCTGACTACTGAGATTAAAGTCGCTTTCCCCTATGCCCTGCTAGAGACAACTCTTTAGGAAAATCACTCCAAGGATGAAAAGATGGCTAGTGGTTGAGGAAAAGCCCTCAAAGCATCACACACACACACACTCACACATACACACATACACCCATACACTCACACACACGTACACACTCACACACACACATGTACATACTCACACACATACACACAACTCACACTCACACATACACACACTCACACACACATACACATTCACACACACTCACACTCACACACACTCACATACTCACACACAAACACACACACATGTACATACTCACACACATACACACAACTCACACTCACACATACACACACTCACACACACATACACATTCACACACACTCACACTCACACACACTCACATACTCACACACTCATACACACACATACACACACAAATACACACTCTCAAACACACATACACACATGCACACATGCACACTCATACACATGTACACACACATACACACATGCACACACACATACACACACACTCATACACACACGCACACATAATCACACATACACACTCATACACACACTCATACACTCACACACACAGTGTGTCACCCATTATGCTATCTGCCCCCCTCCCTTCTGTAGTCTAAAGGCTCTTTCCACATGCTCTGTCCACTAGACAAAGCCCAGGTGAGCAGGGACCTCAGTCATCATCTCAAACTGCCTTCATTCCTGTTGATCTTGATGTTTCCATTGCTAGTCTCTCCTGTCACTGTAGTGATTCTCACAGAGCAGACAGCGAGAGCATTCAGGTAGTCATTCCCATAGAACACAGTATCCAGGCCACCGAACATCCAGGATGGGGTGCTGCAGAAGGAAACAGTGGGCGTCTTCTGCCTTCGCCCTAACAACTGCACTTCCTGGGGAAGCATTAAGACCCCAAGAGCACTCATGTTTTCCTCGAGAGGACCCCCCAAGGGCACCTAGCTTCTGGTTGAACCATTACACCTGCCATTTGACACTCAAAAAAGATCCAGGGGTTGGGGATTTAGCTCAGTGGTAGAGCGCTTGCCTACCAAGCGCAAGGCCCTGCGTTCGGTCCCCAGCTCCGGAAAAAAAAGATCCAGCTGGAGCAAAGTGGTCATGTCCTACTGCCAAAACAGACCTTGTAAGCCAGAGGTCATACGTGCATGTGCAGAAAGCCCAGGGGTTCTCAGCCTTCAAGACACAGTGGCCACATGTGGAACGGGGGACCTTGAAACAATCCTGATGATTGACTGGTCCTGTGTAGGATGTCATACAGGTGAGGGTGGGTACAGGATAGAATGAGGCCTGTCATTGGACGAGAAGGAAGAATGGCCGGGAGAAAAGTTTGAGGGAAGAGGAGGAGACTGGAAATGAAGAGACCGGGAGAAGAAGCCTCAGAGAAAACATGGAGGCTGATGTAAAGACTCCACTCTGTATTTACAGGTCGTTATGAATATTCTTAAGGGATGAATGTGTATAGGGCTCTGTATGTTTAGGTGGGCAATTATATCTTATCAATTAGATCAGAGGTTATTGTATTGTGTGTTCTTTTATGTGACAGTTTGAGTATGGGAGCGTGTGTGGCCGCAGAGACACTGGGCCACCATGGAGTTGGGATATATATTTCTGGCATGGTAAAGCCTGCCTTGGGAACTGGATGGGTAGAGATTGTTACCAGGCTCAGAGAGAGGCCTTCGGCAGTGTGATATGGTATGGAGCAGAGCAGGTGAGACTCTTTGCTGACTGAGATTAAGATATCTACCAGATATCTTAGGGCACTGCAATGCTGAGCCAAGTGGGGGATAAAAGACAGATATATTTTTTATAATTTTACAACAGTAGTCCTGGCTCCAGAAGCAGACTTAACTGGAAGACTTGGTTACAGGACTCACAAACTCTCCCCAAGTAATTCTCCTGCAGACAAGGTTTATTAGAACCATGAGTAGCCAGTAAACACACTTGCTTGACCTGTGTTGGAGTGGCCTCTAAGGTATACTTGACATTTTTTTTTTGTTGCTGCTAATTAGCCTTTTTTGTTGTATCTTTTTTCCTTTTGTTTCTTCCTTTCTTTCTTTCTTCCTTTCTTCCTTTCTTTCTTTCCTTCCTTCCTTCCTTTCCTTTCTTCCTTCCTTCCTCTCTTCTCTTCTCTTCTCTCTCTCTCTCTCTCTCTCTCTCTCTCTCTCTCTCTCTCTCTCTCTCTCTCTCTCTTTCTTTGTTCATTTCTTTCATTCCTTAATTGAAGATCCCTTCCTGGTCCTGCTTCCACAAGTCCATGAGTGCCCAAGATCAAGGAGAAAGAGAAGACAACCAGGTAGGCAGGAAAGGTCATTTCCAGAACATTCCATTTACACAAGAACTAAGCAAACAAGTCACTATTGCTCCTAGAAGTAGGCAGCATGGGACAGGGAGAGGTGGGGAGTAGGGGTGTCTTTAAAAATAATACAGGGTGGGCTGGAGAAATGGCTCAGTGGTTATGAGCACTGACTGCTCTTCCAGAGGTGCTGAGTTCAATTCCCAGCAACCACATGGTGACTCACAACCATCTGTAATGGGATCCGATGCCCCCTTCTGGTGAGTCTGAAGACAGCAATTGTGTACTCACATATATAAAATAAATAAATAAATAAATCTTAAAAAAAAATAGGCTAAACTTGGTGCCAGGATAGTCTTAGCTTGCTTCAACCCAAGATAAATCAAAGTGTCAAAAGCTGTTTGGGAAGGCCAGACCATCAGGGATGGAGGGAAGATAGTACAGGGGGTGAGGGAGAAGAGACTGTACTCCCTCTGCTGAGAATCCCCTACCCCTCAGGTCTGGGGTCCAAAGCCAGACCGGGCCTGCAAGACTTATTAGCAGAATGCTCACCTTGGGGGTTTTATAAGGAAAACAGAGTGTTGCAAGTCCAGCAGGCAGGAAATTGTACCCTCACTCCCAAGAGCTGGAGGAGGCATAGTCCGGCTTCTTTCTTTCTTTTTTTTTTTTTTTTTTTTTTTATCTTTATTAACTTGAGTATTTCTTATTTACATTTCGATTGTTATTCTCTTTCCTGGTTTCTGGGCGTCTGGCTTCTTTCTACCTGAACTATCCTGTCCCTGTCTTTAAGGCTCCAGAGCATTAGTACTTTCCTCAGGGACCCTCACAGTCTGCAGGGACAACACAAACCCTGTGTCTCCATTTGAGGACCAGGCCTGGTTTTGAAGAGAAGGCCCTACACGCCAGCTCCAAGGACTGACCATAAAATCCAGAAACAAAGTCTTAAAACCCCCTCCCAGGGGAATAAAATCTGGAGTGAAAAAATAACCCTCCCGAAGAACAGCCTGGGAATAATCACAAAAATGGGGAAATACCACACATACAGAGACGGATGCTTGCAGTCGAGAATAGGGTCCCCACTGGAGGAGTTCGAGAAAGGATTGAAGGAGCTGAACGGGTTTGCAACCCCATAAGAAAAACAATACCAACCAATCAGAGCTCCCAGGGACTAAACCACCACCCAAAGAGTACACATGGACAGACCCATGGCTCCTGCTGTATATGTAGCAGAGGATGGCCTTTTGGGCACCAATGGGAGGAGAAGCCCTTGGCCCTGCCTAGGTTCGACTCCCCCAGTGTAGGGGAATGCCAGGGCAGGGAGGTGGGAAGGGGTGGGTGGGTGGATGGGGGAACAGCCTCCTAGAAGAAGGGGGAGGGGATGGGATAGGGGGTTTATGGATGGGAAACGAGGAAAGGGGATCACATTTGAAATGTAAATAAATGATAGCCAATAAAAAATGGGGAAATGTCTTCTCTCAGGAAGGGCCATCTGCACCGGGCAGCCCTATCCCATCCTGTGGGTAATTGTTTATGACACAGGCAAGCAGACCACTGACCTCCCTAGCATCCATCAGTGAGGTTTTAGATTACCCAATCCTTCTAGAGAGTTCCCCAGTTCCCTATAAGAAGGCCTGCACATCTTTGTCTGTGGTCACCATTTCTTTTTTTTTTTTTTTAAGCCAGGTGTGGTGGTGGACATTTTTTTTTAATTAATTCATTTATTATGTATACAGTGTTCCACCTGCATGTACACCTGCAGACCAGAAGAGGGCACCAGATCCCATTACAGATGGTTGTGAGCCACCATGTGGTTGCTGGGAATTGAACTCGGGTCCTTTGGAAGAGCAGACAGTGCTCTTAACCGCTGAGCCATCTCTCCAGCCCTGTGGTCGCCATTTCAAAAACTGATTGACCCCGAATGCTGGCTGTTTCTGCAGATAAACACTCTTTGTCTTTGCATACCGAGTCTGGGGTCTTCCTTTCGTGACTTCTTACATGTCCACCAGGTTGTACCTGTCATGTCCCAAAGAAGCTCAGAGAAAACCGTGGTGTGAGCATATCAAAGACGGAGCAGGGTGCCCACTCTGGCTCCTGGCTCCTCCCAGCTCTTCTCACCCCACCCCCTACCGTAGCCCTCCCCAGCTTCCCTCCCCGCAGCCTCTCTCTGCTATATAATCAACCCGACTGTTCCTGTCTGGGTTCCTTTGACTCTCCTCTCATGCTCAAGTTCAGTCTGGACTCTTCTAGCTGTCTCTTGCTGTACTCTCCCTCATACCTGTAATAAAAACCTTCTCCTCAGCCCTACCTTGGATAGGTCATGCCCTCAGTTCATTCAGTCGCCTCTACCTGTTTGGCTCCTCCTCTCTACTCTCCTTTGCCAAGCTCTGTGCCTTCGTCACACCTCAGATTAAGGCGGGGCCAGTCCTGTGATTATTCCTTTCACAGCACTCCCACCGGGGTCCCCGTGGGGGAGCTGGTGGAAGGACTGGAGGAACTGAGGGTGATTGCAACTCCATAGAAAGAACAACATCAGCTGGCCGGACCGCTCAGTGCTCCCAGGGACTAGACCACCAACCAAGGAGTGTACAGGGAGGGATCCATGGCTCCAGATACATATGTAACGGAGGATGGCCTTATCTGACATCAATGGGAGAGGGGGCTCTTGGTCCTGTAGAGGTTTGATGCCCCAGCATAGAGGGATGCTGGAGCGGTGGGATGGGAGAGGGTGGGTAGGTGGGGGAGCACCCTCATAGAGGCAAAGGGGAGGGAGGAGAGAGCGGATGTGGGATGGGAGTTTTGTGGAGGGGATCCAGGAAGTGGGATATCATTTGAGATGTAAATGAATGGAATGATTAATTTTTAAAAAAAGTTCTCTCCTTCCTTTGCAAGACAATAAACTCCACAAGAACATGTTGACTAGCATCCTTACTCAAGGTATCTTCAGCAACCGTGAGGCCGGGATCTGTAGACACTGAACCTACCTGTGGATGGTTAGGTAGCTGGACTAGGGTGGGGTGGGGTGGATAGAAAGGCAAACCTGAGCAAGAAGAAAGAAGACCAGTGAGGAGGTCACAGGATAGAGACTAAAACCAGAGGGCAGATTATAAACAGACACTCCTGTAGTTGATGGTAGCTCTGGAAGAAAAACTTAAGATGACTACAAAGTCCAGGATAGAGGCACAGGTAGCCTGTGTGGTCCAGCCTGGAAGACAATTGTGGTGGGGATCTATACAGAGATTTCACCACATCCATGCTTGATGTGAAAGAAGAAAGTGTGGAGGCTCATAAAAGATAAATGAAGCAAAAGCCATTCTGCCTGGTATAGCCAGAGACCTCAGCAAGGTGAGGGAGAGATTATCAAAGCATGGGAACTGCGGCTAAAATCAGACGGCTTGTCCAGTCAGAAGGGGAACCACGGGGGAAACCCAGTCACTACTACGAATGCTACCTGTATGGGATGGTGTAAGACAAGAAAGAGGGGGAATAGCCAGCCTTCTCTCCTACACATCACTGCCCTCCAGGCTCCAGAGTCTGTTATTGTAATTAATGTACTGTAATCCTCATCCAGCATCCTCATCTAACATCACAGTCCACCCACGTCGCTCCCGCCCTCTCTCAAAGAAACGTCAGGACAAACTCAAGGGAGTTTGGGAGTGTACTTGGCAAGGATGAGAGTCCCCTATAAAATAGAGCAAAACAGTCCAGGAATAAGAGATCAGATCTAGATGTGAAGAATAGCAGAGAGGAGGGGAACTAGGAGGCTGCAGTCACTGCCTGACTCTCCTTCCAGGGCTGAAAAGATCACAGCAAGGGAGACAGAGTCCTGTGGCCTGGGGCCAAGCAGATCAGCACTGGTCACTACTTCCAATGACTTAGAGGGCTAAGTCAGGAACGGAAAGGTGTGCTGTGCTAGCTGAGTGTGTCAGCTTGGAATGGCCAAGGATCATCGGGGAAGAGGAAACTTCAACTGAGAAAATGCTTCTGGGCTGGAAGGATGGCTCAGCGGTTAAGAGCACTGACTGCTCTTCTAGAGGTCCTGAGTTCAAATCCCAGCAACCATATGGTGGCTCACAACCATCTGTAAAGAGATCTGATGCCCTCTTCTGGTGCGTCTGAAGACAGCTACAGTGGACTCATATACATATAATAATAAATAAAACTTTAAAGAAAAAGAAGATTCTTCCATCAGATTGGATAAGTCTTTAGGGGATATTCTTGATTAATGATTGATGTAGGAGGGTCTAGCCCATAGTGGGAGGTGCTAACCTTGGGCAAATAGTCCTGAGTTGTATTTAAAATAAAAAGCCAAGAGGAACAAGGCAGTAAGCAGTCCTCTTCAGTGGCCCCTGTTTCAGTTCCTACTCGACCCCCGACTTTCCTCGATGACAGACTCTGACTAGGAATGTAGGGTGAAATAAACACTTCCCTCCCCAAAATTGATTTTAGTTTCTATTTATCGCAGAAAAATTAACAGAAAACAGACTAATATGGCTTTGTGGTGGTTTGAATAAAAATGACCTCCCTAGGTCCATAGGGAGTGGGCAACATTAGGGGGTGTGGCCTTGTGGGAGGAAGTGTGATTCAAGCTCTTCCTGTTGCCTGCCAATCTGGATGTAAAATAAAACTGTACGCTTCTCCAGCCCGAGTCTGCCTGCACACTGCTGTACCTTCCCACCATGGACTGACCCTCTGAACCTGTAAGCCAGCCCCGACTACACAGTTTCCTTTATAAGAGTTGCTGTGGTCATGGTACCTCTTCCAGCAATAGAAACCCTAAGACACAGCTCTTGGTGTTTCCCAAACCCCTCCAGGAAAGAGCAAAGGACAGGTAGACCCAAGTTTGTGTCCTAGCTCAGGTACATGCTTACTAACTGGAAGATTGGGGCGAGGGAATTTGCCTCCGGGCCTGACTCTAAAATGGGGGCGATACTGACCTCACTGTGACTGTTAGAAGAACTGAGAGTATTTATAAAGCGTTGCACCCAGTGTGAACATTCTCTATCCTACATTCACAACCGAAGGTCCTAAGAAAAAGGAACCTCTGAGGCTCTGGGCCATGCTCTCTGCTAACCTGCAGTTAGCTGTCAGTCAGAGGCTACAACCATTGGAGCAAGAAGGTCCGCCCCCAAACATGTGCATACGGTTGTTGGAAGATCCGTTTCCTTCTGAGTTCTGGCCAGACAACTCAGACCCCTACCATGTGAGCCCCATCTGCACAGCATTAAAGACTAGCATACCCCAGAGTCACCAACATGGAAAATC
Source organism: Rattus norvegicus (assembly GCF_021556685.1). Lineage (NCBI taxonomy): Eukaryota > Metazoa > Chordata > Mammalia > Rodentia > Muridae > Rattus > Rattus norvegicus. The sequence goes on along the minus strand of NC_141534.1, from coordinate 234,723,263 downwards.
GATCGGGGAGTAGTCTAGTTACATCTAGAAGAGAAGGCGATACATCATTCAGTGATTACCGAGGGTGGGGGAAGGGCTATGGTCAAGACCACCCCGTCCATGTCTGGTCCAATGAATGCCTACTTCCAGCTGTGGACCACTGGCTTCTCAGTGATCTGCCCCAGCCTGAAGTCTGCACCTGCCAATCTGAAGAAACCCGAAGAGTGCTTTCTGTGCACAGGTATAGAACTGTGCCTCTTAAATGCCACCAAGACCAGCCACCTGACCATGTATGTGACCCACACTTGAGGATTCACATGTCTCACATTCATTCCGTCTTTATGTAAAGCCCTGAGGCATTCGCTCTATTTGACAGGGAGGAAACTGAAACTCTGAGAAATGAGAAATAGAACCAGGTATGCAGGCACAAGCCTATATATAACTCCAGCACTCGGGAGCTGGAGGCAAGAGAATGGGGGGGATTCCAAGCCAGCCTGGGCTTCCTATCAAGACCCTAATTCAATACATACACACACCAAGGGATGTTTGAAGGGATTTGGACAATGTCATGAAAATTATTTCAAACTTGGAAACAAGAAGAGATTGCTGTAGGTCTAGAGCTCAAAGTTGCACAAAGATACCGAAGGGGACAATTTTTGTCCCAGACACTCCAAGAGATGATAATGTAGTTTCTAGAAACATTAGAGTATAGCAACTTAATCTGGAGTGGACACTACTGCCACCTAGTGGTTGCAATCTGGGATTGCTGCTAAAACTCAGACTGGGCCAAACAACACACCCCCACCCCCACAGCAAGGAGGTCAAAGGGTCACTATTGAGAAATCCTCCTTTGGGAGAGTGTGACCATACTTGACCTGTCACCAGCTATTAGTTGTGTCTCCAGCACATCAACATGTAGAACACTGTTTCCAGGCCTTTGTCCTCTGACTTGGAAGCTATCCCTAGCGATACAAAGTGTGTGTAATCTTCAACAATAGGGTCTTCTGCTGGCCAAGTTCTGGTAGACAATCAGGAGCAATGACCATTGTCTGTATTGTTGGGGGAACTCTTTGGACCTCTCTTACCAACGACTTGTGGGGAGGTATCTTACATCTGCCTTGTTTTTTCTCTTTGTGATATCAAACCCAGAGCTTTGTGTAAGCTATACCCCCAACCTTACCCTCTCTTCATAAATACTGATATACTCTGAATATGGGGCCTTATGACCTTATAAAACCCTAGTCACTTCTTTCAAGGTCCTGAGTGCAAATGCAGTTTTGGTCAAAATGTACTGGGGACTGGGATTTTCTGCAAGGCACTTGGAGGCCCATTTCAGCCCATTGTACCTCTCTGGTTCTTTGTTAACGCCTGCTGGGCAGGTGGTCCTGAGCTGTATAAAAAGCAGGCTAAGCAAGCCATGTGGAGCAAACTAGTAAGCAGCACTCCCACCCCCCCACCCCCCCACCCCCCCACCCCCCCACCCCCCCACCCCCCCACCCCCCCACCCCCCCACGCCCCCACGCCCCCACCCCCGTGCACCTCATGCAGTCTCTGCTTCGGTTCCTGCTGAGTTCCTGAATTCCCTTGTGCCTCCATGAGAAGTATGTTTCTCTCCTGTTGAATGCTGTGCTGTATAGATACAGCTGCTGAGCCCACAAAGCCATGCATGTTTCTACCACACCGCAGAGCTTCCTTGAGGGACAGGCGCTACATCTATGCCAACTCCTTAATCAACACAAGCCACCCTCTAAGGCTGGTATCTCAGAGCCGAGCATGGGGCTCAGTGATACAGCATTTGCCGTACATGCTGAACGCAGTGGCAGACATACTTAATCCCAGCACTCGAGAGGCAGAGGCAGATGGATCTCTGTGAGTCTGAGGCCAGCCTGGTCTACAAAACGAGATAAATAACGTTCTTCCAGCCACACTACCTGCCTCTATCTTTGTGACCCCTGAGATAAATCTCCGAGAAGAATTTTGCTTTTGTAGAAAGCGCTCTCCCAAATGCTATCACACAGGGCCCCAAGGCACATGTCTGGAAGCCAAGCCCAGCAATTAAGTGCTGACCTCCTTCCTTCTGGCCATCTCACGTTTCATAATAAGCAATTATTTAAATTAGTGCTGTTTCTTACTTATTCTCAAAAAACACTCATATTGGTTAACTAATTCAAACTAACTAAATTTATTAATCAATAAGGGGCTTTTTGGTTTAGTTTAGTCTTTGGTTTTCTGAGACAGGTTTTCTCTGTGTAGCCCTGGCTGTTCTGGAACTCGATCTGTAGACCAGGCTGACCTCGAACTCACAGAGGTCTGCCTGCCTCTGCCCCCTGAGTGCTGGGTTTAAAGGCGTGAACCACCTCCATCTGGCATGAATCAATTCTATGTTAAGCTCATAGCAGGGTCTCAAAGTCAAGCCAGAGTTTGGACTCTGGATGCTATCAGTTCCCTGGGACACAAGGAGCTGTTCCAAGCTCCTCAGTAAACAATGATCTGTCCTTGGCAGATGTTAGGGAGGAACACCCTTGAACCTCTCTTATCAATTATTATCAGTAGATGAAAAGGCTTACAGTTCCCTAGCATAGAAGTCATTGTCTTGGGAATATGTATAGCATCCCTTCTGGATTGGAAAAGCTCTCCCTGGACTTTCCATACCTCTTCACCAGAATGTGCCCCACTCTGGTACTGGCTTTTATGGTTTGAATGTTTTTGTCAACTCCATGATTTCCTATTGAAACCCTCAACACCACACACACACACACACACACACACACACACACACACACACACACACATACACACACACATTTTGGGAGATGCTGCCCTTGGATGAGTCTGTGTCATCAGGGTTCAACCCTTGCTATTCACAGGGCTTGTAGGAGGCCTTACTGTTGTGTGAGGAACAGCATTCTTCTCTTCTCCAGAGGATTTATTTCTGTTCTTTATAAACTTACCAGTCTCAGGCAGTACATTACAGCAGCACAAAATAGACCATGACACTGACCGATAATGTTGCCCTCACTTTTTTGCAGAATATTTGTTTCATAGCAGGCACATGATTCCAGAGAGCCAATAAGAACTGCAATATTGAAACTAAGAAAAACTCCTTTTCTAAGGGTGTAAGAGCCCTTGGGTCAGAAATCAGGAGGCCTGGGTTCTAGCTCCTCTTCAATCAGGGGTGTGTCACTTAAAATGTCCGGACCTCCAATTCCACATCTGAAAATTAGCTACAGTTCCGAGAGGGAGGGGGAGGAGGAAGGGAGTGGGAGGGAGAGGAGAGAGAGAGAGAGAGAGAGAGAGAGAGAGAGAGAGAGAGAGGGAGAGAGATTAGCAGTCACTACAAACCGCCCTTTCCTTTGTGCTTTTTTGGGAAATCAGAAACAGGAGTATCCTAAGTCAGATGGTACACAGAGGATGTTCTTAACGCCTATACAGTTCCCGTCATTCAACCCTTTTTGAAACCCTAGAGGTGAAAGATTTCTCGGACATTTTCTTCACTCTTGAAGCTCAAAGAGTTCTCCACAGCGTCATAATGGCAACCCCAAATAATGCGCAGACTCTTCAAACTGACACAAAAGCCAGGAGAGCTGCCAGTAGTGTGAGGAACCTGTTGGGGCTGCTGAAAAAAGCTATGAGGAGACCCAGTCACTAGTTCTGATTACTCATCCAGGAGACAGCCGGGCACCTCTTTATTACTACTGTTGTTTCAGAACCCCGTACATGTATACAATTGTTTTCTGATCAAACTCACCTGTCACTTCCAACTACAGAACCACCCCACCCCTTCTCCCAATTTCATATACTGTTTAAAAACAAAGTCTCACTATGTAGCTCCGGCTGTTCTGGAACTCACTATGTAGCCCAGGCTGCCCTGGAACTCCGTATACCTGCCTCTGCCTCCCAAGTGCCGGGATTAAAGGCAAACACCACCACCGCTCGGCAACTTTTTTTTTTTAAGATTTATTTATATGAGTACACTGTAGCTGTCTTCAGACACACCAGAAGAGGGCATCATATCTCACTACAGATGTTTGTGAGCCACCATGTGATTGCTGGGAATTGAACTCAGGACCTCTGGGAGAGCAGTCAGTCCTCTTAACCGCTGAGCCATCTCTCCAGCCCCGGCAACTTTTTTTTTAAACCCTGAATCCACTTAGCGCTAACGGTATATGCTCCAGTGTAGGACCATCCATTGGAGCAAAAGGACAGACTATCAGAGACCACACCCCTGAAGAAAATTGACCATCCTTCATCCTGTAGCCAATAGCAACCAATAACTCTTCGGCTGATCCTGGGGCTACGGAAGCTCCTCCTCCGTTCTGATCCATTCTGCCTGTTATTTCCATTTCCTAAGGGACGCGGCAGTTGTAGCTGTTAGGTTTTTTAAAGCAAGGCTATTTTGATCATCCGCGTATCCTCAGAATCATCTACTGTCATTCTGTAAAATTGTTGTCAGTGAATAAACTCGCGGAGGTCAGTGCTTACACACTCGTGCTGCCCAAGGACGCGTCCCGAGTCTGGCACAGAGCAGGCTCTGGGTTCTGGTTAAATGTATCCACAGTGCAGCAGTGCTGGACCTGCGCTCAGGAGCCCAGCCGCGGCGCTCGCAGGGCATAGCCACCAGGTGTCGCCACCACGTCCCCGCGCGGGGCGGAGCGGCCGCTGAGTGGGAGTAGCATGTGGACGTTCGGACGCCGCGCAGCCGCGGGCTTGCTGCCCCGGACGGCCTCCCGGGCCTCCGCCTGGGTCCGGAACCCACGCGGGAGGGAACGGATTGGAACCTGCGGCCGCCGAGGCCTACATGTCACAGCCAACGCCGACGCCATCCGCCACTCTGTGAGTATGCGCGCCGCTGGGCTGCATACCGGAGCGCAGGCCGCGTCCGCCCCTATGCCGGGGACGCGCAGCGCGCACGCGCCGGGCCGCACTGCGTGGACGCGCGCGCGCAGGGCAGAGCACGCGCGGTGTTTGCGCGGGGTTAGATCCTTGGCGGTGAAGATGAGAAAAAACAATTTCTGTAATTAACACAGGATGTGCAGCGAGTACAGCAGGGTGTGTTTATTACTGTATGCACACCGCAGGTGGCAGGCAGAAGCATGGAAGGAACCTGGGCTTCCGCGAACCAGTTGCCTTTTTCGGGGCAATGGGGTTGTGGAGTTTCTCAGAGCACGGCTTTTTGTTGTTTGTCTCACCCTGTATCCCTGGCTAGCCCAGGATTAGCCACGTACCCCAAAGTGGTTTCAATCTTGTGATCCTCCTGCCTCTTCACTAGTGCTGGGATCACCGATGTAGCAGTAGGGCCCAAGACTCCAGCTTTTGGAAAAGGAGGGGACCGCAGTTTCACATTCAGACTGCGCGGCCCTAGAGAGCCCTTGTGACCTTCGGAGACCCTAGCTCTCTGGAGGCAGGGCTTGGTTCTCTGTTCATGGGTGATTAAAGGGTAACACCCACTTTGCGATTTTGGCGGGAGAGTTAAACTGTAGGGAGAGTTAAACTGTAGTCGCCAAGGCCTTAGCACTTCAGATAAGTCTCGGTTCCTATAAGAGGCAAAGAACAGAATCTGTTACTCCATGGCTTAAAAAGATAGCCCAACGAGTAGCAGTGGGGTGAATGAAGGCTTCCCAGAGAGGGTTGTGATAGATGCTAAAGAAGGGGCCTGGGGGGAGCATTCCAGGAAGGGGAGAGCACCTGTCATCTCAGCTAAGGCTACACCACTTTCCCCTGCCTCTCCACTCAATCTCATCAACACACATGCCGTTGCCCAGCGCCTGGCAGTTAAAGACTAAGAGAAATCAACAGGTCACACCCTGCTGACGGGCTCCATCCAGCAGCCAGACAGCTTTTTTCTGGACTTCAACAGAATTCTACCTCTTTGCCATTTTTTTTTCTTTTAGTTAAATTCTGGGCTACTTCAAGGTGTCCTTGTCTCTGGCGAACCACCAAATCTCCTGAACAGCTTGCAACAGCACCACCCCGGGGAAATGTTCTGTCTGGTGCTACCTAATCATGGCCACTTGAGATACAGCCGCCGCAGCTGTCTCAGCCAGTGTCCTATTGCTGTGAATAGGCACCATGATCAAACATTTCACTGGGACTGGCTTACAGTTCAGAAGTTTAATCCATCATCATTGTGGCAGGAAGTGTGGTAGCACACAGGCAGACATGGTGCTGGAGCAGGAGCTGAGAGTGAGACGCTGGGTCTGGCTTGAGCATCTGAGACGTCAAAGCCCGCCCCCGGTGACATACTTCCTCCAGCAAGGCCCCACCTACTCCAATAAGGACACACCTCCTAATAGTCTCACTCCCTGATGAGCAAGCCTGCAGATACCTGAAGGGGCCATTCCTATTCAAACCACCACAACCAAGGACTAAATTTGGCCTTATCTTAATAAATTCAGAGGCTATGTCTCATGATCATCCTATTAGATGGCACAAGCTTAGCAGAAAGACAGGGAGAACCCATAACAAAGCATGAGGGGTAGAGCTGGGGATCAGCCCCTTGGAACTGTACCTCAGATGCTGTAACTGGTTACTCTCGAATACAGGAGGGCCGATCTATGAACCATGTATCGCTGGATCAGAGTAGACTAAGATGTGGTAATTAGTGAGCTTTTTGTTTTGTTTTTTAAAGATTTATTTATTTACTTTTTTTTTAATGAGTGTACACTGTTGCTCTCCTCAGACACACCAGAAGAGGGCATCAGATCCCACTACAGATAGTTGTGAGCCACCGTGTGGTTGCTGGGAATTGAACTCAGGACCTCTGGAAGAGCAGTCAGTGCTCTTAACCGCTGAGCCATCTCTCCAGCCCCTTAACTAGTGTTTTTAACTTTGTCTTTTAGCATTTGAACCTCCACTACCTCGGTCAGATTCTGAACATCAAAAAGCAGAGTGTCTGCGTGGTGCATTTGAGGAACTCGGGGACGTTGGGCAACCCAAGGTGAGATGAAAACACCTTCCACCTCAGGCGTGTCTTCTTCTTCCTCTCGCCTCATATGGAAACTATTTCTCCCTGGGAACAACCTTGAGTGACACCTTTCCCATTGCTAAGCATCCGCCATGTTACTTTAGATGAATGGTGTTACTGTGTGAATATCCCAGGCTTCCTTGAGGTCATTCCTATTGTTTAAGTTCTTTCCCCCAGAGTTTTGTTATTCCCTCCAGAATCCTAGTTGAAGAAGACCATATAGCTATAAAAAAACGCAGCTTCTCTCCAGGCTGCCCAAGGTTTGTCGTCCAAGTTAGAGCAGCCCGCCCAGGTTCCATCTGGTAGGAAGAGTTGGAAGCTTTGAAGGGCTAACACTGGCACTGGCCCCTCACTCTGGTTCCCGTGGGCCAAGCTCAGTTGCATAAGGAAGCTGGCAACGAAAGCTAGCAAGTGTCTTCAGGAAAGGGCAATGGAGTCCCTGTAGGGTCAGCCTTGCCTCCGTTTACACCTTTACTACTTGATTGTCTGTAGAGCCCTCTTCCACATGCAGGGTTGTCCCCAGCCCCAGAGATACCAACCAAAGGCACACAGGGGTGCTGTATCCTCTTTGAAGTCCAAGATGTCTGCGTGACATTCAGTACTCTAAGCTACAGAAATGCCTTTGTGTCTGCCAGTCTCTCTCCCTGTCTGTCTATCTCTCTCCATCTGTGTGTGGATCTGTCTCTCCCCCTTTCTCTCTGTCTCTCTGTCTCTGTCTCTCTGTCTCTGTCTCTCTGTCTCTGTCTCTCTCTCTCTCTCTCTCTCTCTCTCTCTCTCTCTCGCACACATGCACACGCTCACACACGCATACACACCTTCTTGGCCTAACAGAAGGCTTTGGTGTTCCAAGCCTTCGAGTCTCCCTTTGACTCTAACAACTTTAAGCAAGTGTTCCGTCCAGTCCATTCCGTGTCCTTATAAATAGGCCCCTTGTCTCCTGGCTCATCATTACTTTGGGCGAGCCTACTGTGCAAGCCTGGCTGCTTGAGTTTGACCTCATGGAAAGGTGGAAGGAGAGAGCAGTGGTACATGCACATGCAGATGCTAATAAATAACAAATAAATGTAATTTTTTTTAAAAGTCTATTCCGGGGTTGGGGATTTAGCTCAGTGGTAGAGCGCTTGCCTAGCAAGCGCAAGGCCCTGGGTTCAATCCCCAGCTCCGAAAAAAAAAAAGTCTATTCCAACTGTCCTAAAGAGGTCCTCAAGACACCCCAACCCACCCTCCATTTCAACCTCAAAATGTGAATCGCAGCCTATCAGATCAACCACTGTATTTAGAGAGCAGCCCCTACCATTCTGGTCAAGCCTGCAGCCTGTCCCTATTGTGCCCTTGCAAGAGGATGAGCTGGGTAAAGGATGGATAGATGCTATTGGCAGCCACTGGTGCCTTGCTATAAGTCCCTGGTAACCTCTTGGTAGTGGAGTGAACATCTTGTAACTATGTTTACCATCACTGGGGCACAAAAGCCCACAGAAGGAAGACTGTTCCTGCAGTATAATCCTTCATCCTGTTGTTGGGGGTGGAACCCAGGCCCTTATACTTGGTACATTCATATCTAGCTCTGAGACCAGTGTAAGCAATGGTTTTATCATCACAGTTCTGATGCCATAGGAATCATCAGAGGTGATAATACTCTTCGGCATCGACAGCTGTCACCACTATTTAATGCCAGGAAATGTTCACCACTTCCGAAAGAAACTCTGTGCCCTTCAGTAGTCAGTAGTCAGTTCCTCCCACTCCCTGCTCCCAGAACCTGCTAATTAACTCACCTCTATGGCTTCATAGCAATGTGCAAGGATTTGGGGAGTCATGTTTGTCTCTTTGTTTTAGACTTCGTCTCTCTGTATTGCCCAGGCTGATGTTGAACTCAATCCTCCTGCCTCAGTCCTGGGGATTGTGCGAGTAGAAAAACAGGCTGGGGCTGGGGATTTAGCTCAGTGGTAGAGCGCTTACCTAGGAAGCGCAAGGCCCTGGGTTCGGTCCCCAGCTCCGAAAAAAAGAACCAAAAAAAAAAAAAGAAAAAAAAAAAGAAAAACAGGCTGGATTTTGATGGTGCCATCCTGCAATCCCAACGGTCAGCAAGCAGGGCAGGAAGTTTGCCTGCACTACGGAACAATGGCCTGTCTCAAAACGAAAAGAGATTTTAATTAAAAATGAAAATCGACAAACAGTACCTATAGAGAAATGTCCTATAGGGTTTCAGCTGCATACTTGTCCCAATTTTAAGAGAGAGAGAGCACACCATGAAATCAGTTCCAGACCAAGAAATAGACACCAAGGACTAGAAGATGGCTGGGTGGTTACAAGTACGTGCAGCTCCTGCAGAGGACTCTAGGTTCTAGTTCTGTTGCTAGAACCTATGGATGGCAGCTCGCATCATCCATAATCTAATTCCATAGGATCCGACTCCCTCTCCTGGCCTCTGCAGGAACCAGGCAGACACGTGCACGTATATACATGTGAACAAACACCCATACACATGCTATAAAATAAATCTTCAAATTAGAAAAAAAAAAGAGAGAGAGAGAGAGACCATCAGTGACTTGGGCAAGCACCCTGCTCCCTCCAAGGCTAATATTAACCCTTTAGTGTGCTGCCATTCCGATTTATAGCTGCTTGAATTGGCTCCCGTGATTGTCTACTTCGTACACACTCTGTGTGACTGAGTATCAATATGCTCGTATGCAGCTCGTCCCACTACTGCTGTATTCGTGACATCCGTTCACATCGCTCCCAGAGTCTTAGACGATTCTACCTTATTAGGTGGTGGTCTGTAGCTGGAGCTTAGAGCAGTTCTTCTGCCCTGTTACTTTTATACCTGGGCATTTTCTGCTTTGGTGCTATGAGATAGCGTCAATCCAACCATGCTAAAATAATGCGTGCCTATAGGACCCTGAGAGTTTCTTTCTGTTGCGCATGCTCCTGAGGGTGGGCCTGAAGGGCCACGGGGCAGGCCGCGGCCTGTAAGCATACTCAGCTTCGGCGGCTGTTGTTGCACGTGGCTTTCCAAAGCGATTGATGCTGCCTGGCCCCTCGGTAGCATCAGAAAGCCCAGCTTGCCCCTCCTCCCATGCCTTTCATGACCTATCCCATTTTTAAATCTTATTGTTAAAATATTAACGAAGTTAGCCATCTTTTCATGTGCTTGCCAGCCATGCGGCTATCCCTGATGTAATCTGTATAAGTATTTTATCCATTTTTCTGTTGGATATTCTTTTCTATTGATTTGTATTCCAGATTAGTCCATTTTCAGATATATGTAATACAAACACTTCGTGTCTTGACCAACAAAAATTTCGTAACAAAAGCAATGGAAACAGCCTCAGTGTCCGGCAAGGGTGGCTGTGTGGAATGAAATATAATGAGCTAGGCACAGGAGTACATGTCTGTAATCACGGCTGCTCGGAAAACTGAGGCAGGAGGATCGTAAATCCAAAGCCAATCGGAGCTACCCAGGAAGACCTTGTGTCAAAGGAAAACAAACAAGGTCCTTCATTCTTATATTTTTACTTTTTAAAAAGACTCTAGAAGAACATCGAAAAGTCTTGGCAGATGCAGTTGCCTCTGGCAATGGTAGTCATTTGGAAAAGAGGCTCCTTTATGCAATTAAAATTTTTGTTTCATACATATTAGATATTTTCCATCAATTTAAAAATATAAATGAAGGGCGGGAGAGATGGCTTAGTGGTTAGGAGCACTGGCCGCCCTGCTAGAAGACCCTGGTTCAATTCCCAGCCCCAGGTGGCAGCTCACGACTGTAACTTCAGGTCCAGGGGCTCTGACACCCTCACACAGACATACATGCGGGCAAAACACCATGCACGTAAAATAAAAATAAATTGTTTAAAAACCAATAAAATCGATCGTCATTTAAGAACTAAATATAAATGAAAGGTGAGTGAATGAGGAAAGCTAGGCACAGTGTCTCTCACGGGTGTGACGTCAACAGTCACGAGGCTGTGCACTTGAAGCCTCTCAGAACTACCTAGCCAAAGGACAAAGGAAAGTCAGAGGTGGATTCATCATCTTGGTACCAACACCTTGGAGAACCAGGGTGACTGACAGAGCAGAGCTGTCGTGAACCCCACTGCTTGGGCCTCACCCACCCTCTATGTTGCTAGCTGGTTACTTCTACTGGAAGCCATTTTTTTTTTCGGTTTGTGTGTATGTATTATGACTGTGCAGTTGGTGACGCGCTCTGGTGGGTCTCTTTCCCCCTGCAGCTCTCTAGACGAGACAGCTTATGAAAGACTTGCGGAAGAGACACTGGACGCCCTGGCAGAATTCTTTGAAGACCTTGCAGACAAGCCCTACACCCTGAAGGACTATGATGTCTCTTTTGGGGTACCTCTTGGCTTTGTTATTTTCTGTTTCCTCCTTGAAAACTGTAACTTAGGCTGGAAATGTAGTTCAGTTGGTAGAGTGCTTGCCTGGCATAAACAAAACCTTGAGTTCAATCTGTAGCACTGTGTACAGTTAAACATAGTAGCACATCCCTGTAATCCTAGTACTCCGGAGGCAGAGGCAGGAGGATTAGAAATTCAAGGTCATCTCCATCAACATGGCAAGGTTGAAGGGACCCCAGGCTACTCTGAACTTCTCTTAAAAAAAAAAAAAACACGGGCTGGGGATTTAGCTCAGTGGTAGAGCGCTTGCCTAGCAAACGCAAGGCCCTGGGTTCGGTCCCCAGCTCCGAAAAATAGAAAAAAGAAAAAAACAAAAAACAAAAAAAAAACAAAAAAAACAAAAGCTGATAGTGGCAGACACCTTTGATCCTAGCACTCGGGAAGCAGAGGCAGGTAGATCTCTGTGAGTTCAAGGCTAGCCTGGTCTACAGAGCCAGTTCCGGGGCAGCCAGAGAAACCATGTCTTGGGGGTGGGGGAATCCTCACATACACACAATTAATTGCGACTTATAACTAAAACAAAGAGTGACCTCCAGGCAGGGATGGTGGCTCACAGCTGTAACCCTATACTCTAGAGTAGATGCAGGAGGATCACTGAAGGTTTGGTCTATACAGTGAGGTCCAGACCAATCAGGCTACATAGTGATATCCTGTCTCAAAGAAAGGGGGGACTGGTGGAGGGCTCAGTGGGTAAAGCTGCTGTCTCTAAACCTGATGACCTCACCTTCAATCCTTACCCCACATGCAGGTGGAAGGAGAAAAGGATTTCACACCATGCCATGGACACGGACACACACACATACACACACACACACACACACACACACACACACACACTCTCTCTCTCTCTCTCTCCAGACATATACATTCAGGATAATAATAAATGGATTAAAAAAGAACAGCCGGGGTTGGGGATTTAGCTCAGTGGTAGAGCGCTTGCCTAACAAGCACAAGGCCCTGGGTTCGGTCCCCAGCTCTGAAAAAAAAAGAAAAAAAAAAGAAATTTAAAAAAGAACAGCCCCCAAGAGCAGTACCCATCTCCTAACATAGACTGTGGTTGGGTTATATGGTAGGATCATGTGACAGCCCTGCTCTGCCAAGGGACCTTGGGCCAGTCACTCTGCCTCACTGAGCCTCTCCTGCTTAAAGACAGATTCTCAGGGGACAGTGTCTGTGTTTGTTCACTCACATTGGGTAGCTCCATTAAAGGAAGAGCCCTGAACTAGCATGGCTGAAGCCCTGGGTTGAGTCTGCAGTACAGAAGAATAAGAAATAGAGTCCCGAACTCTACCTGATAATTACAGAGGTCAATTCCAGGATGCAGCCTATGGCAGTGTCTGTGGGAAAATTCCTCAGGAGTAGCTCAGCCTCCAAATGTGAACCCTCATTATTGCTGTCTTCTCCTGTAAGAAGCAGTCCATTCTCATTTCTTTTTCTTTTTTTTATTGGATATTTTTTATTTGCATTTAAAATGTTATCCTCTTTCCCAGTTTCCTGTCCATGAACCCTCTATCCTATCCCCTCCCCCTTATTCTATGAGGGTGCTCCCCCACCCACCCACCCCTTCCCGCCTCCCCACCCTGACATTCCTCTACACTGAGGGGTCCAGCCTTGGCAGGACCAAGGGCTTCTCCCATTGGTGCCCAACAGGGCCATCCTCTGCTACATATGCAGTTGGAGCCCTGAGTCAGTCCATGTGTACACTTTGGATGGTGGTTTAGTCTCTGGGAGCTCTGGTTGGTTGGTATTGTTCTTATGGGGTTGCAAGCCCCTTTAGCTCCTTCAAACCTTTCTCTAATTCCTCCAATGGGGAATTTCATTCCATTCTCAGTTTAATGCTTGGCTTCTAGCATTTGCTTCTGTATTTGTCATGCTCTGGCAGAGCTTCTCAGGAGACAGCTATATCAGGCTCCTGTCAGCATGCACTTCTTGGCATCAGCAATATTGTGTGGGTTTGGTGGCTCTACATACTTGGGCTGGATCCTCAGGTGGGGCAGGCTCTGAATGGCCATTCCTTCAGTCTCTGTTCCAAACTTTGTCTCCATATCTTCTCCTATGAATATTTTTAAGAAGGACTGAAATATGCGTACTTTGGTCATCTTTCTTCTTGAGCTTCATGTGGTCTGTGGGTTGTATCTTGAGGAATTCGAGCTTTTGAGCTAATATGTATTTATCATTGAGTGTATACTATGTTCTTTTGTGATTGGGTTACCTCACTCAGGATGATATTTTCTAGTTCCATCCATTTGCCTATGAATTTCATGAAGTCATTGTTTTTGATAGCTGAGTAATATTCCATTGTGTAGATGTACCACATTTTCTGTATCCATTCCTCTGTTGAAGGGCATCTGGGTTCTTTCCAGCTTCTAGCTATTATAAATGAGGCTGCTATGAACATAGTAGAGCATGTGTCCTTGTTACACGTTGGAGAATCTTTTGGGTATATACCCAAGAGAGGTATAGTTGGGTCCTCAGGTAGTTCAATGTCCAATTTTCTGAGGAACCTCCAGACTGATTTCCAGAATGGTTGTACCAGTCTGCAATCCCACCAACAATGGAGGAGTGTTCCTCTTTCTCCGCATCCTCACCAGCATACTTAGTCACTTGAGTTTTTCATCTTGGCCATTCTGACTGGTGTGAGGTAGAGTCTCAGGGTTGTTTCGATTTGCATTTCACTGATGATTAAGGACATTAAACATTTCTTTAGGTGCTTCTCAGCCATTTGATAATCCTCAGCTGAGAATCCTTTGTTTCTCTGTACCCAAGTTTTTAATAGGCTCTCTGGAGTCTAACTTCTTGAGTTCTTTGTATATATTGGATATTAGCCCTCTATCCAATGTAGGATTGGTAAAAATCTTTTCCCAATTTGTTGGTTGCCATTTTGTCCTCATGACAGTGTCCTTTACCTTAAAGAAGCTTTGCAATTTTAGGTCCCGTTTGTCGATTCTTGATCTTAGAGCATAAGCCATTGGTGTTCTGTTCAGGAAATTTTCCCCAATGCTCATGTGTTCAAGGCACTTCCCCACTTTTTCTTCTTAGTTTGAGTGTATCTGGTTTTATGTGGAGGTCCTTGACCCACTTGGACTTGAGCTTTGTACAGGGTGATAAGAATGGAATGACTTGGGGTTCGGGATTTAGCTCAGTGGTAGAGCGCTTGCCTAGGAAGCGCAAGGCCCTCGGTTCAGTCCCCAGCTCTGAAAAAAAGAACCAAAAAAAAAAAAAAAAAGAATGGAATGACTTGCATTCTTCTACATAGTGACCTCCAGTTGAACCAGCACCATTTGTGGAAAATGCTATATTTTTTTCCATGGGATGGTTTTAGCTCCTTTGTCAAAGATCAAGTGATCATAGGTGTGTGGGTTCATTTCTGGGTCATCAATTCTATTCCACTGATCTATCTGCCTGTCTCTGTACCAGTACCATACAGTTTTTATCAATATTGTTCTGTAATACTGCTTGAAGTCAGGGATGGTGATTCCCCCAGAAGTTGTTTTATTGTTGAGGATAGTTTTTGCTATCCTGGTTTTTTGTTCTTCCAAATGTTCTTTCTTTCTTTTTTTTTTTTTTTGGAAGTTGGGGACCGAACCCAGGGCCTTGCACTTGCTAAGCAAGCACTCACCAAATGTTCTTTCTAAGGCTATGACGAATTGAGTTGGAATTTTGATGGGAATTGCATTGAATCTGTAGATTGCTTTTGGCAAAATGGTCATTTTTACTATATTAATCCTGCCAATCCATGAGAATGGGAGATCTCTCCATCAGATCTTCAATTTCTTTCTTCAGAGACTTGAAGTTCTTGTCATACAGATCTTTCACTTGCTTAGTTAGAGTCACACCGAGGTATTTTATATTATTTGGGACTATCGTGAAGGGTGTCATTTCCCTAATTTCTTTCTCAGCCTGTTTATCCTTTGAGTAGAGGAAAGCTACTGATTTGTTTGAGTTAATTTTATATCCAGCCACTTTGCTAAATTTGTTTATCAGGCTTAGTAGTTCTCTGGTGGAACTTTTGGGGTCACTTAAGTATACTATCATATCATCTGCAAATAGTGATATTTTGACTTCTTCCTTTCCAATTTGTATCCCTTTGACTTCCTTTTGTTGTCTGATTGCTCTGGCTAGGACTTCAAGTACTGTATTTAATAAGTAGGGAGAGGGTGGGCAGCCTTGTCTAGTCCCTGATTCAAGTTTCTCTCCATTTAGTTTAATGTTAGCTACTGGTTTGCTGTATATGGCTTTTACTATGTTTAGATATGGGCCTTGAATTACTATTCTTTCCAGGACTTTTATCATGAAGGGGTGTTGAATTTTGTCAAATGCTTTCTTAGCATCTAATGAGATGATCATGTGCTTTTTTGTCTTTGAGTTTGTTTACATAGTGGATTAAGTTGATGGATTTCTGTATGTTGAATCATCCCTGCATCCTGGGATGAAGCCTACTTGATCATGATGATCATTTTGATGTTCTTGGATTCTGTTTGCAAGAATTTTATTGAGTATTTTTGCATCGATATTCATAAGGGAAATTGGTCCGAAGTTCTCTTTCTTTGTTGGGTCTTTGTGTGGTTTAGGTATAAGCGTAATTGTGACTTCATAAAAGGAATTTGGTAGTGCTCGTCTGTTTCTATTTTGTGGAATAGTTTGGACAGTATTGGTATGAGGTCTTCTGTGAAGGTCTGATAGAATTCTGCACTGAACCCATCTAGTCTTCGGCTTTTTTTGGTTGGGAGACCTTTAATGACTGCTTCTATTTCGTTAGGAGTTATGGGGTTGTTTAAATGAATTATCTGTTCCTGATTTAACTTTGGTACCTGGTATCTGTCTAGAAAATTGTCCATTTCCTCCAGATGTTCCAGTTTTGTTGAATATAGGCTTTTGTAGTAGGATTTGATGATTTTTTTAATTTCCTCAGATTCTGTTGTTATGTCTTCTTTTTCATTTCTGATTTTGTTAATTTGGATACACTCTGTGTGACCTCTGGTTAGTCTGGCTAAGGGTTTATCTATCTTGTTGATTTTCTCAAAGAACCAGCTCCTGGTTTTGTTGATTCTTGGTATAGTTGTTTTTGTTTCTACTTGGTCGATTTCAGCCCTGAGTTTAATTATTTCCTGCCTTCTACTCCTCTTGTGTATATTTGCTTCTTTTTGTTCTAGAGCTTTTACGTGTGCTGTCAAGCTGCTGATATATGCTCTTTCCTGTTTCTTTTTGGAGGCACTCAGAGCTATGAGTTTTCCTCTTAGCACTGCTTTCATTGTGTCCCATAAGTTTGGGAAATGTTGTACCTTCATTTTCATTAAATTCAAAAAAGTCTTTAGTTTCTTTATTTCTTCCTTGACCAAGTTATCATTGAGTAGAGCATTGTTCAACTTCCATGTATATGTGGGCTTTCTGTGTTTTTTGTTGTTATTGAAGACCAGCTTTAGTCCATCATGATCTCATAGGATGCATGGGATTCTTTCAATTTTGTATCTGTTGAGGCCTGTTTTGTGACCAATTATATGGTCAATTTTGGAGAAGGTATCATGAGGTGCTGAGAAGAAGTTATATTCTTTTGTTTTAGGATGAAATGTTCTATAAATATCTGTTAAGTCCATTTGGTTCATAACTTCTCTTAGTTTCTCTGTGTCTCTGTTCAATTTCTGTTTCCATGATCTGCCCATTGATGAGAGTGGGGTGTTGAAATCTCCCACTATTATTGTGTGAGGTGCAATGAGTGCTTTGAGCTTTAGTAAGGTTTCTTTTATGAATGTAGGTGCACTTGCATTTGGAGCATAGATATTTAGGATTGAGAGTTCATCTGGTGGATTTTTTCTTTGACGATTATGAAGTGTCCTTCCTTTTCTTTTTTTGACAACTTTTGGATGAAAATCGATTTTATTCGATATTAGAATGGCTATTTCAGCTTGTTTCTTCAGACCATTTGCTTGGAAAATTGTTTTCCAGCCTTTTTCTCTGAGGTAGTGTCTTTCTTCCTCACTGAGGTGTGTTTCCTGTATGCAGCAAAATGCTGGGTCCTCTTTACGTGTCTAGTCTGTTAGTCTATGTCTTTTTACTGGGGACTTGAGTCCATTGATGTTAAGAGATATTAAGGACTAGTGATTGTTGTTTCCTGTTATTTTTGTTGTTAGAGGTGGAATTATGTTTATGTGTCTCTCTTCTTTTGGGTTTGTTGGAAGAAGATTACTTTCTTGCTTTTTCTATGATATAGTTTCCCTCCTTGTGTTGGAGTTTTCCATCTATTATCCTTTGTAAGGCTGGATTTGGGAAAAGATATCGTGTAAACTTGGTTTAGTCATGGAGTATCTTCGTTTCTCCATCTATGTTAATTAAGAGTTTTGTTCGATATAGTAGCCTGGGCTGGCATTTGTGTTCTCTTAGGGTCTATATGACATCTGTATGACATCTTCTGGCTTTCATAGTCTCTGGTGAGAAGTCTGGTGTAATTCTGATAGGTCAGCCTTTATATGTTACTTGACCTTTTCCCCTTACTGCTTTTAATATTCTTTCCTTGTTTTGTGCATTTGGTGTTTTGACTATTATATGACGGGAGGAATTTCTTTTCTGGTCCAATCTATTGGAGTTCTGTAGGCTTCTTGTATGTTTATGGGCATCTCTTTCTTTATGTTAGGGAAGTTTTCTTCTATGATTTTGTTGAAGATATTTACTGGCCCTTTAAGTTGGGAGTCTTCACTCTCTTCTATACCTTATTATCCTTAGGTTTGATCTTCTCATTGTGTCCTGGAAGTTTTGGGTTAGGAGCTTTTTGCGTTTTACATTTTCTTTGACAATTGTGTCAGTTTTTTCTATTGTATCTTCTGCCCCTGAGATTCTCTCTTCTATCTCTTGTATTCTGTTGGTGATGCTTGTGTCTATGACTCCTGATCTCTTTCCTAGTTTTCTATCTCCAGGGTTGTCTCCCTTTGTGATTTCCTTATTCTTTCTATTTCCATTTTTAGATCCTGGATGATTTTATTCAATTCCTTTACTTGTTTGGTTGTTTTCCTGTGATTTTTAAGGGATTTTTATGTTTCCTCTTTAAGGGCTTCTACTTGTTTACCTGTGTTGGCCTGTATTTCTTTAAGGGAGTTATTTATGTCCTTCTTAAAGTCCTCTATCATCATCATGAGATGTGATTTTTTTTATCTTTATTAACTTGAGTATTTCTTATTTACACTTCAATTGTTATTCCCTTTCCTGGTCTCTAGGCCAACATCCCCCTATCCCCTCTCCCTCCCCTTCTCTATGGGTGTTCCCCTCCCCATCCTCCCCCCATTACCGCCCTCCCCCCAACGATCACCTTCACTGGGGGTTCAGTCTTGGCAGTACCAAGGGTTTCCCCTTCCACTGGTGCTCTTACTAGGCTATTCATTGCTACCTATGAGGTCAGAGTCCAGGGTCAGTCCATGTATAGTCTTTAGGTAGTGGCTTAGTCCCTGGAAGCTCTGGTTGGTTGGCATTATTGTTCATATGGGGTCTCAAGCCCCTTCAAGCTCTTTCAGTCCTTTCTAAGATTCCTTCAACGGGGGTCCTGTTCTCAGTTCAGTGGATTAATGATGGCATTCACCTATGTATTTGATGAGATGTGATTTTTTTTTCTTTTTCTTTTTTCAGAGCTGGGGACTGAACCCAGGGCCTTGCGTTTGCTAGGCAAGCACTCTACCAATGAGCTAAATCCCCAACCCCGAGATGTGATTTTTAAATCCTAATCTTGCTTTTCCGGTATCCAGTATTTTTTGGATATCCAGTATTTGCTTTGGTAGGAGAACTTGGCTCTGATGATGCCAAGTAGTCTTGGTTTCTGTTGCTTACATTCCTGGGCTTGCCTCTTTCCATCAGGTTGTCTCTGGTGTTAGCTGGTCTTGCTCTCTCTGACAATGGCTTGACCCTCCTATAAGCCTGTGTGTCAGCACTCCTCAGGACCTGTTTTCTCCCAGAGAGATCTAGGTACAGAGAACTGTGGGACCAGGTCGGCTCCAGGCACTGGCAGAAACAGGAAGGGCCCTGTCCCAGGCTGCTCCTGGGTTTGTGTGTCCTGAGGGCTCCAGGCTGGTCACTCAGGGCAGAAGAGTTGGTCTTACCTCTGCTCTCAGATGTGTCAGTGCTCCTGGTGACTGGCTTTCAGCTCTGGGCGTAGGTAGAGACTGGAAGGATCCTCTCCCTGACTATTCCTAGATTTCTATGTCCAGAGAGCTCTAAGCAGGTTCCTCTTGGGTCTGGAATGTGAGCAGTGGTGGTCTCCCCTGAGCTCTCAGGAATGTCCGCATTTCTGAGAGTCCAGCTCTCTCCCCCATGGGATTTGGGTTCAGAGAGTTGTGGGACTGGGTCAGCTCCAGGTTCAGGCAGAAACAGGAAGGGTCCTGCCCCTGACTGTCCCCAGGTTCCTGTGTCCAGAGGGCACTAGGTGGATTCCTCTTGGGCCAGGAATGTGAGGAGAAGTGGTGGTTTCCCCTGAGCTCTCAGGATTGTCTGCACTTCTGAGAGTTCAGCTCTCTCCCCCTGATTTCTTTTTTGCTTTTTGTTTGTTTTGTTTTTGTTTTTTCTTTTATGGACGCAGAGTGTCTATGTAGCTCTTGCTATCCTGGAACGTTCTGTGTACACAAAACTGGCCCTGAAAGATCCAGTGGAACTAAAAGCATGCATCACCAAGGCTGGCGCACCGGGAATTCTAATGCACATCCCCGAGCCCAGCCCACAGAATTTCTGACTGAATTAGTGTGTAATGTGCCCTGGACGAGGAACTGGTCGTGCAGATCTTCCCTATGTATGGCTAAGACTTCTAGGGAAGTTTACTTGCTGGCCACCAGGTGGCAGGCTATGCAAGGATCTGCTTAGGCTTTTAAAATGGGGAGAAAAATATCTCCTCCTTCTTTTCTTACCCACCCCCTCCACCACACCCCCAATCCCAGCAGAGGTTAATCCTCTTGAGAGCAATTCATTAATACCAGGAAATGTCATGAAGTGTGCATTTTGGAGTAAATCACAGGATTATGTAGGACAGATGGCTGTCAAAGTGATGGGGGCAGTGGTAAAACATACTTTCAGATTCATTATTTTTATTCCTAAATCAGAAGCCACATGTATGTGAGGGTACCTGGTCTAACATGACGTCTCCCATGTGCCTATTTTTACTTCTACAGGCGACCAGGTGACAACAGTCTTTGCATTTTTTGTTCTGCAGGGTCAGGGCCAATCTTTACTAACCCTAAACCTGGCCAACTGGGATTGTTTCTGCTCTGATTGGTTGGTGTGAGGGTCTCCTCTGATTGGTCACTGTTCCTTAACAAGTGCTTAGAGTTTCGTTTCTCTCTATTATGGTTTGATTTGGATGCCCTCTAAGAGTCATGTGTTGAAGGCCAAGTTCCCAGCCAGTGGTGTCACTGAGAGGTGATTGGGTCATGAGGTCCCTAACCTAACTGAAGCATTGATATGGTGCTGGAGTCTCGACTCTGTGGACCACTGAGGGGATAGTGGAGAGTATGGAAGAAGTAGGTCATTGGCGGTGTGTCTTGAAAGATGTTCCCGGGTTGGGGATTTAGCTCAGTGGTAGAGCGCTTGCCTAGCAAGCACAAGCAAGGCCCTGGGTTTGGTCCTCAGCTCCAGAAAAAGAAAAAGAGAGAGAGAGAGAGAGCGAGAGAGAGAGAGAGAGAGAGAGAAAGATGTTCCTTACCCATGGCCTCTTCCCCCTCTTTGCTTCCTGCCTGCCATGAGGGATAGTTTCCCACTGTACCCTTCTGCCACTGTGGTGCCACAGCCCCGAAACAACGTAGCCAGCCACCCGTGGACCGAAGACTTGGACACCGTGAGCCAGTGTAAATCTTTCCTTATGTTTTCTCAAATACTTGTCACAGCAAGGAAAGTCTGAATAACATAGTCCCCTCCCCTGTACTTAAATATATCCACACTCCCAAAATGGACTCACATTGGCTAAAGAATGGCAGCGGAGAGCTGAAAACCTCCCTGTTGCAGACAGTCCTCAATGCCATAATGCCCCTGGTAAGCCAGCCAGTGTAGCAGCTGGCTTATTCCCCCTGCCTCTGTCATCTGGAATAGTTGAAAGTCCTGGGGGAGGAGTCCAATTACTGTAGTCTGGCTGATAGGAGGTACGAGCTTCCTGACCTCCACCTTGGCAGCCTTGCCCTCCACTTTGGCAGATCGTACCATAGGGTGCGCTTGGTCACTGTCCATTGACTCATTCGTGCACAAATATAATATCATTCCTGCGTGTAGATGCTGACTGAGTATCTGAGATTGGGATTGCATATTCTTAGGAACTCAAAATGGTGGGAATGGGGGTCAGGGGAGAGCAGGCTTCTTCACATACAAGTTGCTGTTGAAGTAATTCAAAGCAGGAGAGAGGCTGCAAGGCCTCTGCCATGTGGAGAGCTCCAGGCCACCTTCCCAGAGACACCTGCGAGGTCCTGGAGCAAGAGGGGACTGCGGGAAAGATGCTGGAAGTGCCTAAGCACTGTGAGCTTGGTCTCCCATGGTGGCTTCTGCTTGGTTGTACTTGGTGTAGGAGCACACATCTGTCTAATTAATATGCACTCGTGGCTCTCTCCATGACTGGGGATCATAAAGTAAATTGAGGGTGCAGCAGTTAGGAGAGCTGTCCCTTATAAGGTCACTAGCTGACAGGTACAGGTGTGGAGCCCTTGAGGAAGCCAGCCAGATGTTGAGAGCCAGGCTAGTTGATGCAGCCTGTGCAGGCCCAGGCTGGTTAGGAAGGAGAGCGGACCTGGAAGTCACATCTGGAGAGTTACTCCTTGGTATTCATGTGCTTGGAGGCCATCTTCAGGCCTCACCATGTAGGGTGAAACACACAGGGGACAGTTACTGCCCGAGTAAGTCAGAGGTGACTGAGTTCAGCTAGAAGCGTAGAGCTGTAGAGTTGGGTAAAGAGCCATGTGTTCGGGGACTGCTGGGCTTGGGGGATTCGTGTCTAATGTATACAGTGTTTGGGAGGAATTAGCATTGAATGTGGATACAGGGTTTCAGTTTTACAATGTGGAGATATTTCTGAATGGCTCTAGAGTAACAATATGAACGTTCTCAATACCACGCTACTGTGTAGCTCAGTCAAAGGCAGATTTAAGGGTTCTTTCTCACAGATAAAAGAGAGAGAATATATAAGCTAGCAGCTGAGAAGGAAGGTTCAGGAGGAGGAAGTGGTTCCCTACAACAAGAAAAACTGGTTTTGAGCCCAAGCGGCCCTGCCTGTCAGCGACTCTGCTCTTTGCTAATGTTCCAGTTTGGTTTTTGCACTGTGAACCTCGAGACAGTGATTCCTGCCTCCACACTGTGCTTTTAGTTGAAAACAGTTACGTCACCTAGACCCAGATCCTGGCACACACTGGGCCCTAAGTCAGAGGTTCTCAACCTGTGGGTTGTGACCCCTTTCCAAACTTCTATCTCCAAAAATACATTATGATTCATAACGTTAGAAAATTTATAGTTATGAAGTAGTAACAAAAAGTTTTATGATTGTAGGTCACCACAACACGGGTATTAAAGGGTCTCCATATTAGAAGGGTTGTGAACTCCTGGTCTAAATAAAGAAGGGTGAGTGTGTCTACTGAGGGCCTTGCTGTGTTTGTTCTGCCTCTGTGCCCACATCTCCCTCAGGAACTTGTGTAGGTTTAGTTTGTGTATCTTGTTTTTTTTTTTGTTGTTGTTTTGTTTTGCTTTGCTTTGCTTTGTTTTTTGATAGAGTTTCATGTTGCCCAGGCTAGCCTCAGCTAGGAGGTAGCCCAGGATGGCCTTGAGTTTCTGATCTTCTACCACCTGAGCCCCGGATTACAAAGCCTGATGCACGTGGGGAGGAAACCCAGAGCCTTCCTTGTGTGTCATGGGCAAGCGCTCAGCATTGGCCCGATTTCTTTGCTTGTTGTTTTATTTGAATCAGAAAAGAAAAGTTACTATTTAAAAGAAGAAGAAAAAGAAAAATAGACAGACGGGTAGGCAGGCAGAAGGGAGTTGGGCATAGTGACATATGCCTGGCACGTGGCAAACAGAGGCACAAATATTGCAAGTTTGTTGTCCTCCTGAACTACCTAGTAAAACCCTATCTCAGAGAGAGAGAGACAGACAGAGACAGACAGAGACAGAGAGATCATTACCGTCCCCTCCCGTCTCCGTCAGTTACATTATCATCAGTCCCAGCCTCTAGCGTTTATATAAGTGGCTGTGTGCGTTTGTGACAGTGTGCTGTAGAATCGTTCCAAGACTCCTGGTTGGATGAGCTCTCTGCAGAGTGCAGAGAAAGGCCGGGTGCATCTGGGCAACAGAGGCTCCCACCTGCTTACCAGAAGCAGTACAGGCCCTGTCCGGGTGTGCTTAGTGCCTGGCCTTTGTTTCATATCCTGCCTTCTAAGGGGACAAAAGCCTTCAGAGTGAAGGGCTCCTTTGTTGAGTGCTTTCAAATTTAAATGTTCTTTTATTGGGCAAAAATGGACCGGCCAGCCTTTTGAGAGTGTGAGGCCTTTTAGAGGGGAATAAAGCCTATGGAGTCTTGAGCACTTGCTGGGTGCCTGGGAAGGGTCTGGAAATAACCCAGGTAGGCTGGGGCCGCGCCTCGCCTCCGTTCTTCTGAGACAAACAAGGCATTGAATGCTTTCTTCTCTTTTTCTGTTTTGAGTTCTGTTGTGCAGCCTGCTGGCCTCAAACTCACCATCTCCCACCTAAGCTTCCCAAACCCTGACCTTACAGGTTTGGCCACCACAACCACTTTCCTTCTGGGTTTTCATGATGGACTGGTCAGGTCTGTGGCTTGGGCAGACGCCGTTAGAGTTTGGGCTGTATTTGTATGTGTTTCCTTCGGCAGTGGAGGCCACCAAGCTAGCGGTCCTGTTTACCATTGCTGAGATCTCAGGCAAGACTTGACTTGACTTGGCGACCACACAGGCAGAGAGAAAGCGCTATGAGCTTCAAGTGTTGCTCCACTCGTGGTGGGTGCAGAGATGACTCAGTGGCTAAGCTCTTGCTGCTTTATCCTGAGAGCCAGAGGTTGGATCCCAGGAACCACATCACATCAGGTGACTTACAGACCCCTGTGGCTCCAGCCTTGGGGCTGTCCTGTGTGGCTTCTGGCCTCTAAGGGCATTCGTGCACATACACTTGGACAGAACACACACATCAGTTAAAAGTAAAGCACATCTCTGGCCCACTCTGACCCTGAGAGTAACATTTTTACTATATAAGCTCCTGGTTTTGAATACTAAATTTTGTTTGGTTTTGGTGCTAAGAATTGAACATGGGGCTTCCCAGATCCTGGACTCGCAGTGCCAGTGCATCCCCAGCCCCCATTTCTTTCTTTTTTTTTTAAAGAAAGATTTACTTATTTATTATATATAAGTGCACTGTAGCTGTCTTCAGACTCACCAGAAGAGGGCATCAGATCTCATTACAGATGGTTGTGAGCCACCATGTAGTTGCTGGGATTTGAACTCAGGACCTCTGGAAATCACTGAGCCATCTCTCCAACCCCCCAGCCTCCATTTCTTATTGGTGTCTGTTATATCCTTAGATACATGAAAGGCATTGAGAGATGAACATATATATGGGCGTGTGTGTGTGTGTGTGTGTGTGTATGTGTATTCAAAAATAGGAGTTTGTATAGTAAAAACATTACTCAAGGTCAAAGTGGGTCCATATTTTTATATATATTTATATATATTATATAATTATATACATATATAATCATAATACTAACTTATCTAATTTTTTCACACTTCCTTATATCTGACCTAGGATGGCGTGCTCACCATTAAGCTGGGCGGAGATCTAGGGACCTATGTGATCAACAAGCAGACCCCAAACAAGCAAATCTGGTTATCTTCTCCCTCCAGGTATGTTTGGAAGTCAAAATCTGTAAGGGGTAAAAACACATCTGGAATGCAGTGTTGGGGACCGTTTGAGACGGTGTCAGTCACTGGCTTTGCCATGGCTTTACAGCTATCTATCTGCCTTGGCAGGAAGCTTGCTTGTAGTTCAACTTCTCCCTGTTGATAACTTGGTGGCTATCCCCAAGCATCAGGGTGTTGGCAAGACCTGAAGCAGAAAGAACTTTGTAGAACCTGGCCCAGACTGTTTCCTTCTATTATATCAGCGTCCAGAAAAGAAAAATCACTGGCTTGCCTTTGAAAAAGATACTTTTGCCAGGCACAGTGTTACATATCTATAGTCTCAGCAGTCAGGAAGTAGAGGCAGTAATTCAAGGCCTGCCTGACAACAAAGCCAGTTCAAAAGCTAGCCTGGGCTATCGTGTAAGACCCTATTGCAAAAGCCAACCTGGTTTGTATAATGAGTTCCAGGCCAGCCAGGGCTCTGCACAAGACACTTTCGTTAGGTACAGTGGCATATGGCTGCAATTAAAAAAATAATAATAATTAATTAGTTAATTAATTTAAAAGCTACTTTAAGGGGCTAGAGAGATGGCTCAATGTTTTTGGTTTTTTTTTTTTTTTTTTTTTTTGGTTCTTTTTTTCGGAACTGGGGACCGAACCCAGGGCCTTGCACTTCCTAGGTAAGTGCTCTACCACTGAGCTAAATCCCCAACCCCGATGGCTCAATGTTTAAAAGCACTGATTGCGGGGCTGGGGACTTAGCTCAGTGGTAGAGCACTTACCTAGGAAGCGCAAGGCCCTGGGTTCGGTCCTCAGCTCCGAAAAAAAGAACCAAAAAAAAAAAAAAAAAAGCACTGATTGCTCTAGAGATCCTGAGTTCAATTCCCAGCAACTACTTAGTGGCTCACTACCATCTGTAATGGGATCCGATGCCCTCTTCTGGTGTGTCTGAAGAGAGTGACAATGTACTCGTATATAATGAATAAATAAATAAATAAATCTTGAAGAAGAAGGAGAAGGAGAAGGAGAAGGAGAAGGAGAAGAAGCAGAAGCAGAAGCAGAAGCAGAAGCAGAAGCAGAAGAAGAAGCAGAAGAAGAAGAAGAAGAAGAAGAAGAAGAAGAAGAAGAAGAAGAAGAAGAAGAAGAAGAAGAAGAAGAAGAAGAAGAAGAAGAAGACGACGCAGCAGCAGCAGCAGCAGCAGTTACTTTGAAGACTCGGGATGTAGTTCTGGTAGAATGCTTATCTAGTAATCTATAAGCCCTGAATTCAACTCCCAAAATGGAAGGGAAGGGGGGAGAGAGGGGGAGGAATTTTTTATATTGTACTGTCTGAGAAAACTTGTACTTTGTCCTCAAAGTAGGTTAAACTTTAACTCCTGGCCTATTTCAAAGGTCTCGGTAGTTCTACTGGCAAAGTTAGGCTCAGACCCTGTCACAATGGGACAGTGATTTTAACAGCAGCTTCGGGGCCCCCATCCTCATGCCTGCCTCACGACAGTGCCTACAGTTGAAGGAACCGCAGGGTACACCACAGGCAGGCCCTGACTCAGAACCGAGGACAATACAGAGAAAAGGAAAATAAACAGTTTCTCTGTATTGTCCAGCATTTGATCGGCAATATTAAAAGCCTTCATCCATTTATACCTATAAAAGATACTTCCCATCTCTTCTTTCTACCCACAGGAGACTGCCTTCCCACCTCACCTAGTCTCCTGGTTCTTGTGGTGCTGGAGATCTAACAATGCATTGCCCACACAGGGCCCGCTCAAGCACTCTACCACTAAGCTGCACCCCCATTCTTCTAGTCTGTCTTCTAGTCTGTCGAGTGTTCTCAGTCGACTTGAGTGTCCCAGATGGTGAACTCTCAGGGTTCTCTGTTACCACCGTTGTCTGTTACTGTATCTGTGGTTCTCTGGGCCATGCAGAGCTAGAATTTGAGACAAGGGTCTTATACATCTGCAATAACAACTCCTGACAAAAGCTAGCTACCGATTTGTCCATGATCCTGTGTACTAGCTTCCCATCAGCTTCACCCAGCTGAATACCTGAGACGAGTCACTGATAAAGGGGAAAGGTTTCTCTATTCGTGGTTTTCAAGGTTCAGGGTCCAAGACTGAGGGCACGCGAGGGACTCTAGTTTAGCCTCTTGTACAGTGGCCCACCCTGATGGGAGAATGTGTAGGACTAATGGCCCATCTCAAGATGGGACACAGAGAAAGATTAGACAGGTCCCCCATTCCCTTTTGTGGACACATCACAGTGATGTCAGAAACTCCCGGCAAGTCACTCCTCTTAACATTAGGAGGTAGTTTAAAGCCACACCCCAAATACTTTCTCCTCACGCCGGAAGACTGGAGCAGATGCAGCAGCAAATAAGGAAGCTATGGGGACACTGGTAAAGCTCTCACCTCACAGGGAAAGCCTGTCTTGAAAACCAAGACATAAATAGGTCATACATACATACATACATACACACACACACACACACACACACACACACACACACACACACACACACACATACACACCGATTGATTTAGTCCAAACACAGAGGCTCTCCCAAAGAGGGTCCTCACTGACTTACAATGAATTTATTTTGTCCTGCAGTGGCCCCAAGCGCTATGACTGGACCGGGAAGAACTGGGTGTACTCCCATGACGGCGTGTCTCTGCATGAGCTGCTGGCCAGGGAGCTGACTGAAGCTTTAAACACCAAACTGGACTTGTCTTCATTGGCCTATTCTGGAAAGGGCACTTGACTGCTGTCCAGATTCGAAAACATTAAAAACTATCAGGCAAAGACCCCAGCCTCCTTCTATAGCTGAATGTCTGGTTTCCCATACCTGCTTCCGAAGATAATCACACTGTGTGCAACAACTCTGTGAAAAAAAGTGTGTTACCTCCCACCCTGTCCCGGATCTGACGATTTGTTAGAATTGCATCTTTGTTAGAATTGCATCGTTTCTTCCTCCCCAACATGAGACCTCTGGCCTCTTAGAATGTCTTACACCATGCGTGCTGACAACCTCCTGAAAAGGAAAGGACTCAGAGGGAGAAATGAGTCGTTCCCACTCTTCCATTGTCTCTGAAAAGATACTCTAAGGAGTAGTTTCTAAATGCCCCCCAGATTCCACGTACGCATACTTCTGAGCCCTGAGCAGCAAAGTGTCAAAAGCCCTGAGCAGCGAAGTATCAAAAGAAGCCATCTTAAAATGCCTTTGGTGCTTTTGTGACCTACACTGGGTACCTAGGACCTGGTGCTGTTACCTCTGTGCCTTCAGAGATGGGGGTCATTACACAGTCAGCAGTTACAGCATGGACCCGAGATATCTTAAAATTTTGAAAATCGAGCCAGGCGTGGTGGTACATGCCTTTAATCCCAGCACTTGGGAGGCAGAGGCATTCAGGCAGGCAGATCTCCTGAGTCTGAGGCCAGCCTGGTCTATAAAGCCAGTTCCAGGATAGCCAGGGCTATTACACAAAGAAACCCTGTCTAAGGAAAAAAGAAAATTGAGCTGGAGATCACTTAGTCCACACAAACATGAAGACTCAAGTTGATCCTAGGTATCCATGTTTAAAAACCAATCATGTTGGAGCTGCTTTGTAATCCTAGCACAGGGAAGTGGAGATGAGGGGTATGCAGTCTCACCAGTACCTGGGGTCTCTGAGAAACACCATTTCAAAGAAAGGTAGTTAGCTGACTTCCGTCGACCTGCCCTCCACATGTGTGCACATGCACCAGAATAGACATGCACACAAATTCACACATGCTAAATAAATGCAGAGATAGCTACAGGCAAGAAGGACAGACGAAAATCCCTACCATAACCCAGAGAATTAAACAGTGTCATGGAGCTGAGGGTCTCAGGTATCCATGCAAGAAACGAACGCCTGTACTAGAACAGAGAGACCCCGCCTCCGTTTCCCAGCTCTTCACTGAGAGGGTAGAATACCGCTCAGACCTGACATCCAGTGCAGTGGTCCTGTCAGGCAGTCCATTAAGCTCTCCCTGTCCCCACTGCATAGGTGGGAGAATGGGTGGTGGACAGAATATTTTCTAAGGCCTGCAGTAACGGTATTGTTCTTGCTACTACTCTTATTAGAATTTCAGATAAATCCCTGGTGAGCTAGTAGCTGCCCCTTGCTCTCTCTGTGCGGAGTCCAGTGCACCTCTGCACTGTTTCAAGTGTTACAGGAAGCAACACAGCCCCACAGCACCCAAACTAAGCGACCTTAAACTCGGGTTCAGTTATTTTCTAACTGAAGGAAAATCGGGAGCTGGGAATGTAGCCCAGTGGTGGCAGGCTTGCCTGGCATGTGAAAGGCCCTAAAGTGCTGGGAGATTTGTCAGTGGCAAGTCTTATGCAAATGTACAGCAGAGGCTATGCAGGGTGAACTGAACACATTACATCATAGACAAAACAATGGAACAGTGTAAACAGGCTAAGTGGGTGTTTAAAATATTTCCTTCTTCACAAATAAATTCTTTTTTTTTAGCATGGTGGAAATTTTTGAGTGGGGTAAGTCAGTGCTAGAGAGATACTAAATAGGACCATGTGTGGACATGCCTATGGGTGTCTCTTTGTCTTCTAATGAAAGCCACACGAGTGCACATGCACACACATACACAACACAACACACCACCCCTGCTTGAAACCGTGAACAGGACCTTTATCCACTTGAGACTACACAGCCGCACACGCACACACACACACACACACACCACCCCCGCTTGAAACCATGAACAGGACCTTTATTCACTCGAGATTTAGCAGGCCTTCAGAATGTGCCCTGTGCTGCTGTATGGAAATTAGGGAGTCTGTTGGTATGGGCTCCTCGTGGAGCAGTTTTGGGACTTCTTTCACTTTACATATTTCTCTGACTGGTTTTCAAGGCCGCAGAGAGCACATTTAAGGGAGGCTATGACCACCCCGCTGGGTGAGTCGAATCTTTCTGAACACCGGGTATGGTGTGCTATTCTGTAGTCCTGGCGCTTTGAACTCCAAGGCTCAAAGGTAACAGAAGCACAGAAGTTTGAACCTGAGATTTTGTTTAGTCATTTGTTTTTGAGACATTGATATGTACCCCGGACTGATTTGGAGTTAGTCTCCTGCCTTTGTCTCAAAGTGCTAGGACGGCAGGTGTGTCTCCATGCCTGAGAAGAGTTAAAATTGTGATAGACGGCCGCCCGAGTTTTCCACCGCACAGTTCAAGATACCGCTATGCAAAGATGGTAATAACTACGATGGGTATAAATGATGCCCCCCTCCAAGAACGGCTCAGACTACAGGGCTGAGACGAGCATCACACATTCAAGTCTAGCCTGAGCCACATAGTAAGACCCTGTCTAACTTATATTCTAGCCAGGCATGGTAGCATACAGCTTTAATCCCAGCACTCAGGAGGCAGAGGCAGAAGGATCTCTTGAGTTTGAAGCCAGCCTAGTCTACATAGTGAGTTCTAGGCCCGCCAGACCCTGTCTCAAAAAAAAAAAAAATTAACTCATATTCTGGAAGCAAGCTGAAAATAGACCCCACCCCGTGAGCTACAACACAAGCCTAAGACCCAGGAACATTTCCTCATAGTCCGGTCACCACAGATGAGGTTGCGACATGTTCAGTGTATAAACATTAGAAAGCTATTTCATCATTATTCAAGTTTTGTTTTCTGTGGTGCTGGGGATTGAACGCAGGGTCTAACATGTTCAGTAAGTGTTTTGTTACTGAACTATGTTCCTAGCGTGTGTGTGTGTGTGTGTGTGTGTTGTGTGTGTGTGTGTATGACACGTGCATGTACACACACGCGTGTGTTAGAGCTAAGTTTAATAAGTTTGATGTTTTCATTAGATAATCAGTCTGCAATATGTCTTCTCACGTTGCCCCTGCCCCAGTTTAAACCCTGTAACCACCTCCAAGGAAAAAACTGTGTCTGTAAGGATGAAATCTGTTAGGGATTCAGGGTTGCCAAGGTAACTCACTTGAGCTTCCATCCTCTAAAGTCAAAGCCACAAGACATTGTATCCAGTTGAAGTCTTGGCACAGACTTATCTTTTACCAACAGAAGCAGCCGTGTGCACAGAGAGAGGAAGACGGTGCACAGCTATGAGGCAGGCAAATCAGAAATTTCAGAATATAGCAAGTTCAAGGTCAGCTTGGGCTAGGCCCATGAGATCCTGTCTGAGTAAGTAAATCCCTGCGGCTTTCCAAAAGAACCTCACGACAGTGCGTGCATACGACACTCCTTGGAAGGACTAGAGAGATGGCGGTGCTGGTGAAGTGGTTGCCACAAAGGCACGAGGACCTAAGCTCAGATCCTTAGCACTGCCACAGCCTGGCAGCACACAGCTGTCAGAGCAGAGATGGCGAGACAGGTAACTCTGGAGTTCCCTGGCCCTGAGTCTCAGATTCAGAAAGGCACCCATCGTTTTGTCACGAACCTCTCACCTCCACATGGGCACACAGAAACAAGCATCCTTGGCTTGTGCAGTAGAACCAATCTAAGCTTATCCCCAACCAGCTTACAAATAAATAAGACTCAGTGGTTATTTTATTTGGCTTTGACAATTAGGGGAGTAACCCCTAATCCACTCTTCTGACGGCTGGCCTGGCTACCTCTCTGGCAGTGTACCCCAGGTACAGTGCTCGTGGCCCAGCTTCCCTCATGGTCGCTTCCTCCTCTCTCTTGTCCTTCCTGCTCATGGTCTCTCTTCACTCTTCTCTCTTCTCCACCCCCACCCAGGTCACTGAAGACCCACCTGTCTCCAATCCCTCCAGTGATTGGCTCTAGCCAATTTTATTTAACCAATAGTTTTACATCAAGGAACAAGGCTTGCACCACAGAAGCCTATAAAGGAGAGAATTCACTCCTAGGCCTAGAGCTCTGGGTACAGAGTTTGGCATCACAGAGCAACAGACCAAAGCTCAACAGGTTTGGCTTAACTCATAGGAATACTGGAGCATCATTGGGGCCTTGGTGAAGGGCACGGCATGTGCACAGGTACTTACTTTATTGCTGATCCTGTTTTTCTTCAGCACCAGGAACTTACCTCAGGGCGTCACACTCTCTAGGCAAGCCTTAACTTAGGATGTCACACATTCTAGGCAAGAATCTCAGCTACGCTTTCCGTCCAGACTCACTTCTAAGTCTGCATCTGCTGGAGACAAAATGCAAAGTCCAATGTCCCACCTCCCCTGCTCACATCGATGAAGAGATAAAATGTACATGAATAGATTTATCGGATTCTTTATTAGAATGTTGAGAAAAACACTCATACCCACTAGTGACATCGCCTCCCAAGGACTTCTTCCTATCTAAGAGGCAGGCATAGGAGGACATTGTAAGCACAGAACTTAGTTTACACCAGGCCGTTGCCGACCACTGGAGTCTCTCTGGTCTGGTGGTCACTTAGAAGCCCACCTAATGTTATTGTTTATCTCTTTCAAAAATGTGTTTGAAGCTGGACAGTGGTGATACATGCCTTTAATCCCAGTGCTCAGGAGACAGGCAGACTCTGAGTTCCATGCCACCCTGATCTACACAGTGAGTTCCAGGACAGCCATGCCAAGACACAGAGAAGCCCTGTCTTGAAAAAAAAATTATTTGTGGGGCTGCAGAGATGGCTTGGCGGTTAAGGGTGCTTGATGCTTTGACAGAGGACCAGGGTCTTCAATTCCCAGCACCCATGTATAGCAACTCTCAACTGCCTGTAACTTTAGCTCTGGAGGATCAAATGTCTTCTGGCTTCTGCAAATACCCCCGTATATGTGGCAATGTTGTGTGACAAAAAAAAATTTTTTTAAGGAGATACAACCCCAGATATGGAATTCATGACAGACCGAAGTACAGATATCAAAGTTCAACTTGGTGAACAATGAGTTTTATTGGGGTTACTTACAGGAATATGGGGTTATTGTGGGAACAGAAATGACTCAAAGACACTTGCATCACCAAAGCCCACTGTAGCATGGGTGACGACAGCTCACAAAAGCTGGGAACCCCAGAGCATGCTGTAGAGCCTGCAGGTGAAAGATCCCACGCAGAGAGACCCTTACTCAAGTCTTGGGAAATCGCGGACCCCAGACACAGAGAGACCATTTTGGATGTAATAAGCAAAGGCGAGGTTTATTACGGAGACCTATTACAGAGATCTCCGGGCCGACACATATCCCACGCAGGAGACAGAGGTGTCGACCCCGAGAGGCTGGGAAAAAGAGTATTTAAAGGCAGAGGCTGTGAGCACCAGGGGATGGGGGATGTCAAAGGGGAATGTACCACAAGTTACAGGATTGTTTTATGGCTCCAGGAGATAAGGGGACGCCAGAAGGTTTTATGGCCCCCTGGTTCCTGGAACAGAGCTACTAAATCAGGAGAAGGGTAGGGTCTTCAGGTCCTCATTATTTTTAAACGTTTGTCAAAACTGATGGAGCATTTGTATTTGAAACACCTCTGGTTAGGCTTGGGCTGTCCGGTTTCTTGGAATGCTCTCTGTAGGACACAATGGCTGAAGAGCACAAGTAGGGGCTTATCAGGGTCTGGAGGACATCTGGTTAAAGTATGACTCTGAGTAAGCTGGGGGGATGTCTTTGGATGGTTTATGGCTCAGTCCTCGATAGCCTGAGCTGGTTCTTGCATTCTTTTTCTTATCTTTATGGCCTGTTATTCCTGGCCGCAGGGCTTAGCCCTGAGTTTGTGGCTTTTGGGGCTGACTCTTTTAATTTTATATTTCTAAACCTAGAATTTGTATAATTTTCTTTTCATTCCCGTCTTCTCCTACTAAATAATTCTAATCTTAGAATTTTGATATCAAGTCTCGTATTTGGTCTCACCAGTTGTCTTAACTGACTGGTACTGTTGTCTCAGGACATCAACCGCACAGCACCCACTCGATTTTTAACAAAAGCAATTAACCTGTTTGTCACGCAGGAGCCAAAAACTAAAACCAAGAAAATTATTAATAATGGCCCAGCTGTAGCAGAGAGTAGGGTAGTCATCTAGGGAGATCTACTAAACTAGCTCTCGAACCATCTCTGATGTGTTTTTCTGTCTGTCTTTTGTCTAACCTTTCTCTAAGTTTATTTATGGAGTCTTTAATTACTCCTGAATGGTCTGTATAGAAGCAACATTCTTTTAGTGTAGCACACAGACTCCTTCTTTAAGGAATATCAGGTCTAATCTTTTCTTA
This sequence comes from Rattus norvegicus, assembly GCF_021556685.1. Classification (NCBI taxonomy): domain Eukaryota; kingdom Metazoa; phylum Chordata; class Mammalia; order Rodentia; family Muridae; genus Rattus; species Rattus norvegicus. Next base: position 234,688,890 of record NC_141534.1, on the reverse strand, counting down.
TTTTGAAGGACTACCTCTGAGAGGGAGGTTAGGTATTCTTGGAGGTCAGCTAAAAAGTCTTTAGCATCAGGATTTTATCTGGACACTATCTAAACCTATATATCAAGGTCATGACTGTCTTTCAGAACTTCTAAACTTATATAGGTTGTGATCCCTGAGGCACAGTCCCAAGAAGTGTTAGGAGTACTAACATATGTAATGTTACATTATTTGTAATAGAAATCAAGCCTATCCCCACACCTATCTCGATGGAACCCAGGACAAACATGACTGAATTTCTCTCTAGGTCCCAGCTCTCAGCCCTAACAGCTAGTACACGGCTGGTGAGGGCTGAGAATTGACGGCTGTCAGGGTGGTCAGCAGCACCAGGTATGGTCCTTTCCAGCGAGGATCGAGTGTCTGGGCTCAGTGTAGCTGCTTCCGACCTGGAACTGATGGGATGTCTCAGGGGTCTCCGGGGCATAGGCTGCTGTCAGCTGTGAGCAGATTTCTTTCTGTATCACCTGTAGGTCTTTTAGCCTGGCACACAAATCATTATTACTATGACATGTTGGTTCAGTAACATCATCTAATACAGTCAGAGGAGCTGAGGCCCCATATAAGATCTCAAAGGGGGTAAGGCTGAATCTGGAAGGGGTATTTCTTGCTCTGAAGAGAGCAAGAGGGAAGGAGTGTCACCCAGTCTGTGCCAGTCTCCATGGTCAATTTGGTCAGGGTCTCTTTTAGAGTTCTATTTATTTACTCTACCTGAATTGAGCTTTGAGGTCTGTAAATACAATGTAATTTTTAATCGACCTCTAAATACTTGGCCACACCCTGGCTTACCTTGGCAACGAAAGTAGGACCGTTGTCTGACCAGATTACCTTGGGCATTCCAGACCTGGGGAAGATTTCTTTCAGTATCTTCTTGATGATTGTAGAGGCCGTCTCTCGTTTGGTGAGGAAAGCTTCTATCTATTCCTGAAAAAGTATCTACAAGCACTAGGAGATACTTGTGATTATATTTTTCTGGTTTTATCTCAGTGAAGTTCACTTTGACTTTTTATTAAACTCTCTAGGTCTCTTTGTCTTGTTTGTTTGTTAAGCATTTGTTTACTGACGTATCTTATATTTTTTACTGTCTCTCTTGGCTAAAATCTTAAAGTCTATTACATATACCTTAACTACTTGGACAAACTTTTTATCTCCTAAATGAGTCCATTTCTGTATTTGGCAAAGTGAGTCTTTTCTTTGTTTTCTGGGGAGTATAGCCTTCCCCTCAAGTGTGTCATTGTCTTTTTATCTTTTAAACAACTTGGGCCTTTTCTTCTGTTGTACATTTTAAGTGAGGCCATCCCTTAGTCTAATCCCAGTTCCCAGTGGCTGTCTCTTGTAGGCCTGTAACCAGGATAGGCTCCTGTATAGCCATTTCTCGAGCCACTTTATCTGTTTTGTTACTGTCCCATGTCACTGAATCTCTTTCCTCCTGATATCCTGAGCAATGAATAGTACTCACAGTTGTTGGCTTCATCAGGGCATCTAAGAGATGGCAAAGGCATCTGTGGCGCTGATGTGCTGGGGGGTTGGGGTTCAGCCATTCTAGTTGACATTGTGTTGTCTACCATGGCAGCACCCACTTGTCTCTGACCTTTATTCGTGAAGAGAACTGTTCCCGTCTGTGGACAAGCTCCTCGGCTTTCAGCAGGGGTCAATCAGCCAGTCACAGAGGTCTTTCCTCCACCCATGGGCTTCTGTCAGTGTTTGACACTCGTGCTGTGGTGGCTCCAGGTCCGGATTGGGCAGCAAGGTGACCAGATTGTCCCCAACTGGTGGAGAATCTAGTCCATGGCAGCTGACTAGTGGTCCCATCTTTTGGGACACTCTATCAGCCACTCTATCACAGTTTAAGTCCTGGATTGGGTGATAATTGTCAGTGCCCGGCTGGCAGGAACGGTGTGTTCCAAGCAGAAAAGCACTAACTCATTCATCTCCCAGCATCAGTTACTGGTGTACTGAGACAGGTCTTAAGCTCCACATATACAGTCTATAGATATGTATACACATGGCCTCATCCAGCCATTTTAGCCCACGCAAGCCAATTTGGAGAGCAATTTTCTCATGAGCAAGGGATAGGGGCAGTCAGGGATGACCATGAATTAGTGGGTGGGTTACCCGGCCCACGCCAAGGTCCACTGTTCTTCGGGCAGTCCATAAGTATTGTTCGTTGTCAGTAGCTCCTTGCACTCAAGGTCTTTGGATATTGGCCCACAGGGGGGCATAGGAGCACAGAGCATTGGGTCCCTGTATCCACAAAACAACTGGGCGGGCTTCCCTTCTATCTCTGTGTATAGCCAGCACCAAGAGGCTCTCCAGTGTCCCCTCTTGTTCTTTCTGGGGCAGTCCCTGACCCAATATCCTTTTTCTTCGTATTAGGCACACTGATCTTTAGTCAGGAATTCTCTTCTGTTGCCAGGTACTATCTTCCTAGGTTCCCTAACTACTGTGGCCAGTATATGTTCCTCTCTCGTCTTTTATCTCTCTTTAGCTCTCTAACTTCCTCTTCTTTTTGTCTCTTTTCTTCTCTAGCTTTCTGTTCTTTTTACCTCTTTCTTTTTTAACCTTATTTTCTCTGTAACTTATATTAACTCTCAGCAACTTAACTTAACCCTTTAAATTTCTGTAACATTTTCTTTATCCTTTTTTTATCTTAGCCAGATTGGTGGGGCATTTTTTAGCCCCTCAGAGACCCACCCTTGGAGCCTGGCGGCAGACCTGGCACTCCCTACCTTTAGGCGTCTGAAAAGAGCAGGCAGAAGTGAGGGCCTTCCATCCATCTCTGGAACACTTTTTCTGGCCTCTAGTAGGATTTTGTCTTTCCTCGGTGGTAAAGAAGACCTGTAACAGTTACTAACAAGCATCTCAAATGGGATGGTGAGAAAACAAGAGAATCTTGAGAATAGAGGTCCACTGAAGAGGGCAAATAGCATTTAGTCACACAGCTAAGCCAGGAGGCTTTCTTGGGACAAAAAGACCTTGTGTCTGTGAAACAGAAAAGTGAGCAGAGGGGCAGTCTATCTGTTACCGGTTGTCTCTCTGGACTTAGATTTTCCCTTAAGGAGTACCTTCCTTTAGTGTCAGCTCAGTGGCTTTATCGCTCAAGAGACCCATCCTCTAAATGGCACTGGGCTTCCAGTAACAACTAATAACAAAAGGATGGAGAGACGTTAGAACCTGGGTGTTAGATTCTAAGCACTGACAAAAGAATTGTAACCAGTTCACTTGGGGCTTTCAGGACCTCAGTAGCAGCCCTTTACCAAACTTTCTCAGTGGGCTAAAGGCCCATGGAAAAGAAAACATTAATCCTGACCTTGGCCACAGCCAAAGCCTGAATTTTAAATCTTGACTGGCAAAACAAAACAAAGTTCTTTACAGTTTGTTGTAGATTCTTTGAAACTATTTTAGGGGCTTCTCTGCCCCCCAACCTGGGACATTTCGACCATAGGGGCAGGAACTGGCTGCTGTGGGGATAGGATCAAAGGCATTCTCCATGCTAATGATGACCAGTGAGAAAAGTAATTTAATGCTGGAGACTGACTCCTCTCTTGGAATAGGGCCAGCAGATAAGGCAGGCTCCTTAAAGAACTTCTCTTAATGAGCACCCTCTTTCTGTGAGCAAGAGTTGAAGGTCTGGTCACTAAAAGCAGAAATTCCTTTCTTGTTCTTGTTTTTCTTAGAGTCCTCTCCCACCTCACTCTCAGCCTTTTTAGATTATTCTTTATGTAGCATTTTTAACACAGCCTGTCCCTTTTTTATAGCCTGTTGACAGCATTTCTGATCTTTTAGGCAGCTATGCACTAAGTGTCATACCGGCTGAAACTCCACCTTTAAGATTCTTTGTTTCTAAGCAAAATTTAAATCCTTTTCCAGCTTATCTCAGCTGTCCACCATGAGATTCCCAGAGATCGCAAACCAAGGTGTAGTAATTTACTAAGAAATCTTTTTATAGTGTTTCTTTTTACCTTAAGCCTTTTTCTTTTAAACAGCTCCTGAAGAGCCAGAAAAATTGGGAGAGACTTGAGAAGTCCCCATGCTCGCTGCAGCAGCTCCGCAGCTAATTTCGCTCCCCCCTACTGTGTGTTTCAAGCACAAGCACAGATAAAACACTATGTTTTAAAAAATTAACGTTGGCTATCAACCAAAACACCGACACTAGAGCGGGGTCCATAAAATTAAGTTTCTTACTCACTATACTTGTTTCATACCGGAGGCCTAATCTGGGGAACTTTTTTATTTACGAGCAGTTTTGTCCTCAAGGTTTTTGTTAATGTCTGTTTACACAACTGTTAACAGCAGCTAGGCTGATCAAGGGGAGTAAAGGGAGGGGCCTCTCTCCTTGGGGAGGAGGCTCAGGAGAGAAAGACAAAACTCCTTGGCAGAAAACAATTTTTCTCAAGCAAATTATTTTTAACTCTTAACTTAAGCACCAAGAGGACCAAGTAAAACTCTATGACGAACAAAGCAAACAGTTTCATGATTTCAAACACAGTCATCAGTCCAAGATTTTAAACACAGTCGTCAGTCCAAATTCAAACACAGTCGTCAGTCCAAAATTCAAAAACGAAACAAAAGCCAAAAAGACACTCGACAATACCACAGAAAACAAGCCAGACAAACAATATCAAGACAAAGCATCTTATAACCAACTTTCACAGATGCCTGGTACCTTCAGTACGTGGCCCAAACTGCAGCTTAACCTTAGCTGCTTTTGGGATGAGATGGACCATCTGATTCCACCTCCCAACAGGATTCCAGAGTGTCCTCTTGTCCTAATGACCAAGCACACTTGTCCGTGCCTATATTTAAATAGACAGCCGAACTCGACCTCTGACGGAGTGGGATTCCTCATCCCCTCCCGCCTAGGTAAAAGGAGCATTCCATCTCCTTTGTTCCAGAAAACCAGAGTCAGGTCCTCCTGACTGTCCATAGCCGGGCTCTCCCGACTGTTCTCCGCCCGTGGAACGTCTTCCAGGGGCTGCAGCCTTGCGGGCCCGGGGCGTCCCCCCTTCCGCAGCCAGGGGGTCCTCACGGACCACAAAGGCAGCTGCACTGAGTGGGGATACACATCCACTCTCCTACAGGGCAGGAATACACATCCACCCTCTTACCACAGGGCAGGAATACACATCCACCCTCTCAGCACAAGGCAGGAACACACATCTGCCCTCTTACCACAGGGCAGGAATACCCATCTGCCCTCTTAACACTGACCAGTACTAAGACACACATATATACACACACGGCGGAACCAAAACAGAGACAGACACAGACTGACAATTGCGGCGCCGCTCACACAGAAACACTCAGACAAACATCCAACTCACCTCCAAGGGGTCTTCGGAGTCTGGGGTAGTCGCGCAGATCCCGGACGAGCCCCCATTAATATGAAAGATCCCACGCAGAGAGACCCTTACTCAAGTCTTGGGAAATCGCGGACCCCAGACACAGAGAGACCATTTTGGATGTAATAAGCAAAGGCGAGGTTTATTACGGAGACCTATTACAGAGATCTCCGGGCCGACACATATCCCACGCAGGAGACAGAGGTGTCGACCCCGAGAGGCTGGGAAAAAGAGTATTTAAAGGCAGAGGCTGTGAGCACCAGGGGATGGGGGATGTCAAAGGGGAATGTACCACAAGTTACAGGATTGTTTTATGGCTCCAGGAGATAAGGGGACGCCAGAAGGTTTTATGGCCCCCTGGTTCCTGGAACAGAGCTACTAAATCAGGAGAAGGGTAGGGTCTTCAGGTCCTCATTATTTTTAAACGTTTGTCAAAACTGATGGAGCATTTGTATTTGAAACACCTCTGGTTAGGCTTGGGCTGTCCGGTTTCTTGGAATGCTCTCTGTAGGACACAATGGCTGAAGAGCACAAGTAGGGGCTTATCAGGGTCTGGAGGACATCTGGTTAAAGTATGACTCTGAGTAAGCTGGGGGGATGTCTTTGGATGGTTTATGGCTCAGTCCTCGATAGCCTGAGCTGGTTCTTGCATTCTTTTTCTTATCTTTATGGCCTGTTATTCCTGGCCGCAGGGCTTAGCCCTGAGTTTGTGGCTTTTGGGGCTGACTCTTTTAATTTTATATTTCTAAACCTAGAATTTGTATAATTTTCTTTTCACAGGCAGCTCAACAGCCTGGAGAGTTCTTTCCAAGAGGCTCTGGTATGAACTCTTCTGGGAAGCTCAGCTGGTTTCTGTTCCTCTCAAGTAGCTGCTCTGGTCTTAGAGTCTTCTTTGCATCTTATCTGAGAGAGATTCTCAGTTTTTATTGTTTACTTTGGCAGAGAGGGGCCCAGTGAATCTGGTCAGTTTCAGGGACTTCCTGAAGCTATTTTTTGAGGTTTTTTTTTTTTATCTTCCTGTTTAAGGACCTTCCTTACTTACATAATGGAATGTTTTAACCTCAGAGGAAACTGTTACACAACAGGCATACATTTGCACAATATATAGTCACACTCAGGAGGCAGAGGCACGTGGATCTCTTGAGTTTTGAAGCTAGCTTGGTCTATGTATCAAGTCAGAACACCTAAGGCTATACATAGTAAGCCTTGTCTCAAAAACAACAACAAAAATAAACAAACAAAAAAAGAGGTGGTGGGATGGTTCAGCAGTTCCTAGCACCAGTGGTAGCTCATAAACCTCTGTTACCACAGTTCTTGGAATATGACAGCTTTTGGATTTTGTCCAGGGGTGGGTGCACCTGGACAAAGCACAACAAGTCAACATGGTTCCACATGGAAAGTTTTAATGAGAGAAGAATAGAAGAGAGGAAAGGCTGGCCATGGGCACGTAGGGGAAAAAGGGTGGGGAGGAGAAGGGACAGGGACAAAGAGGGCTGGAGAAGAGGAAGAACAAGAGAGAGCAAAAGAGAGAGCAAGCAGCCCTCTTTATAGTCAGGCACAGCTGGCTGTTGCCAGGCAACTGTGGGGCGGAACATACCTAGCAGTTGCCAGGTAGCTGTGTGGGTGGAGCTTAGATGGAATACCAACAGCACCCTCTTTTGGCACTAGACATGAACACAAGCGCACTAGCGTGTGTGCATGCACGCCTCAAGGGCACATACCTAGACAAAAAAAAAAAAGCAAAACACGGATACACAAAAACCTCTAAAAAGAAACTTATTTGTTACAGAATCGCTTGACTCCATCCTTGAGCTGAACGTGGAATTTCTGTGTTCAAAAGGATTTTGTGGGGCTGGGGATTTAGCTCAGTGGTAGAGCGCTTACCTAGGAAGCGCAAGGCCCTGGGTTCGGTCCCCAGCTCCGAAAAAAAGAACCAAAAAAAAAAAAAAAAAAAGGATTTTGTTCACTTATTTTTACAAACGTTAAAGTGTTAAAAATACAATTTTTTAAATTTATTTATTTATTTATTTATTTATTTATCTATTTATGATTAGCATTCGGCACATCTAGAAGAGGCTAGAGAAAGTTAGAACCATTCAGTGTGCAAAACCAGGGAAGAAATGAACAATTTGTAATTCCTCACTAGGTCGGGGCCTGAGTTGAAATCACATCTGCTACAGGTGTTTTAAGTCAGAAACGCTGTGTTTTGTAACTAAGGACCCAAACTTCGACCTGACTAGTGAAGTTTTACAGGTGCTGTATGAGTAACAAAATTCTAGCAGCCAATTGGCTGGTTCTAGGCATCTAGCTCCTTGGCTTGTGAAATTTTTATAAATATCTCTTAAATCCAGCCTCTAGGTTCTCAGAAATCAGTTGCCTTTATCTGATTCCCAGGACTTGTTTGAACAAATAAACATCTTCTATTTCCCCTTGTAAGATCACTCAAGGCTCAAGTGTCAGCTGCCTGTGGATAGATACAGAAAAAAGGTCCTGCTGTGAATTTAAAAGCCAGCTGGTAAGCCGTGCCCCTGAGCTAAGGTAGGCTCACCCCCAGCCCCCTCAGGCACCTTTGCATTGCACAATTTAAGATGCCACTTTTCACATATGACAGTAACTACGATGAGATGAGCATGATGCCACCAGGTACTGCATAGGCCATCTAAAGTTTGTCCACCTCATCCTGCTGGACCTTGACTTGCCACTCCACCCATAATCCATCAGGTTCCACAAAACACCCTCCTATCTGCCTCCTCTTGGACCCAGCCGGGTAACTTGCTGATCACGTCCCCCATTAAATATCCTGAGTGCGTAGGCTGGAGAAGGCTGGCTCCCCGCTCCGTCCATTCCTACGCTACACAGAAGTGTTTATAGTGAAGATGGCCCAGTGGCTATGAGTGCTTATTGGTTGCTTCTGCAGAGTGTTGTGGTAAATAATACTGGGGGTTTCCTGTCCCACCTTAGATCCAAAATAAAAGGCACAAAACTTTTATATTTAGAATAAGCCTTAAAGCACTAGAGCTGGGCAGATATCAACCCTCTATGCTATTTTATCTACTTCCCTATCAATAATCCCGAGATATCACTTGCCCTATTTTGTCTGGGCTGCTCCTACTCTAACTGGCTGGCCCTCATGGCCTTGGGCTCACCATCCACCTACCCCATGTGCCTCCTTTCTTACTCCCTATTGGTCTCTGCCACAGACCTCAAAGCTGAGGAACCTAAGCCCCATCTACCTCTCTTCTGCCCAGCTACAGGCTTTAGTCATCTTTATTCGACCAGTACTTTTAAATTAAGGAGTAAGAAGGTTTACACAACAAAAGCTGGTATACATGAGAATTCACACCTCTTGGGGCAACTAAACCTTGGGATACAGAATTTAGCAATGCAATACATAGTGACAGATCAAACCTCAATAGCTGAGGACCTGGGTTTGGTTCCCAGCATCCATGTGGTGGCTCAAAAAGGTCTGTAGCTCATTCCAGAGGATCTGACACTTTTCTGACCTCCTCAGGCACTAGGCATTTGCATGATGCACATAAAAATCTTCAAGCAAACATTCATACACATAGAATAAAATTTAAAAAAAATTTGCAGGTTATACCAGAAAGTAGAAAATGATCCAGGTCGGAAGGAATGCAGCTTAAGTATACAAAGCAAGCCCTGGGCTGGAAGAGGAACAGAAAAAAAGGCTACACCCTGAGCAGCAAGGCAGGAGAGCAATTGAGAGCCTGGAGCTGACAGCGCCATTCCCTTCCTTTTTGGAGGAGAATCAAGACCTTTTCTTTCTTCCTGCTCAGAGAGGGGGCTGTGGAGGGTAATTATTTCTTGGATCCAGTGACTATCTGCCATCAGAGGAAGTGGAAGGCTGCAGAAGAGGAAAGAAAGGGGGGGACTATTAATAACTCCAGCTGTGCTTGAAGCTGGGGGGGTAGCTATAGAACTGGAGGGGAGGGAGCCTGTGCAGGCAGCCACTTCCGTCGTGGTACCCAGTGACAAGGCTTTGACATGAAGACACAAAGGCAGAAGGAATCCCAAAGAAGGCTTGGAGAAGAGGGAGATCCCCAGAAGTTTGGGGAAGTGGGGTTCATGTGGGGAAGGCTGAAGACTCCCGAGAGGAACTACTCAGGATCACCTACATAGCTACCGTCCCCAAACATATGCTTCACTAGGGTCAGTTAGAAGCAGTGAGAAGTCATTAAAATGTAAACAGTAAGCCAGGTGTGCTGTTGCAAAGCAGTAATGCTAGCCCCTGGCAGACGGGAGGATCCCCACCTGAAGCAGAAGGCACTGGCCTGAAGCAGGAGGATTACCACCAGTGTAGGTGCATAGTGACTTTCAAGACAGCCTGGGCTACAGATTGAGACCCTGTCTCAAAAAGAGCTGATCATGGTGTCAGGCCCCTAATCCCAGTGCTTTGGGGGTGAAGGCAGGAGGAACAATAGTTTTAGGACTGAAGATATGCCACGGTGGTCAAGAGTGCTCGATGCTCTTCCAGAGGATCAGACTCTGTTCCTAGCACTTACTTGGTGCAGCTCACAGCCACTACTAACGGCAACCCTCTTCTTCTCATGGTGGGCACCCAGGAACTTGTAGCATACACACACACACACACACACACACACACACACACACACACACACACACGTAAATAAAAATTAAAATCTTGAAAAAAAATTTGCAAGGCCATTTTAAATTACATAAGGGATTTGAACCCAGCCGGGGTGACATAAGACCCTGTCTCAAAACACTGCAATAGGATGGTCATGGTTAAAGAAAGGAAGGAATGAGGGGTGGTTTGTTAGACCAAAATTGAAGGTGAATGGAAATCCTTCATGGAAACCAGCTTTTTTTGCTTATTGAAAATAGTTTCTTTTCATATTATATATTCTGATTATGATTTTTCCTCCCCCCAACTCCTCCCAGATCCTCCCCACCTCCCCACCCACCCAGATCTATACCCCTTCTTACTTGCTCTCATTAAAGAACAAACAAAGGCCTGACAACAATGGCACATGCTTGAAATCCCAGTACTTGGGAGGCAGAGGCAGGTGGATCTCTATGTGCAAGGCCAGCCTGGTCTACAGAGCGAGTTCTAGGACAGTCAGTGATACACAGAGAAACCCTGTTTTGAAAATACACATACACAAACCAAACCAAACAAACAAAACTAGGCATCTTAAAATAAATAATATAAAAAGAAACAAAAAACAGGAAAAAAAAAGGTCAAAGGAAAAAGCACAAGAGATGCATATCACATAGACGCAGAGACGCACACTCATTTACACACACAGATATCCATGAAAACACAAAACTAGAAACCATGATACAGCATAAACTTGTAGGGTTAAAAAACAATGCCTAGACAAAACATTATGAGAAAAAAAACCTTCCAGAAATATATACAATTAAACATGGCCATTGACTGTTGGGCAGAGGGCCTGCGCTTAAGTGTGGAAAACTAATTACTTTATAAACTAATTTAAAAATATATCTTTAAAGAGGGGGGCAGTTTTGTGGGGAGCCAAGGAGGCTCCAAGTGAATGTTTATTGTCTGACATGGGATAAAAGCCATTCCAAGAATGAAAGCCTCAGACCCAAGGTAAGTCAGCGACACCTTCCCACTTGGCCAGAGCGGGAAAGGTAAGAACCTCTTGGTCCATGTGTGTGCAAAAACTAGCAACTGCAGTTTCCTCCTCCTGACAGTTTAAAACCTGCGGCTGCTGAGGTACAGACACCTCCAAACCACCTACTGTCCTGTACAGTACAAATGCACTGAGTGGCTGAGGTGGTCCGTGGCACCCATTACAGTCCGCACAGCCCGTCTGACCCCAGCTTTCCTCTGTATGCATCTGTCCTTTCTTAAGCACCACAGTCCTTTCTCCATTCCCTCTCCACCCCTAGTCAGAGTTCCAGGGCAGAGCTGCAAGGAATGTGGCAGGGTTCCCTGCAAGTACCTTCCCCAGAAGACATGAGTTTATTACATACAAATCTCTATATGCATGTGTTGTACAAAAACCCATGCAGGCACACACACACACACACACACAGACACACACACACAGATACACAGAAAGAGAGAGAGAGAGAGAGAGAGAGAGAGAGAGAGAGAGACCCATAGGAAGATGTGAGGAGTACCCCTTGGTGGCGTATGAGGTGTGTATGGTGTGTGGGAGGGTGTAATTGAGGGTGGATATGATCAAGGTATGTTATATATGTGTATGAAATTATTAAAGGATAAAAGAAAGCTTATTTTTAAAACAATTAAAAATAATTAGTAGTATTAATAACTTGGGCATCAGTGGTGTTGAAATTGCTTCTCCAAGTTGCTTACGGCCTAGAGAAGGAAAATGACAGTTTAGTAGACAGGAATTATAGGGTTAGCACCAGCAGCTATTCAGGTGATGAATCAGAGCTTTACATCGATTTTTGTTTGGGTCTTCCCAAGGAGGCGTGTGTGTGTGTGTGTGTGTGTGTGTGTGTGTGTGTGTGTGTGTGTGTGTGTGTGTGTGTTTAATGATTTGTTTTTTACATTTCTAGTCTCTACTCATTTTAAAAAGTAAAGCTTTAGGGGTTGGGGATTTAGCTCAGTGGTAGAGCGCTTGCCTAGCAAGTGCAAGGCCCTGGGTTCAGTCCCCAGCTCCTAAAAAAAGAAAAGAAAAAAAAAAAGTAAAGCTTTAAATGGTGAAATGTGGCTAACACACAAGATAGTCCGTGTTCATGTTAAAGAATTGCCTAGGTAGCATGTGATATACATGCCCACATCTCAGTACTTGGGAGCCTAAGGCAGAAAGACTGGGTGTTTCAGGCTAGCCTAGGCTACAAGGCAAAGCCTTGTCTCCAAAAAAAAAAAAACAAACCAAACACACAGAATTATTTCCTTGGTTGATTTAATCAAGATTTTTTTTTTCGGAGCTGGGGACCGAACCCAGGGCCTTGTGCTTGCTGGGCAAGTGCTCTACCACTGAGCCAAATCCCCAGCCCCTCAACTGACTTTTTAAAAGTCAGTTCTTCTCTGGAAGTGGAAGCTGCTGGGGTCAACTCCAGGTCTTACATTCACACTGCTCAAATACTCCAGCAGTGGGCCACACCCCAGGTTCCTGACAGCCTGTTTTGCTTTGTTTTCATTTATTGTGTGTGTGTGTGTGTGTGTGTGTGTGTGTGTGTGTGTGTGTGTGTGTGTATTTCTGTGAGTGAGGGCACACATGTACCTTGGTGTGCATGAGGAGGTCAGAAGGCAACTTTGTGGCATTGGTTTGCATCCATTTACATTCATCCTAGGAATCAAATTCAGGTCACATCAGACTCGTGCAGCAAGTGCTTTGCTCACTGAGCCATCCTACCGGCCAATGATTGGGAGGACTGGATCCACTTTAGCTGAGTTATAGGTGCTGTGAGCCACCCAACTCACAGTAAAGGGGATTCAACTTGGGTCCTCCGGAAGCATTGCTCTAAACAGCTGAGCCTTCTCTCCAGCCCCACGATTGCATATTCTGATCCAAGCTATGAAGGGTGAATGAGCCCTCCACTCAAGGAACCCATGCTCTAGTGAAAGATTTCATGGTAAAAGACCTGGATCCCAGAACCCCAGCAGGCTTACCTCAGGCATTTGTCCAGATGTGCCAATTAAAGAGAGGAGTAAGGGTGAAAAGCAGAGAAATCTGTGCACATTGGAAAGAGGAACAAATAAAGGAGTCAATGACCCTAAGTTCATCTGTCAGGTATTGGCATGAGCTTTAGTTCACAGAAATAACTATACGGGGAGGAAGGGCAAGAGGTCTACAAAGTTAAGCCGTTCTGATCTCGTTCTGATTCATCTGTTGATCTTTATCTCGGTTCTGATTCTGTAAGGAGCTCCAAAGAAGTCCTTATTGCTCAACAAGACTACTATAGCTCCTAGGAGATGGTCCTCTCCAGGTTGTAGCCTTGCCATCATGGAGAATTAACCCCATTGGGGTTGGGCAGTGTCTATTGTGTATGAGGCTCTGATGTTCCTGGAATCAAGGTTAGGACAATGGCTAGAGATTTTTTTGGTGCCTCTTGGGGGTCTGGGGCGGGACACTGTAAAATCTCACAGTAAAGCACCTTGGTTACTCTAGTCTTTATGCCTTTAGCTTCAAGACGGTAAGGCGTGTTAGACTCTAAACATACACACGCCCCTCTGGGTGTTTCAGATGTCCATGTGCAGGAGTAAGCAGATGACCCCAAGTACCGAAGACAGACACAAAACAAGGGCAGAGACCCCAGGCTTTGAAGCTGGTTTCAGTTAATTTGTGAGGCCTAGTGAGGAGTCAGTGCTTATTAGCAGCTTCAAGCGCCTGACATCATCAGTGAATGCTCGCAACCCACAGTAACCCTCAGTATAAGGGGCGTGTGTGTGTGTGTGTGTGTGTGTGTGTGTGTCTGTCTGTCTGTCTGTCTTTTTGTTTTCTGCTTGGCTGCATTCTGGATTTGTTTATTGTTCAGTATATTCTGGAAGGATTCCACCTAGTAGCTGACCTTCGTTATGAGACAGGGTCTCACCACATAGCCCAGGTTGACTTCCTATATACAGCAAGACCACTGTCTCAGGCTCCGGAGTGCTGGGATTATAAGTGCGTACTACTGAATGTAATAAATAGACCCTCTGGCTACAGGTAAGCAGAGGGCAGGGAATATGAAGCAGGGAAGGTAAATGAGGGATGAGAGGTAGATGGAGAAGCTCCATCAGAGCATGTTTCTAGTATTTCCTGGAGTTTTTTTTTTTTCTTTTTTCTTTTTTCTCGGAGCTGGGGACCAAACCCAGGGCCTTGCGCTCGCTAGGCAAGCGCTCTTCCGCTGAGCTAAATCCCCAACCCCTATTTCCTGGAGTTTTAAGGCTAAAGCCAACATTCCACAGTCCCCATAGCTTGGGCTGCCCAGTCCGAACATGGTAATGAAGGAGAAGAACAGAGGTGATGGGTAGAGAGAGTTAGCCAGGGTGATCATGTGACACACATGATCAAGTCCCCCAGTCTCTGTGGGACTTGGGGACTTCCAGACTGACAGAAACTTTGATGTCGAACAGGGAAGGAAGCAAAGGAATGCCTGCTAAGCAGGTGATCGTAGTCTATGGTGGTCTGACCTGTCATAGCTTAGTCCTGGTTCTGCAAGAGTTCTGGAGAAGATCGTGTCCTTCTGTCCCTGCTCCTTGGAGGAGGAATATGGGGATATGCTTTTCAGTTATGCATGGCCTTAATCACTACTGTATGAGACTGTTACATTCAGAGAAATGAAGATGTCGTCATGCTGGCTGCTAGATTGGGATCTCTACCATGATAACAAGCCGCAGCTCGTTTGGAGGGTTTTTAAGTTATTATTATTCATTAAGTCGTTTTGCTTATGACAAAATACCTTTATTACTTCTCATGTGAGACTTTGGAATCTAGAGAAATCACGTTAGCATTTATTTTTCTTTCTATTTTGAAAAACAAACGGCACATGCAGGGTTTTGTTGAGTTTTTTTGTTTTTGTTTTTGTTTTTGTTTTTCCTGAACATGACAAAATTTAGGGCCTGGGAAAATGATAAGAGCAGGTCTGTGTTTTTAAAAGATAACCCTGATACCTTTGGGGTCAGCGTTCAGGATGGACTGGATTAGTAAGGGAGAACCTAGGCATGGAGGTAACAATTTCAGACCTAACTTTCCTGCTCTTCATTCACTCATTCATTCAAAACTTTTTAGCATGTCTGTAATGTCAGGTACAGTTGTGGCCGTCAAGACACAACAATAAACAAATAAAGCCGTTGTCATCTTGGAGCTCACGCTTCACTGTGGAGATGCCATCAACAGGGTAGGAATGGTGTCAATCGCTTGTCAATGTTCAGCATTGATACTGGGAAGTGGTGGGGAGAACAGGTAAACAATGAGATGGAGCATGCTGGGTACACTGTGGTAACTGTAACTGACAGGAGATTTACCACATGAACCACTTCTTAGAGCACCATTCAGTAGCATTGAGTCTGCTTACATGGGTGTCTGGCTGTCTCCGCCAGCCATCTCTGTAACTCAGGTGGAGGGGGCCCTTTTGGGTAGGGTGTTTGAAGGTCCTGGTAACATCCAGTCTCATGGGAGTTGGAGGCTGAAAAAGGTGAGAGAACGTGTCTCGTACATCATCAGGGAGATGTGGTCTAACACCTAGAAGTAGCTAAGAGGTGGTACACGAGTTCTGTGTTGCTAAAACCACTGTTCATGGGATCAGTGAGGATGGGTTGGGTATTTAGTTTAGCAAAGAGGCTAGTCTCAATCCCGGAAGAGACAGACAATTCATTGCTGTTTTAGCTTAGTTAGGTTTCTGTTGCTGTGATAAAATACTGACCAAAAGCAAATCGGAGAGGAAAGGATTTATTTGACTTATGTATCCAGATCACAGTCCATTTAGGGAAGCCAAGGAAAGACCTTGGAGTCAGGAACTGAAATAGAGGACATGAAAGGGTGCTGCTTACTAGCTTACTCCTCATGGCTTGCTCAGCCTGCTCTCTTATACAACTCAGGACCACCTACCTAGGATGGCATCCCCCAAAGTGAGCTGTCCCCTCCCACACCAATCATTAATCAAGAACATGACCCCCCCCCCCCACAGGCTACAGGCCAATCTGATGGAGGCAGTTTCTCTTCCCAGCTATGTCTAGGTGTGTGTCAAGTTGACAAAAAACCAACTGCACAATCGCTAAGCACAAGAATGATGATTTAAGCCTGGAGAGGTTTCTCTGATTTGTCCCATGATTTAACATCAAGGAGCACATGGTGGTTATGAAGGAAAATTTATGAGATGGGGGAGAACCTGAATGTGTTCCCGTTCTGCCTCTTCCATCAGACACGAGCCTGGACTCATGCGTTTGTTTGGAATACACCCTTTAGCATGTTCATACGTGTTTTACTTCTGATAGGGACAGTTACTCATACATTATTAAGCACATTCCATTTTTCTGGGTACAGAGGGCAAGAGGGAAATGGACACATGTGTACTCGGTAAACAGAAATAGCTGTAGACCAGTCAGTCAGTCAACAAATGTTGTCATTCATGAAGCCTTTGGGTGTTCTGCGTCCTGTCTCCAGCACCAACTTCTTCTCAGAGAAAAAAACAAACAAAACCAAAAACCAAACTCAATCCTGGTTTTCTGACCTGCCTGATATTTGAAAGATTGACTTACTGTGGTAAGGCCACCTAGGAGCCACAGAACCAGGTCTGTGTCTCAAAGGTCCCAAGGAAGTGAGGAGAGTCACAAAGAAGTTATGCAATGGTGCCAGCCCTTGCAGTCACTCTTCTGCTTGTCTTTCTCGGGAAGCTTGCAGAGAAACTTAAGCATGTTTGCTCTGGGTGGATGCTTAGTTTCTTACTGATAGGAAAGCCAGGAAGAGGAAATGCTTTGCCCATGGGGAGGGACAATCCCTGTAAACATAGGCAGGGCAGTGTCCATAAATGTTTTCTAGGAAGTATAATAATTTTGTAAACTTTTCTACGAGGCTGCTATGGTGTGCTGTTAGTGGAAGGGCTGATGCACTGTAAAGTGTCGGGCCCAGACCCTCCTCTTAGAAAGGTGCCCCACATGCCATTTAGTGTGTGAACAACACACCGGTAGCTGCTCACTTCCTAGAGGTCTCATTTTACAGCCCCATAGTCTTTTATCTGTTCTTACTGGGTTTTGAGGCAGGGTTTCATGTATTCCAGTCTGGTCTTGAACTTAGTATGCACCCAAGGATGACCTTGGACTTTAGATCCTCCTGCCTCTGCTTCCCAGGTGCTGAGATTGCCAGGAGTGGGGTGGGGGTAGGGGTGGGGGCTGGGGGCTGGGGGTGGAGGATGCCCCTCCCCGCAAGGTTTACATGGTGCTGAGAGCAAGCCCAGGACTTCGCTCATGCTCAGTAGGTGGTGAGCCAACCGAACACCACCCCTAGTCCTTTATCCAAAACCCTTGAGCCATGAATTGTAGAACTATTTTTTTTCCAGAAATATGGTAATGCATGTTATTATACATAAAGAACTGTATTAGAGGCTCACATCATTAGGAAGGTCGAGAACCACGACTATAATTGAATATATGGATATGTGCCCATCAAAGTGGGCAATTATTTAACACAGATAGGATAAGGATCAGAATGGATTCACATCAGTGCAGGTCAGATTTTCCTGCCAAAATATTCTTCGACATTAGACTTTTGGTCCCATGGGTAAAACACTAAAATTTCAGAATTATAGGGATGATAATCTGGACTTGTGTGAAACTTTAATTAGGGAAGGGAGGCAGGAAGTTCACTGCAAGATTGAAGCTGCCCTGGTCTACACAGTGAAACCCAGGCCAGCCAGAACCCTGTCTTAACAAAATAAAACCTTTCTCTGAGAGCTGTAGATCCGAGGCACAATGGTCGCCTTACACTCAGCATGTCATGGGTTTATCCTCAGGGCTGAAACATGATAAGTAGAAGATAAAAAAGCAACCTCTAAGTAACTCGGAAAGCAAACAGCGGTGTGGCCAATCCTATGAGTAGCTGTGAATCAGTGGAGATAGTCAGGGTGGACTGGGTACAGTGGGGGCCTTACTGCTACATGCCATACACCTGCCTAACAGCCTCCAGTGCTGAAAGGAGCACGGATGCACTGCTAACATTCACCTCTGTCCCCAGTCTCTGCTTCTGGGTCTTGGCTACCTGAAGAAGGAGGTCTCCATTTGGTAAACACCGAGATGTAACTGTTCCCACGGAACCTCCTTAATCTGAACATCTGAAATCCAAAGTGCAAGTTCCAAACATTTCCATTAATGGATCCTCCATTTCTGCTTTCTTGCTGTTTCCTTTCATCCCACTCCTTTCTGGCATCAGCCTTAGTTAGGGTTTCTAGTGCTGGGAAGAAACACCATGGCCCGCGCCGCCATGGTACTGAGAACCAGGCATAGATCTGTGAGGTTTAAGAAAAAAAAAAATACATACCCGGGTCATTCATGTTACGAGAATGCCAAAGCTTTACTGAGGTCCACAGAATATATACCCCAAGTCCTCCAGGTGAAGGATTCCAGGAAGCACAGTGGAAAAATAGGTTATGCCCTCAGGAGAAAAACAGGAACAAAAAACAGGAACTGACTTAACTGTGTTACGGCCCAGGTGTTACTGCCCAGGCCAAACAGAAAGGTCATGATGTTCCTTTGTTAGGAACAAAAGGCTTCCACATTCATTAGCAAGGCTCAGGGGGGTTGGGGGGCAAACACTGATGAGGCCCAATAAAAGGAAACAGTCGACTGGGGCTGGCTTTTAGTTCAGAGGTTTAGTCCATTATCATCATGGTGGGAAGTACGCAGCACGCTGAGCCTCTGACACCTCAAAGCCCACTCACAGTGACACACCTCCTCCAACAAAGCCACGCCCACTTCAGCAAGGCCACACCTCCTTATGGCACTGTTTTTGTTCAAACCACCACAACATCCTTCCACACATGGTGGATGAGTCTGTAACAGAAGGCCCTTATGTGGAGAGCCTTAGGGTACCAGACTGGGACCTGCAGGAACATAAGAACTAATCGATATGCTTTTGCTAGCTGCCTGTATACTTCCCAAAGGCAAAGTTCTATGACTGGTATCCAGCTAGGCAGTAACAAGCAAGTGATACCTCCCAGGTGAGTTGGAAGGCATCTTGTTTCGAAGGATCCTCTGGGAGTTGTTGCCTTGGGAACCGTTAAGGTAGGATAATTGACTCAGCTACTTGTTTTGGTGACTCCCGTTTATCCACACCATCTTTTACAGACGCAGCAGCCTGACAGTTCCTAGATCCATCTGAAACACTTTCCTTCTCCTAGGAGACTGGCAGAACTTGTGGTTGTTCTGCTGAGGAGAGGCTGGGGACCATGCTTTCTAAACAGGCCACACACTGAGCAACTTCTGATCTGTCTCCTGAGATTCCAATTGGCCAGTGCCATGTACTGCTACCTGGACAGTGGGGTTTGGAAGATGACGTGGAAACCAGGTGAGGGTTTTGTTTGTTTGTTTGTTCCTTTGTTTATCATGGAGGGTTGTAAACACTGGAGGAATATAAGAATATTAACAGAAATATTGTATCAGCCCACATTGAGTCAAGAAATTGATATTTAACTCTGACTTATTCATCTAGGAGATTTATGCTATCCACTGTTTTGTCAGATATGAGCTCTATCTGTAAAGAGCTTAGACTTGGTTTGCGTATTTGAGGCATGCCGGTGGGTGTGTGCCTGTATAACAGAGGGAACTTAAAAGGCGAAGGACGAGCAAGCAGAGAAGCAAACAGTCAGGACAATGGAGTAGGTGTGAGGCAACACACATGATGGAATCGCAGGAAAGAATAAACTGAGGGGATTTAGAGATGGGCCTTCATGGATACATAAAATTTTCATTGGTAAATTAGTAGGTAGGAAGACAACTTAGGAAGAGTATCTTAAAAACAAGAGAAAACAGGGGCTGGGATTTAGCTCAGTGGTAGAGCGCTTACCTAGGAAGCGCAAGGCCCTGGGTTCGGTCCCCAGCAGCTCCGGAAAAAAAAAAAAAAAACAAGAGAAAACAAACAAACAAACAAAAAGAAAACAAATAAAAAAACCCTTCTGAGAGAAGTCCAGGTTGAAAGAAACACAGTATCTAGAGAAGCACTAGAAAAAAAATATATATATTGAGTTACTTTGTACCCTGAGTGCCAGCCAGAAAAGAGGTCTAACCTGGAGAAGGCTTTCAAAGGAGTTCAAGCTGGGTGTGAAAGAGCCCTGGGTAGACAGCCTGAGTACCACAAGACATACTAAGAGAGCAAGGAGAATGAGAGAGGCCGATGGGAAGGAACTTTCAGTGGAAGCCTTGTACTGAGCTGCTGAGTAAGGTCACAAGCGGGTCAGACAGGATGCCTCTGCTGGTAAGGATCAGGACATTTGCAGCTGAGTTCCATGTGAAGGGCACATCCTGATTCATGAAAATCAAAGCACTGCGGTTCCTTCTCAGGGGCAGAGCAGGTCAGATGGTTGTAGATTACTTTGCGCAGTCAAAGCAGGAAAGAATGTTTTCTCGTCACTTACTCTCTTTTTACATATCCTGTATTATTTTTTAACTTTTTAAATTGTGAGGTGTGACACATGGAAAAATGTATTAAACAACAGAGTTGTTTGGCAGACTTGGGATAGGAATTTGACTGAGGCTTTACTCATGCTAGGCAAGTACTTTACCTATATCCCCCAGCACCAACAAGGTATCACTATGCAGCCTTGGCTTGCCTGGAGCTCACTATGTAGATCAAGATGGTCTCAAAATCATAAAGATCTGCCTGCCTCTCTGCCTCTGCCTCTGCCCCTGCCCCTGCCCCTGCCCCCGCCCCCGCCCCCGCCCCCGCCCCCGGCCCCGGCCCGCCCCCGGCCCCGCCCCCGCCCCCGCCCCGCCCCCACCCCGCCCCTGCCTCTCTCTGCCTCTGCCTCTGCCTCTGGATATTAAAGGCATACATCACCGTGTTAGGCTGAATGCATAAATTTAATTAAGGCTCAGCCCTCCAAGATCATAGAGGGCATCAGATCCCTGGATCTTGGAGTTAAAGGCAGTTATAAGCCACCATACAGGTGCCCGGAACTGAACTGGTCCTCTGCCAGAGCAGCAAGTACTCTTACCCATTGAGCCATCTCTCCAGCCCCAAGGTTCGATTAATTCTTTGTGAAGCCAATGACTCCCCAGTACAGGAACAGGACACCTGCAGCACCCCCAAAGCCTCTGGTTCACGTGACCCTTTCTCCTGGGGGAGAATGTTACATCATTTGAACACATTTCACCTTCAGCTGGGAACCAGTTCTGTCTACCCGGAAGAGGGTCAGTTGCTGAAGAGCTTGAGCCAATTCTTAGTCACAGGGGTAGGAGAAAAGGATGGGGGGACTCAGAGCTGTTAAAAACCTGAGGTGGGGGGTTGGGGATTTAGCTCAGTAGTAGAGCGCTTGCCTAGGAAGCGCAAGACCCTGGGTTCGGTCCCCAGCTCCGGAAAAAAAAGAACCAAAAGAAAAAAAACCTGAGGTGGGGGGGTTGGGGATTTAGCTCAGTGGTAGAGCGCTTGCCTAGCAAGCGCAAGGCTCTGGGTTCGGTCCTCAGCTCCCCCAAAACAAAAACAAAAACAAAACAAAACCTGAGGTGGAGAAGGAGGGCTGCCAGATTCAGGTGACTAGGGGCTGTGGTGTAGCTAGTGGTTGCCTGGTATGTACAAGGTCCCGTGATGGAGCTCCAGTACAACAACAACTAAACAATCCCTTCCCAGAATTCCTCGAAATGAGGACCAGCCTTAGGCTCTTAGGCATTGACTATCAGGTAAGCTAAGCAGCTCGCAGGCTGACTCAGACTTGGGTGGAGACATGATCTTAGACCTATGGGGTTCAAAGACACAGGCAAAGATGACAAAGGGAAAAAAAACTGGGGAAACCCCATCCACTGTTTCGATCAGAAAGTTACTATAAAAGCACAGGGCAGTCTACCTTCATATATTTTATGATATAGAAAGAAAGACAGAAAGTCTTGCAGCCAACCATGATCCCAGTATAGTACCTTTCTAGGTATCTCTCTATGAATACATACATATGGGATTTTCAGCACTAAGAAACCTATGAGGTAGGTCATACTATCTTCTTTTGTTGCTGTCGTTTTGAGAGAGGTTTTGCCATGCTGGTCTCCTTGGATCAGAGCTTGCAATGTAGATGGGGTTGGCCTTGAACTTGCAGCGATCCTCTTGCCTTTGTTCTCCTTTGTAAAGGGAAGGAAGGCTCCTGAAGGTCCAGTTGCATGACTAGAAAGTGACAATATTGTGACTTGCACCCAGATCTGTAGGATTTTAAAACCAACGTTTTTTCTCCTGAACAACATGTCCTTTTCTAAGTTTCTTCAGCTAGCGAAGAAAAGTACACCTGACTATAAGAACTTGAGTCAACGGCACTCACATAAATTTGTGGAAGAAGGTTTAATTTAGACAATGCTACCTTTTCAATCCCAATTACTCTCAGTGCAGATATTTCATGTGCATTAGCTATTGTTATTTTTTTTCAAAAATTTAATGATTTATTTTTATTTTATGTTCATTGGTGTTTTATATCTGTGTGAGAGTGTTGGATCCCCTGGACCTGGAGTTACAGACAGTTGTGAGCTGCCATGTGCGTTCTGGGAATTGAACCACCATCCTCTGGAAGAGCAGCCAGTGCTCTTAATTGCTGAGCCATCTCTCCAGCCCGCTTGCTATTTTTTAATCAGCAATATTATTTCTTGGTATTTCTGTACACACACACACACAGATAGACATATAGACACAGACATACACATACACACAAACATATATATATGCATATATAATTTTACATTTGTGTGTATACTCCTGTATTTGCGTGTGTATGTCTATGTGCATGTTATGTATATGTGCCTGTGCACATGTGAACACATGCATGTAAGGACCAGAAGATAGTTTAGGTTTCACTATCTTTCTAATCAATCAATCAATCAATCAATCATTTTGTGTGTGGGGGCATGCATGTATAGATGTATATTGTGTGCAAGTGCCTCATTTTGAGTGTGGTAGTCAGAGGACCAGCCTTGGGAATCACTTTTCTCCTTCTATTCTGTTTGTTCTGCAGATAGAGCTCAGGTCACCAGGCTCGTGTATCGAGTACCTTTGCCCACTGAGCCACTTACCATGGGTTGTGAGGCAGGGTCTGTTCACTGACCTGAAGCTCACTGAATAGTCTGGGTTGGCTAGTCCAGGAGCCCCAGGGATCTGCCTGTCTCTGCCCCCCAGCACTGGAATTACAACTGCACACCACCATGCTGGGTTTTTCCACATGGGTCTTGGGTTTCGAACTCTGGACTTCATGCTTCTTTAGCGAGCAGTTACCACAGGGGCTATCTGTGCAGCCTCTCAGTTTACACATTCAAGAAAACGACCAACTCCAGGCTCTAAATTGTTGCCAAAAAGGAAATAGGACTTGGTTTTTGTGGTCTTTGGTCCATGGAGTTCATTTCTACACAGGGGTGATTATAATTTGTGAATTCTGCATGCTCTCTTTTCTCCTGGACATTAACTACACAGTTACTCGGGATCTCCACAAAAGCAAAACCTGCCATCTTGTTCATAATTGGGCTGACAAGAGTATAAAGCTTGCTCAATAACCAGAATAAATGGTGCTATATAGCCTTCCTAAATAATATATATGTCCTTTTAGGAAGTATATATTAATTTACTGAACTTTAAAAATTATTATATATTTTAATTGTTTCTATATGTGACTTTTATGAAAAATACAATGAGCTGGTGAAAAGTTCATGTAAATATCTCCTTTTTTTCCGAATTTACATCTTATTGTTCTATGGTAGGAATCTGATGGTAAAATTATAAAGGTAAGTTATTTAAGCAGTTTTATGAGTACATATATACACACATATATATTTATTTTATATTGTTAAATTATATATGTGTTTATTTTAAATATATATGTACATACACACATATGCATATATATAGTTTTGTTTGAGACAGGGGTTTTCTGTGTAGCCCTGGCTGTCCTGGAACTCACTCTAGAGACCAGGCTGACCTCTAGATTCTCTTGCCTTTTCCTCCAAGTGCTGGGATTAAAGGCGTGAGCCACTGCAGCCTAGCAGAAAGAAACTGTTAAATGGCGCTGTGGCTTGAACCCAGAGCCTCATGCAAGTAAAGTGCCTGTGAATCCCTAAGCTACAGGCCAGGCCTGGAAATGCTTCTGTAAATGGCTGGAGCAGTTTGGTCTATAGTTTGATGATTCAATTCCCAATACCAAAACCAACCAAACAACACAAAACAGGCTGGAACAGTTTCTAAAAGCAATAGCAAGATATCTCTTCGCACACGTGGATTTGCCTTGGGTTTCCTTATTTTTAAATTGTTGCTACTGAGTAGGTTTTTTACCCCCCTTGTTGGTTTTGGCATAGTATCTCCCTGTGTTACCCACTCTGGTCTTGAACTTGAATCCTCCTAAACCAGTGGTGGGGATTACAGCTGTGTGCCACTGCGCCTGGCTCGCTGTTAAACAGGAGAACTTTGCCATCAGTTAGCATGCTTCTTTAACCTCAGTTTCATGTTACAGAACTACTCATTAAATAGGAGATATTATTTTGGTTGCATTCCAAACAGTCCCACTGTTACCCAAACCATATTAAGCATGAATACAATTCAGCTGTATATCTGCCCCTAATTTCACTGTTGAACTACAGTAAAAGTGCCAGTTGTAATTAATAACAAGCAATTATAGTATTGTATAGTAATTATCTGTTTTTGAGCATAACAATGAATGCTGTCTTCATTTTCTGCAAAGGCACCCTATCACCATATTCATATTGTTGTGTGATATAACATTTCTTGGGGAGACTACAATACACATGTCTCTTCACCCCAAATAGAAGCCTATGACAGACAAAATGCAGATACCATCAAAGTCCATTGCAGTTACAAAGATATGGATGAGGGGTTAGTTGCAGGAACAGAAACCACCCCAGGACAGCTGCATCACCAAATCCCCACCTCCTCCTCTGTCCCAAGTGTCTGATTGCTCACAAAAGCTGTAAAACCTGGAGTGCTTTTCACAGTCTGTCACAGGTCAACAGTGTCCTTTCCAAATAATTCAGTTGGTCTAAACCTCTTCCAAGCAGCTCAGCTGGTTTTTGCTTCTTTCTGGTGGCTTATCTGGTCTGTTTTCATAGCACAGCTTATCTAAGGTTCTTTGAAGTTTACAGCTTGCTCTGGGAGGGAGGGGGACGAGTGAATGTGGTCAATTTCAGGGACTTCCTGAAAAAACTTTGAGTTGTTTCTCTTCCTGCTAAGGAGCTTCCTTTCAGGATAGAATGTTTCAAACTCTAAGAAGCAGACAACACAGGTCTCTTTTTTTTTTTTTTTTTCTGTATTTTCATCTTCCTCACTGCAAATTCATAGTCAATCCAGGCTCTAGAGAAATTACGAATTTCTATCTAAATTTAAAATTAGCATCCACCAAAGGCTTACCTAAAATGATACTGATCTTCGGAATGTTAACAAATGACTAAACAGAACTGGTATACAGTTCAAGTTGGTCAGTAAAGTACTTGCCTTCCAAGTATTAGGACCTGAGTTCAATTTTCAGAACTCACATTTAAACATTTTTTTGTTGGAGCTGGGGACCGAACCCAGGGTCTTGCGCTTGCTAGGCAAGTGCTCTACCGCTGAGCTAAATCCCTAACCCCTACATTTAAACATTTTTAAAAAGCCAGCTGTGGGGTTGGGGATTTAGCTCAGTGGTAGAGCGCTTGCCTAGCAAGCGCAAGGCCCTGGGTTCGGTCCCCAGTTCCAAAAAAAAAAAAAAGCCAGCTGTAATGCCAAGTGCTTATACTTTCAGCCCTGGGAAGGCAGAGATAAGCACATCATTCAGGCCTGCTGGCCAGCCAGCCTTGAAAGGAAAAATACCAGCTTGGGACTCCAAGACCAAGTTCTCAGCACAAAGATTTATTTGCCCCAGAGGGACAGGGGCAGGTAATAAGAGACAGAAACAGGAGATAGAGGATGAAGAAGAAGGGAACAAAGGAAGAGTGGGTTAGGGTGTTTGTCCTGGAGTGGTGTCCTAGGATAAAGAGGAGACAGATGAAGCACATAGGAAAATGGAGGTTTATAAAGGTACTAGGGGAAATCCTGTGTTAGGATGAGGTGTTACATTTTAATTGGGCATATTATGAGCCAAAGGGGTCTTTTGATTGTTGGACTTCAATATTTTGATATCTGGACCTTGGTAGTGAGCCTCCGGAGGAAGAAGTGGCCAAATAAGGGAATAGAACTTGGGATAGAAGCCTTAGGGATGTTACCTAATGCAAGGCAGAGGGAATGGCAGAGAAGGGCAAACCCTTCCTGAGCCATGCTCAAGCTGGCCAGAGTCCCTTCAATCCTAGCCTGCCCGGTGATTTCAGGCAAGTGAAAGACCTGTCTCAAAAAATGTACTGTAGACAAAAAAAAAAAAAAAATAGCACTTGAGGTTTCTTGCTGATCTCTGCACACACAAATGCACAGCATACATGTGCACCCACACATACATGCACACCAGCACATGGAGGAAAAACATGTTCATATACCAAATGACCAACACACAGGGCTGGAGAGATGGCTCAGCAGTTCAGAGCACTTGTTATTCTTCTAGAGGGTTCGGTTTACAGCACCACATGGTCATTACTGACTCAGAGGATCTAATACCCTCCTTTGGCCTCTTTGTATATTGCATGCATGTGGGGTACGACATGCATGCAGGCAAAACACCCATATACATAAAGCAAAAAAAATAATAATAATAAATCTTTAAGAATGACCAACATAGAGTATTTATGAGCTGTTTATCAAAGCCCTTGTAACCAACGTCACTGAATGCTGACCAGACGGTGGGAAGGTAACCAATTTGAACTGATATATTTAGAAAGGCTTGGCCAAAGAAACGATGAATTGAGATTTAAGCCCTGGCTCTGAACTACTGCGTAGAGGGTTTAAACTGTGAGTTAGCTGCGTATAGCGTGCACAGTTGTTCTCAAAGCACCTGGGAAGTTGAGGTAGGAGGATTGAGAGCTGGAGAACAAGCTGAGTTTTTTCCGCAAGATCTCCTCTTGGGAAAACAATATTAGAGTCAACCGAATAAAGACAACACAGCATAACGGAGTAGACTGAAAAGCCTGTTAAAGGGGGTCAGGGTTGCCTTTAACCGAGTGGCTGCTGGATATGGAAAGCAGAGAGTTCCTAGCTGTGGCTCTTGACTTTCCTCCCAACACTGATGGGGGCTGAGGCTCAGCTGTGCACAGGCTCCATTTGGATGTTGTTCAGAGAAAGTGGAAGGCATGGCGACTGCCTACTGAGCTTCTTCCATGAAGTAAAAACCCCAGGTTACTCCAGATCCACCACGGCCCCACCCTCAGACTGTATGACTGGGGTTGGAGCCAGTGTAAGAATGTTGAAAGGGTTCTCAGCAGTCACATGACCTTTGCACACTAGGCTGACCTATTTCTTAGGGCCACACCTGGCTCCATTCCGTCTCTAGGAAGTGCCTGGATATCATGGTCACAGCCTCTTCCTCGGTCTCCTTTGAGACCTCTTCCATTTCCCTAGGGTAACTGCACTTACAAGACAGATCTTTAGACCATTATTTTACTTTGGATTTCCCTTTTTTGTTTATTTGTGGGCTTACTTTGGCCATGCTGTGGATTAGACAAAGGGATTCGTCAACACTCTGTCAATGACCTACATCCTGTGCCCCACTTTGGCTTTCAATTAAATTTAAAACTGTTCTGGATATGTGCAGGTCAATCTTTACCACCCATCACCATCCAATCCCCTCCCTATAAATGTAACGACTGTGCCAACTTGCTGGGCCTCCGTTCTAGCTCTTTTTCTGCTAATTTAAACACATGTGTTATGGTTTGGATGTAAAGTATCTCCCCCTGCTTATGTGAAGGCTGGGAATCGAACCTGGGTCTTCTGGAAGAATGGCTAGTACTCTTAACCACTGAGCCATTTCTCCAGGCCCTTGTGTGTTTGTTTTACTATAGCCTCTCAAGCTGACTTAGATGTTATATGAATGATTTTGTAGCCATCAAATATTATATAAGGCCTTTGGGGATGGTTGAGGCAGAGTCTCACGTAACTCAGCCTGGCTTTGAAGCAGATGATAGCCTCGAACTCCTGATTCTCTTTCAGCATCTGCTGCCTGCCCAGTGCTGAGAGTACAGGCATGCGCCATCATTTCTCATTATATAATAACGTTTTATAAGTTAAAACGCTAGCTGTTAGAAAGACGATGATAAAACATGTACAGTGAACGCTGAAATGAAATGGAAGTGTTAGGTTTGTAACTTCTATTAACCAAATACTCACTTTGGAAGCAAAGCAAATCTCTGAATATTCCACAGAGAAAATTATCTTGTGCTGACAAGAAGCTCTTTAGGTGTCTGCTGCCAAGCCAGATGACCTGGGTTTGATTCCCAAGACCTATGTAGTGGAAGGATACAGATGACCTCTGACCTGAACACACACACACACACACACACACACACACACACACACACTAAATTTAATTAAAAAAATGAAAAAACAGACATAGACATAGTGATACACACTTTATCTTGGCACCCAGGCCTCAAACTCACAGAGATACAGAATTTGCCTGCCTTTGTCCTCAATGGAAATTTAACATTATTTTTTTTCCTATTATGGACAATGAGATAACTTGGATATTTTGTTTTTGTTGTTGTTATTTTTATTGCTTTCCCTCTATTCTTTAGTTAAATTACAAAAGAAGAGTTGCTTAGTGAAAGGGTGAGGAAATTGAATAGTTTGAGACCACAAAAGCATCAAGTAGCAAAAATCAAAAGGGGGAACAAAGGTCCTTTCTGGGGCTGCACAGTACTCTACTGCATGGTACCCCACAGCAGGGTACATCATTGCACAGTACCCCACTGCACAGTAACCCACTGCACAGTACATCACTGCACAATACCCCACTACACAGTACTCCACTGCCTAGTACCCCACTGCACAGTATATCACTGCATAGTACACTGCACAGTACTCCACTGCCCAGTACCCCACTGCACAATACCCCACTACACAGAACTCCACTGCCCAGTACCCCACTGCACAGTACATCACTGCATAGTACCCCACTGCATAGTACTTCACTGTACTGTATATCACTGCACAGTATCCCAGTGCACAGTACCCCCACTGCACAATACCTCATTGCACAGTACCCCACTGCCAGCTAGGGAAATAGTCTCATCAGGGCAAATGCCTACTTGCCCCTTCTTGTCTTCAGGCTTGTTTGTGAAGCACAGAATTGAGTCTAGCACCTCAGGGCACAGGGCATAAGAGTCCTCTGTCACCGAAGGCAACAGAACAGGGCTTTGTCCCCCAGATGGGCTTCCTGGCTTCCTCTGAACTGCCTCAGTGCCATGACTGCTAAGGGGGTGCTGCTGTGTCTCTATCAGAGCTCAGAGCTCACGACCCCTTTTCATGGCATTGCCCTTGTGACCCATGGAGGTGGCCCATTTCATTTTTTTCTGAGCTAGTTTTAAGATATTTAGTCTTTGGAGTTTGTTAGCAACTGCAAATGCTGTTGTCCTGATGACAGAACGCACAGACAAAGGAGCGCATACATACAGCCTGTACTCAGCAGAAGGAGTGGGTGAGCAGACAATGGCACTGTCAGGCCAGAGGCCTTCCACCCGACCCGAAGAGTAAAATCACAGTAAAATCCAAGCTCTGTTGGAAACGCCCATCTATCTCGCTTCGGATATGGAAAGAAATTCATCAGATGCTTTCATGTTGCGCTGTGTATGTAAATAAATACTGACAAGTATGCCACTCAAACACACACAGCAGCCGCAGAAACCCCATCTATTAAATCAAAACAATATGGATCCATCATTTAAAGCACTTGGGGGTGGGGAGCTGGGTGGTGTCCAGCATTCAGGAGGCAGGGGCAGATAATCTCTGTGAGTTTGAGACCAGCCTGATCTTAAAGCTAAATCCCAGACAGCAAGGCCTACACAGAGGAACCCTGTCTCAAACAAACAAATTTTTCTTTTGGTATTTCTCTGTGTCTGGCATATATGTGCTTGTGTAGGTGTGTGCACATGTGCGCTCGTGTATACAACACATGGAAGCCAGTGGTCTGGGGTTTGGCATCTTATTCTATTGATCTCCACATTATTTTTTTGAGTCAGGGTCTCTCATTGAACTGGATGCTTACCAACTTGCCTAGACTGCCTGGCCACTTTATTCTAAGGGGTCCACCTGCCTCCTCTTGACCCTAGCACTGGAGTTATACATTCTCCTGAGCCGGTTTTCCCAGGGTGCTGGGGATCCAAACTCAGATTTTTATGGTTGCCAGTAGGTACTTTACAGACTGAAGTATCTTCCCGGCACCTAATTCTATGGTTTCTTGCAATTTTTTTCATTCACTTAGAGAACATAAAATCCCAGACTTGTTATGCAGCTAAGAATGACTTTGATCTTCTGACCCTTAGGCCTTCCAGTCCTGACTGCTGAGGACTGAACCCAGGACTTCCCATATGCTAGTAGAGAGCATACAACCACCCCAACTGTATCCCTAGTCCCCAGTCCCCACGTCTGTGTGTATGTGTGTATATATATACACACACACATATACATATATATGCACACACATATACATATATATGCATATATAATATACATATATTGTAAATTTTGTTTTTATATAAATATATACTATATATTAAAATGCTTTACACACACACAAACATACACACACTTATATATGTACATGTACATGCACGTGGAGGTAGAGGACAGCTTTCAGAGCTTCGTTTTCTCCTACCGTGGGGATCCTAGGATGGAACTCGGGTCACCAGGCTGCAAGACCCTTTTACCTGCTGAGCTGTCTTGCCACTTGCCAGTCTTAGCTTTGTGGTTTTGATTTTTTTTTTTTTTTTGGTCCGGAGCTGGGGACCGAACCCAGGGCCTTGCGCTTGCTAGGCGAGCGCTCTACCACTGAGCTAAATCCCCAACTCAGCTTTGTGGTTTTGAGACAGGTCTCATGTAGTCCAGGCACAGAGGCCTTGAATTTGCTGTGTAGCTCTGATCTTGAACTTTTGGCTCTGTGCCTGTACCTTCCTAGTTCTGGTACCAACTTCTGTCTTTTTTTTTTAAAAAAAAAAGATTTATTTATTTTATTCATATGAATACATTGTAGCTGTCTTAAGACATAGCAGAAGAGGGCACCAGATCTCATTACAGATAGTTGTGAGCCACCATATGGTTGCTGGGAATTGAACTCAGTACCTCTGGAAGAGCAGTCAGTGCTCTTAACCACTGAGCCATCATCTCTCCAGTCCCCCCAACCTCTGTCTTAGTTAATTTTATTCTGCTGTGAGCAGACACCATGACCAAGGCAACTCTTTTTTTTTTTTTTTTTTGGTTCTCTTTTTTTTTTTTCGGAGCTGGGGACCGAACCCAGGGCCTTGCGCTTCCTAGGCAAGCGCTCTACCACTGAGCTAAATCCCCAACCCCCAAGGCAACTCTTATAAGGATAACATTTAATCAGCGCTGGCTTACAGGTTCAGAGGTTCAGTCCATCATCATCAAGGCGGGAGCAGGGTAGAATTCAGGCAGGCATGTTGCAGGAAGACCTGAGAGTTCTACATCTTCATCTGAAGGCTGCTAGAAGATTGACTTCCAGGCAACTAGGTTGAGGGTCTTAAAACCCACACCCACAGTGACACACCCACTCCAAAAAATCCACACTTCCAAATAGTGCCACTGGGCCAAGCATGTTCAGACCATTACATTCCACTCCCTGGTGCCCGTAAGTTTGTTCAAACAGGCCATACCTAGCTATAGCATAATAAGAAAAATACATTTAGTCCAACTTCCAAAGTCCCCGTAGTCTACATAGTCTCAAAAATGTTAAAGGTCCAAAGTTCGAAGTCTCTTTTGAGATTCATCCAATCCCTTAACTGTAATCCCCAAGGCAAGACAGGAAACCAGCTGGACAAACTCCAAAGTCTGCATCCCCATGTCGGATGTCAAAGTCTTCAGATCTCCAGCTCCCTTTTCATCTTTGCTGATGAAAACAAACTTCTTTCTCCTGGGCTGGTTCCACTCCCTGTTAGCCGCTTTCCTCAGGAGATATCCTATGGCTCTGGCATCTCTAACATCTTGGGGTCTCCAGGGCATCTTCAATGTTACAGCTTCTTGTTCCAATGTCTGGGATCCACACATGATCTTCTGGGCTCCTGCAAAGGGCTTGGGTTCCATCTCCAGCTCTGCCCTCTGTAGCCCTCTGGGCTCTGGTTGATCCACTCCACTGCTGCTGCTGTCCTTGGTGATCGTCCCATGGTACTGGCATCTCCAATACACTGGGGTTTTCTGCTGCAACTAGGCTTCACCCATATCC
Organism: Rattus norvegicus; assembly: GCF_021556685.1. Lineage (NCBI taxonomy): Eukaryota > Metazoa > Chordata > Mammalia > Rodentia > Muridae > Rattus > Rattus norvegicus. The sequence goes on along the minus strand of NC_141534.1, from coordinate 234,656,581 downwards.
TTTCATAGGCTCTCTTCATGATGCCAAGACTCAGTTCCTTTGTATGACCCTTTCAGTTCTGGGCCGTCAACTGCAACTGAGGCTGCACCCTCAGCAATGACCTTCCCTGGCCTCTCACAGTCCCAAAGCCTCAGTTGCTCTTCATAACCCCTTCATGTCTTCAACACCAGTACACATTACCAAGTATAGCTGCAGCATAAGGTACAACCTTGGCTACCTCTGGAACACAGCTTTTTTGTACTCTTAGGAAACACTTCCCAAAAGATTTCACCTCAGTGATGCTAGTCTCTTCTTTTTTTAAAGATTTATTTATTTATTTATTTATTTATTTATTTATTTATTTATTTATTTAATGAATGTGAGTACACTGTAGCTGTCTTCAGACACACCATAAGAAGGCATCAGGTCGGGGTTGGGGATTTAGCTCAGTGGTAGAGCGCTTGCCTAGGAAGCGCAAGGCCCTGGGTTCGGTCCCCAGCTCCGAAAAAAAGAACCAAAAAAAAAAAAAAAAAAGAAGGCATCAGGTCCCACTATAGATGGTTGTGAGCCACCATGTGGGTGCTGGGAATTGAACTCAGGACCTCTGGAAGAGCAGTCAGTGCTCTTAACCACTGAGCCATCTCTCCAGACCCCAGTCAGTACTCTTAACCACTGAGCCATCTCTCTAGCCCTTCTGGTCTCTTCTTAATCACCACTAATTTCTTAGCTCTAGGTAACCAGCATCAATTGTCCCAGTTGTCCCATCTATTCTTGACTGTAAAGCCAGAGCCATGTGGCCGAAGCTGCTGAATTCTGCTGCTTGCTGGGATTGGAACATGGCGCCCCTTATCCTATCACCAGCTTTCTGTTTTCCGACTTCCTCACTTCATAAGCTTTGCTGTCTGGGAACTTGCTCTGAAGATTGTCCTTGAACTCTGAGATCTGCATGGCTCTGTCTCTTGGGATTAAACTTGTGTATCACTATGCCTGGACCTAAATTTAGTGTTAGCTTGGAGAAGCCTCTGGCTCTACAGATGTGAGGAGAGTTTAGACTCTTATGTATCTGCAGGGCTGGTTATGGGAGCTTGGGGAGTCCCTTGGCTGTAAGGGTCATTTAGACTACTAGCCACCACCAGTCCTGGTTGTGGAAGCTTGATATAGTCTGGCACAATGATAACATAGATTACCAGGCAATAAATCACTTCCAGTTCTCAGCTTTCTCAATGGAACAACAGGTTTTGGGTAATCCTGTGTGCTTAACATTCCTGGTTTCTCTAGAGACCTGTGGGACAAGGACTTCACACTACAGTCCTAACAGGGTCTCAGGCTAGCAACAGTCTGTAACTCCAGTTCCAGGGAATCCAATGGCCTCTTCTAGCTTCTGGCAGTACCAGGCAGGTATACATACGGTGCATAGACATACATGCAGACAAAACAACCATATCATTAAATATAAACATAAATAATTTATAATGCATGCATGTGGACGGACACACACACACACACACATACACACACAGAACTGGATATGGTAGTGCTCTCTCCATTATTCCAGCTCTTGGGAGGCAGAGGCAGGAAGATTACCCCAAATTTGAGACCAGCCCAATTGCATGAGAAGGCCCATTAGGGTCAGAGTAAGTCCTCAACTCAAAAAAACAAAAAACAAAACAAAACAAAAACCCAATCAACCAACCAAACAAAAAAGCAATTCATGTATATATAGGTGTTTTTCCTTTCTTAGTAAATAGTGACACAATTTGTATGCTTTTATTTGCTTAACATTTTGCTTGTGTTCATTTTTCTTAAAGTGATAATTTCTTAAAGCCTGACCCTTCTGGCTTCATCTTCATCTTCATCTTCTTCTTCCTCCTCCTCCTCCTCCTCCTCCTCCTCTTCTTCTTCTTCTTCTTCTTCTTCTTCTTCTTCTTCTTCTTCTTCTTCTTCTTCTTCTTCTTCCTCTCTCTCTCTCTCTCTCTCTCTCTCTCTCTCTCTCTCTCTCTCTCTCTCTCTCTCTCTCTGTGTATGGGTCTGATGACAATCTCCAGAGGTGTCTGTCCTGTTCTTCAGGTGCAGTATATGTTGGTTTATAAGACCGTGCCTCTCATTTGGGGGTGGGAGGTAGTAAATCCTAGGCTCTGTCCCCTCAGCTCTGGGATTACAGATCTATGCTACCATTCCCGATTTTTCTTGTCGTTTTTTCTTGAGAGAGAAAGAGAGGGAGGGGGAAAGGGGGGGAGAGGGAGGGAGGGAGGGAGAGAGAGAGAGAGAGAGAGAGAGAGAGACTCATTTCATTCAGTTACTTCTGGCGAAGGTTTCTGTGGGGAGAGAGCGCTCGCGCGCAAAGATGCTAAGAGCAAGAATGAACTGCAGCATCATTTGCAGGAGTTTTAAAAAGCATACTAAAATACTTAAAATTGCAACACAGTCGGCAAGTCGGTGCCATTGCGTGCATTTACGCCGGACAACTATCACCACTGTCCATCTCCCCATCCCCAAAACCTTTACCACTCCAAACTGAAGCTCTGTACCCTGGAATCTTCTTAGGATTTTTAACCGGACTAGGTCAAACCGAAGGCGAACTAGCGCCCCGGGTGCAGCCTTGGGCACCAGGCACATTCCTCCTTCCCTGCGGATTGGCCGAGTGACTAAACTGGGTTTAGCGCTCCGCCCTCACCTATTGTCCCCCGAGAGGAACCGGTATTTCCGGATTGGAGCCTCAGACCCAGCGATCCAGGGTAAGGGCGAGGTTGGAGGGGGATGGGGATTGAAACTGATCTTAAAACTTACCTTTCACCAATACCATTACCTGTCTCTCTTCTTCACCAAACAAAAATCAACCTGTCCCCCTCCCCTACCAGATACATAGTCACCCATAAACACCCTTCCCGTGGTTTTTGAGGAGTGACTGAGCTTTCCTCGCTAACACCCGAGAAAAGACTGAAAGCAGATCTGGACACGAATAAATAAACCCTATGAATGTTTATACTCTTGAGCCAGAAGCTTAGGGGTTTTTGCTGATAAGAGGCGGAAGCGTCGCTCAGTCCCTACCCCACCGCTGGGTGGCACCAGTGAGGCCTCCCCCTCCACCCAACCGGACGCCCCAAAGTGGCGCGAGCCAAAGTCGCGTCCTTTTTTTTTTTTTTTTTTTTTTTTGGTTCTGGAGGAAGCAGGTGACGGACGGCCACCGCCCATCTACCCTCCCTCCAACCACACACACACTCTAGATAGGCACTTTTCCCCCCCTTTTCTTCTAACCCTCCAAACAGGAAATAGGTTGAGTCACAACAATACCCAGGAACGGCTGGTGGCGGAGGTCACTGGCTCCCGCCTGCTGGGGCAGCCCGCGGCACTCCGCCTCCGGACAGGCGCTGCTCGCGCTGTGCCGCCGGACGCCGGGGACCGTCGCCTCCTGCGCGCTGACACTGCTGGCTGCCGCCGCCCCCCTTCTCCAGGCGAGTACCTGCCTCTCTGTCCTTCCCGGGGTACAAGATTGCTCTGAAGCCTTGACCCGCCGTAGGGCAGCGTGCGTGGACCGCGGGGGTCCCCGTGGGGTTTGGGATGTGATTTATAGAGCACTGCTTTCTCTGTACTTCCACCTCCCACCCCTGGGCAGCCTCGCATCACCCGGGTTGCCTTAGGGTCACCCGGGACTTGAGTTTACGCCGCTGCTACAGGTGCCTGGCTCCTCCTTGTCCTTCCAGGCGGGGACTTTGTTTCACTCTCGCCGGGCGTCTCTTCTACTGGATTCAGAGGGCCTTTGGGTTTCTGTTGGCAGCGATGGTATCGAAGGGATGGGTGGCCTGGATGGACTGAATGCAGGTGGGGGCGATCCGGGTGACCATGACCCCTCCCCCGCCGCCGCCACCTCAGACTGGAAAACTGCCCCACCGCTTTGTGAGACATTTAATATGGGTTTGTGTGTGTTTGTGTGTATTTGGGGTCGTTCGAAAGGAGGAGCCAAGTTGTCAAAACACAGGGCGTTGTCAGCTCTCTAGGGCCGCTCTCCGCGGCTTTTCTATGGGACTCTTAGTCAAAGCCGAGTTGGAGATCTTTATGTTGGAAAAAGGCCACCGAATGCCAAGCATTCTCCGAGCTTGAAAAGGGGTGTTTTCCAGACTGCTGCAGTGTGCGAGAGTTTCCGAGCTACTGTCTCTTAGTTTCCACCGTGTCGTCCCAGGCCCGCAGGTGTGCCTGTTCTGTTCAAGGCTCCTCTGGCCACTAAAAGTTTTCTGACTTGCCTAATTCATTTGTAAGATCAATTTCCTGGTAAGGAGAGAGGGATTCTGGGACATTTCCTGGGGGCCTCTTGAAAACCCAGGTTTCAGGCCGCACCCTAGACCTGTTACCCCTGGATCTATTTGCACTTTGACCTTTGGCCCAAGAAAAGTGGCCGTGTCCAGCAAAGAAATGATTCACATCTCACTCCCACCCAGCCTTAAATTTGAATGCTATTTTAAAAGTAAGGACAGTTAGTAAACCACATTGGACCTACCCACTCTGCCCCAGAGCAATTGTCTCTTATTGAGATTTAAAAATATTTAGCTAGCATATAAGCTTGCAGTTTTTGTTGTTGTTTCCAGACTTTAAAATGTTTTTTTTAAATCATGCCAAATGTGAAATTGAGCATTTTAACCTTCCCAAATGTACAAATGTACAGTTAAACAGCATCAAATACACTGTTTTCTTCAGGACGCTGACAATCCTGACTAGGAATGTCTTAAAAGTAGAGTCATGTAGGCAGAATGGAAGCAAAGGTTCCAGCATCCGTGAGTGGCCAAGGTAGGATAGCTGCAGGATTCTGACGTGTGCTTTCTATTAACGAAGATGAAAAGAGCCCAGAGGATTTTCTTTTGTTTAGGCTGCAGTAGTATGGAGTCACCCAGGCAGGGGGTCAGCCTGCACCAATGAACTAAGTAGAGATTCGGGCAATCTCTAATTCCGAAGCCCCTTGGTACTAAGAAATGAATCTGCGCTTTAAAAAAAAAATGCTTTTCTATAGCAGAGCTTGGCGCTCAGAAGACAGCAGGATGAATTCCGTGAGTGCAAGGCCAGCAGGGTTACTAGCAAACTCTAGGCTAGCCATGGCTACACAGTGAGACCCTGTCTCAAAAAACCAAACCAAACAACAAAACCTTTTTGTTTCCTTATTGGCTGTTCGAGAGAGTGTGTGAGGGTGTGTGTGCAGGCGCACATGCCAGGATGCTCCCATGGAGGTCAGAGGACAACTTTGTGGAGTCGATTTTCTCCTTCTACCTTGTGAGTCCTGGGGATGGGAGGGAGCCTTGACTGCAAGCCCCTTTACTGCATGAGTGTTCACTCTTACCCCCCCACCTACTCCCCACTCCCACCTGTGTGTGTGTGTGTGTGTGTGTGTGTGTGTGTGTGTGTGTGTGTGCTGTATGCACCTGCATGTGGAAGCCAGAACTCGACATCAGGTGGCTTCCTTAGTTACTTTCCACTTTATATATTGAGGCAGTGCCTTTCACTTGACCCCAGAACTTCATGATTTGCTAGTCCAGCAAGCCAACTTGCATTGAGGAGTCCTGTCTTAGCTTCCCAGCTGAAATTACAGTCTGGCCTCTACATCTGCCCCAGTTACTGTCACCCACAAGTGAAGTTTGAGTGGCAAGTGCTTTGCCCACTTAGCCTTCTCCCCAGTCCCTCCCCTACTTTCTTTAAAAAAAAAAAAAAAAATATATATATATATATATATATATATGCAGTTTTGTATATGGGTGTTTTGCCTGACTAGAAGAAGTCTGTGCGCCATGGTCTGTCTAGTGCTCTTGGAGGCCAGAAGAAGGCATCGTATTCATTAGAATTGGAGTTACAAACATTGGGCTTTTGGGAATCAAACCTGGGTCCTCTGGAAGAACAGCCAGTGCTCTCTTAAGCCCTGGGACATCTCTCTAACATGCCCCCGTCCTTCATTTAACACTGACTCTAAGCTTGGAAAGCAGTCTGAATGAACTTTAAGAAAAAGGTTCTCTCCGCAAATATTGAAGCCCAACAAGGCTTGAGGGGGCTAAAAAAAAAAAAAAAGAGAGAGAGATTTGAAATGTAATTTCAAAATCTTTCAACCTGGGTGGGTGGAGACTGCAAAAAAATATATGTCAACCTATTTTGTTTTTAAAATATAAAATATATTTTTCAAAAGATGTATTTTATGTTTGATGTGTCGGTGTGTGGGGGTGTGCCCAATGAGACCAGAAGAGGGTGTCAGATCCCCTGGAGATGTAGTTTCAGCTGTGAGCTGACACTGGGTGCTGCTGGGAACGGAACCCTGTAGAGTTGTGCATTTAACCTCTGAGTTCCAATCCCTTTCTCTTATCTAAATGTGCAGTGTGAGGGTCCAGTAGCACCACCCTCGGTCATAGGGATGTTCTATAGCTTAGGAAACTGGTGCAGTGACAAGTTGTTTTCATTTGTTGAAAGGTCCCTCTAGGGGGTTGGGGATTTAGCTCAGTGGTAGAGCGCTTGCCTAGCAAGTGCAAGGCCCTGGGTTCGGTCCCCAGCTCCGAAAAAAAGAAAAAAAAAAAAAAAAAAAAAAAAGGTCCGTCTAGTTTGTGGCTTGAAGGCACGTCTTCAGTGAGGACATGACCGTGAACAAGTTTCAGTAGTCACGGTGATAGATTAAGATTGTGACTCAGGGGGGTTGGGGATTTAGCTCAGTGGTAGAGCGCTTGCCTAGGAAGCGCAAGGCCCTGGGTTCGGTCCCCAGCTCCGAAAAAAAGAACCAAAAAAAAAAAAAAAAAAAAAAGATTGTGACTCAGGACACAGCAGACAGGGGCCACGGTGCTGGACGCTTTACTAAGTATCTGCCTAGTGGCAGGTCCTTCACACCGAATCTTTCTTCTGTTTCTTAAGACTTATGACTGATGGTGTTGGGACCTTCATCAGAAGGAGGTAAGCACTTGGAGGAAGGAGTTTACAGCTTCCTCTGATTGAAAAGTCCCTTTGAAATTGTTGACAATAACTCAGCCAAGATCTAGCAAGAAAGTCCGTCTGTTTCCTCCCACCCCACCCCCGCTTCAGGAGATTCCTGAGTTCACCGACTTCCAAAAGGCTAATTCTTTTTACTCCTAGCACGGCTAAGTGGAGAGGAGTTTCCCTCTTTTCTTAGAAAATACACTTTTCTTTTAAAATACACTGTCGTTCCATGTTTTGTCTGGTGACAGATGCTGTTTTGTTTGCAGTCCACGGAGATGGGGGAAATCTTTAGGAAACCACGGAAGAATTATTTTATTAAAAATGAAAACCTGCCAACACTTTGGCTGCCTGAATCAGTGTTTTAAATAGGAATACGTAGGTCCAGGCACCTGTAGTGATTCTGTTACAGAAACAGGCTTAGGACTCAGCTGCGATGAGTGTACTGCACACACACTTGAGTGGACATTCAAACTAAGATACTGCTTTAAACTTTATCATTTCACTTATTTTTACATATGGGTTTTTTGCCCACATATATGTCTGTGCACCACACCAATTTAGTGCCCTCAGAGGTCAGAAAAGGGCACGTGATGCACAGACATACATTTGAAAAGAACACCCATACAGAAAGCACAGAATACAGCAGTAATAAAGTTTTTTTTAAAAAGATTTATTTGTTTTATATATATGAGTACACTGACACACCAGAAGAGGGCATCAGATTCCATTACAGATGGTTCTGAGCCACCATGTGGTTGCTGGGAATTGAACTCAGGACCTCTGGAAGAGCAGTCTTAACCCCTGAGCTATCTCTCCAGCTCCTAACAATGATTTTTTAAAAAAATCAGTCTCAGTTTGCCAATTCTAATCAGCTCCTTTCTTCTTCTTTTTTCTTTCCTTCTGTTTTCGAGGCAGGGTCTCTCTTTATAACCCTGGCTGCCCTGGGACTCATATAGACCAGGCTCATGTTCAATTCATAGATAGATATCCTCCTGCCTCTGCTTCCCCAGGGCTGGGGTTAAAGGCATCCACCCCACCACCATGCCAGGTCCCTCTTTCTTTTTCTTCATGAATACCTCTCGATACTAGTCTTCATGGGGTCCTGGAATACTGCTTTCTCCACAGGAAAGATTAGGCCTATTTAACTCGATTTAGTGTTAATAAACACCTGGTATATGATCATTGTAAACCAGAGATTTCTGAATATATTTTGATCTGATCTGCACAGTAACTTCAGAGGTCTCTCCAGCTCCTCCCTGCACACCCCCTCCAGCTCTCCCTCCAGCACCCTCTCCAGTCTCCTTCCCTCCAGCCTTCCCTCTCCCTCCCTCCTCCCTCCTCTCATTTAACAGAACAGAAATTGAGGTCACCCTGATCTTTTTGCTTGAAACCGTGGCTCCTCTCATCATCCATCTGTATCAAATCAGAAGCGCTTGGTTGCCTGTCCCCACTCACTGCCAGGAAGCTTGATACCCATTCATTCTTCTTTTGAATCTTCTGGAATATCAGGTTCTGCACTGTGAATGCACTAAAGTAAATGGGAAAAAAAACCGAACCAAAACAGAAGTAAATGCCAAAGGGGCAGAAGGTTCTTTTGTTGGTGCTGGAGACCTCTGATGGCTTGGCTTATGCTTGCCCTGACTATGGTGTTAGCGTAGCTGGACTAGTGCCTGACGAGCCAACTCTGGAACACTTTTACTACTGACATGAATGGATAACGTTATTCTTGCTTGCCAACCTTAATCTGGTACTCCAGAATGCGGTCTAGCAGCACATAGCTTGATGTGGACGCACACATCCACCTGTGAGAGTGTACTCCCATTACTCACCAGCTGGAAAGGAGAATGGAGAGGTCTGTGCTTGTCTGGGCTACGTAGCAGAGCTTTACTTCCCAACGCAGTCAACAGGAGCATATATCAAAAACTCAGAGTTGCTGCAAGCGTGTGTATAAAATTAGAGGAATAATTATCTCCTTCCAGGATTGTAGTGAGGAAACACTCTTATGTGTAAAAGTGTGTGTAAACTGTAAAATGGTAACAAAAGCTGCCTCTTCTCCCCGTTGGGAGGAGTTTATAACGCAAAGGAGATGGGAAAAGCCAGCCAGCTGCCTAGCGCTCCGCAATTTATCTAACACTTTTCAGTTAACAGGAGTCTGTTTGTAATTCTCTCTGTAGATTTAAGCCAATTAAGAAGCAATTTTTTTTCATACACACACAAAAAACGTGAAGCTGGGCATGGTGGCGTATGCCTTTAATCCCAGCAAAATGCAGGCAGATCTCTGAGGCTAACTTGGTCTACACAACACTTAGTATACATAGTGAGACCCTGCCGAAAGGAAAGAAACACAGAAAAGCAACTTTATTGAGATTGTTAACTTACCATCATCCAGTTCATCTATTACAATGCTTAATTCAGTGTATACTCGTTGTATAACTGTCACAATGATGATCAATGTTAGAACTTTAAAAATTTGTTATGTACACAAAGCTCTGCTTCCGTGTATGCCTGCACACCAGAAGAAGGCACCTGAGCTCGTTATAGACGGTTCTGAGTCACCAAGTGCTTGCTAGGAATGGAACTCAGGACCTTTGGAAGATCAGCCAGTGCTCCTAACCTCTGAGCCATCGCTCCAGCCCAAGTTTAGGATATTTTGTCTTAGAGAGAAGAACACTTTCTCTCTAAGACCTGCTACTTGTTGCCTGGCATGACTCAGTGTCCCTCCCCGAATGGTCCAAGGGTGATCGTTGGTCTCTGTCTTAGTTAGGGTTTCTGTGGCTGAGATGAAACACCATGAGCAAAAGCAAGCTGGGTAGGGAAGCATTTATTTGGCTTACACTTCCACATCGCTGTTCATCACTGAGGGAAGGAAGGACAGGAACTCAAACAGGGCAGGAACCTGGAGGCAGGAGCTGAAGGAGAGGTTATGGAGTGGGTGCTGCTTACTGGATTTCTTATAGAACCCAGGACCGCCAGCCCAGGGAGGCTCCACCCACAATGGGCTGGGCCTTACCCCATCAATCATTTAAGAAATGCCCACAGGCTGCCTATAGCCTGGTTTTTTTTTTAAGATTTATTTATTTATTTCATGCATATGGGTACACTCTTGCTGTCCTGAGACGCACCAGAAGAGGGCATCGGATTCCCACCACAGATGGTTGTGAGCCACCATGTGGTTGCTGGGATTTGAACTCAGGACCTCTGGAAGAGCAGCCAGTGTGCTCTCACCATCTCTCTAGCCCAAGCCTGATCTTTTTTTTTTTTTTTTTTTTGGTTCTTTTTTTTGGAGCTGGGGACCGAACCCAGGGCCTTGCGCTTCCTAGGTAAGCGCTCTACCACTGAGCTAAATTCCCAGCCCCCCAAGCCTGATCTTATGGAGGCATTTTCTCAGCTGATGCTCCTCCTTTCCAGTGGCTCTAGCTTATGATAAGCTGACACAAAACTAGCTAAGACAATCTATCTGTTCATAGAGTGATCTATTTCAGGCATTTTCTCATCTTTAAATTTGTTTTATAGATTTTTTTTTTTTAAAGACAGGGCTTCTCTGTGTAGGCCTGGCTGTCCTGGAACTTGCTCTGTAGACCAGGTTGGCCTGAACTCACAGAGATCCACCTCCCTCTCCCTCCCAGAGTGCTGGGATTAAAGGAATATGCCATCTCTGTGTGGCCCTGTTTGTCTGTTGTATGTAGACCAGTCTGCCTTGAACTTTCAGTAATCTCCCTGCCTCAGCCTCCCAAGTGCTGGGATTACAGTCAGGAGCTACCATTCATGGCTACCAAACATTCCTATTAGATTTGATGGCCAGCAATCTGCCTGTCTGTGCATCACTCAGGCCTGAGGTTACAGATAGACATCACAGTGCCTGGGTTGTATATGGGGAATCCAAACTCAGGCCCTCATTTCTGTGCAGTGAGATTGTTGACTGAGCCATGTCCCCTGCCACGATTTTCTATGTTTTTAATCTGAGCTATCTAATTTAGCATGGAGTGGTGATGATTTGTATTTTTCTGGTAGCTGATGATGCTTAGTATCTTTTTTTAAAAATATTTATTTATTATATGTAAGTACACTGCAGCTGTCTTCAGACACACCAGAAGAGGGCATCAGATCTCATTACAGATGGTTGTGAGTCACCATGTGGTTGCTGGGATTTGAACTCAGGACCTTTGGAAGAGCAGTCAGTGCTCTTAACCACTGAGCCATCTCTCCAGCCCTGCTAGTATCTTTTTAAATATTTGTTTGTTTGTGTTTGCTTTCCGGGTTAGGGTAACTCTATTATGTAGCCCTGGCTGTGCTGGAACCTTGCTATGAAAACCAGTCTAACCTTGAACTCAAAGAGATCTGTCCTCTCTCCCGCCGAGTGCCCAACTTATTAAATTGTTTTAAGACAGAAACTCCTGTAGCTAAGACTGGCCTCTGAGTCATACAGCTGAGAAAGACTTTGACCTTCTGACCTCTGCCTCTACCTGCCCAGTGCATGTTTTATGGGATACATGCCTGATCTGTGTGGTGCTGGGGGTTAAGATCCAAGATTTCTGTGTGTTCTATCTAGGCAAGGTACTCGAGTAAATTACATCCCCGCCACTCGTGTTTCTAGGACTGGTTTTTCTTGGCATGTTTTCCCCTCAAAAATTAGATGCAGAAGAAAATCGACTTTGAAGTAGATTCCCTGTTGAAGTGTAAGTCGAGCTCTTTGTTCTTCTGGAATCTGTTTTTGTTTTGCCTAACTTCTGATTTGCTTCAAACTTGATGTAGTGCCTGATCTTCCAGAAGATCTGACTGAAAATTTCATCAGTACACAGAGTATCTTTGCGGTGTGCATTGGCATAGGCAAGCAAGGACCGACTCTGAGGGCTGACTTGATGTCTCTAAACACAGTGCACTTCTGTCCTAGTTAGGGTGGCTGTTGCTGTGAGGAAACATGACGTCCGAAAGCAAGTTGGGGAAAAGGGTTTATTCAGCTCACATGTCCATGTCACAGCTTACCATCGAGGGAAGTCAAGAGAGAAATCAAGCAGGGCAACCATTCAAACAGGGCAGGAACCTGGAAGCAGGAGCTGATGCAGAGGCCATGGAGGGATGCTGCTTACTGACTTGCTCCTCACGGCTTGCTCGGAATGCTTTCTTATAGAACCCAGGACCACCAGCCAGGGGTGGCACCACTCACACCAGGCTTGGTCCTCCGCCTTTCAATCACTCATTAAGAAGATGTTCTACAGACTTGCCTACCAGCCAGTCTTATGGAGGCATTTTTTTCAATCGAGAGTCCCTCCTCTCAAATGACTTCAATATGTGTTGAGTTAACATAAAACTCTCCAGTGTAACAGCCATCCAAATGTTAATGGCATTATAAGTGGTGACCATTTGAAAGTTCTTACTGATTAGCATCTGTCAATTCTACTTGAGAAAATATCCGGGGTTGGGGATTTAGCTCAGTGGTAAAGCGCTTGCCTAGCAAGCCCAAGGCCCTGGGTTCGGTTCCCAGCTCCGGAAAAAAAAAAGTTAAAAAAAAAAAATATCCGGTGAAGCTGGAGCTCAATGGTACCCGTGCTTAGCATGCTCAAGGCCTTGAGATTCTCCTCAGCACCAAAACCAGGTTTGGTGGTTCATAGTTACCTCCCTGACCTTGGAAGGGTGAGGCTAAAGCATGGAGGTTCAAGGGCCAGCCTGGACTCCAGGGAGAGATGCTATCTCAAGCAAAACAAAACAGAAACCCAGCAGCAGAAGTAAATAACCTATACACTGTTACACTTTAAAATCCTGTGAATTACAGTTTATCGAAGAATATCTAGTAACAAGTTCCCCCAGAAGAGGAGTTAGTGAGTGTTATTTGTTATTTTTCCAAGCTTCTTGTCAGTGTGGAAGGAAGCTGTGTGGAGGATTAATCATCTTCATGTTGTGTAATCAAAAATCAGGATTGAATTTCTTAGTTGCCTGGTGTGTTTTAAGGGGGGGCTTGGTTGATCGAAGTCAAGTTTTAGTTTCCTATTGGGAGAGAATGCTAGGAGCTTCAAGAGAAATAGAGAAATGAGCTGTATTTAGTACAAGGGAGTTATTTCCTGTTGGGAACTGCCTGAGACAATGGCGGCGGCCTGGCCTGGGGAGGGGTAGGGCAGGGAATTCTCAAACATTAGTGCACATCTGCATCACAGGAGAGCTGGGTAAAACGCGGGCCTCTGACCTTCTCTCTCTGAGGGAGTCTGAGAATTGATGTCTCTAACAAGCCCCTACTCAGAGCAGATGGTGCTGACAAGACAGGGGGAGCTTCTAGGCTGAGAGTGGATGGTTTGTGGGCATTTGATGGCAGGGCTGGAGTGTGTAGGAGGTGGGAAGGATAGAAGAGGGTTGGGCTCCTGGCATGCAAGTGTTTGGTAGAGTCCTGGGTGTGACAGGCATAGGGCACAAACAGGAGCTAATGCCTGACTGCAGGGATGCTATAGGGAGTGGTGGGGAGTGGGGACTGGAAGGAGACCAAGAGCCTCCAAGGAATTAGAGGTAGCTGACCGAGGATGACCAGAGCAGCCAGGGCCTACTAGGTCTCCCTGAAAAAGGAGGACCTGGGAGGTACTGGTTTCAGGGGAGGATCTGAGCTGCCATCTTGGGGCAATTGGGGGGTATCTAGGTCCTGCCTTCCCAGCACTTCTGGAAGGCACACTTTGCCAAGGGCCCAGTTGTGCTTCTTAAAGTTCCAGGACGTGTGTGGACTTTTCCTTTATGATATAAGGACTCTCTTTTGTCCTTCAGGCCACAGTCCCAGGACTTAGGACCAACCCCTCCCTTTTCTCACCTAGCATTGCTAATTGGCCTAGAACCAAGATGCACGCTGGGATTCCTTTGTGTACGCAGTACCCACATCACTGAAACTCATGCCCCTCCTTGCCTATACAGCTTAATGGCTTTAAAGATTTGTGCAGCCCTGGGCCCAGTGTTCTTAGCATAACTGGATATAAGCCGATTCTGAGAGCGTGTGCTGACACCGGCGAGTGTTTGTGACAGTCCTGGTCATGGAGGTCAGAAGGTTTGCTACAGAAAAGAATTCCCAGAAGGGTGGTGGCCCATCACTCAAAGCCATCATGCTTCTACCCTTCCTGTGGGGTTCACAACGTCCAGGTCAACATCCTCTCATTTGCTTGTATGTTCCAATTTGAAGGAGTGTTTAGTATGTCTGAAGATATAAAAGATTCTCTTAGGTTTGGGGACAAGGCACTAGTTTGTCCTGAGCACTTTATAATCTGGGGAACCTGCTGCCAGCAGAGGGATCTTTTAATATCTGTGCTTTATAACCGGCTGGCTTTGTCTGACTGCTGAGCAGGGCTGGAGTAGCAGTGGCATGATTCAGACATTCCAGTTTGTTCTCTCTCCTACTCAGGCCTCTGCACACGTTAACATTCTCGTGTTCCCCATAGGATGTGTGAGGCTCCTGATTAATGGACAGGAAGGGACAAGGAGCATTCCCCAAGCCTCCTTCCGTGGAGTGGTCTGCAAGACCATAGCCAGCTTTGGAGAGTTCACCAGACTCAGCACGTGGCTGTACTTGGGACTAATTTATCATAGTGCAAGGAGCACTATTGAAACAAGCAAGGGGACAGTGAATGGAGCAAAGTTCAGAGAACCCAGGCACCAGCTTTCAGTGCCGCTGGAGCACCCAGGGGACACAGCAGACATGTTTAATCAGACATGTTTAATTCCCACAGCAACAGCTGTGACCACATGTATGATGTGTTTATAAAAAGATAAAGAGAGGGGGGAATATGTTCTATGGAGGTGTGAGGGGGTTATGGGGGAAGTGGAGGGCTCAGCGGGCCCATGTTGAGGCATCCCTTCCCCCTGAGGGACCAGCCACAGGACAGTATAGTATAGAATAGAGTTTACTCAGGGCATGGGGAGGGGAGTTAGGAAGGTAAAAGAGGAGGGGGGATGGGGAGAGAGGGGGGAGCATGAGCATGTGGAGAGAGGGGGGAAAGGGAATGGGAGAGAGTGGGGGCAGGAAGGCAAGAGCAAGAGAGGAGCAAGAGAGCAAGAGAGGGGGAAGGACAAGCAGCCCCTTTTATAGAGTGAGGCATCCCTGGCTGTTGCCAACTAACTGTGGGGCAGAACTTAGAAAGAATGCTAACATTGTATGACATAGTACCAACCAGGGAGGACCCTTAGAGTAGCATTTCTCAACCTGTGAATCCAGACTTCATTTGGGCTTGGATTACCCTTTCACCGGGTTGCCCAAGACTGTTGAAAAACACAGCTATTTACATTGTAATATATAACAGTAACCAAATTACATTTATGAGGTAGCAACAAAAAATAATTTTAGGGTTGAGGTCACCATCTCAGCAACGTGAGGAGCTGTATTAAAGGGCTACAGCATTAGGGAGATTGGGAACCACTGCCTTAGAGGCTCAGCGCCAGGGATTTTGTTGGGGAGGTGTTACATGGGCACCTGCTGCCTACCTGTGCCAAAACCCCAAATTCACATTCCCTAGAGGAAATCAGATGTCGAGCAGAACCCCTATGTAAGTTGTTTAGAAACAGTGAGCTACTCTAATCAGTTCAGTTCTGGGACTGGGGAGCTCTCCCACCCATTGAGCAAGACCCGACGGCAACCCTGGTTCTTCTTCCTCTTCCCCCTCCCCCACTGTGGAGGCAGGATCTTTCTGGGTAGCTCAGGATGGGAACTTACTGTGTAAGCCAAGCTAGCATCATACTTGTGATACCTCATTCATCTAGAGCTGGCTTCCTAAGTGTTGAGATCACAGGTGTTCTTGACTGCACCCACCTTTTTTAGGGCCACCCTTGTAATCGGTATCCTCAGAAGGACAGCAGGCCGGTCTATGATGTTAGCTTTTGTTGTGTGTAGATAGAATGAGACTTGAACTTGAAACGGAGGTCTATGCAGAGTGGGTGCTGCAGGAGAGGGTAGAAACAAGCGTGTCCCTGTCCCTTGGTCTTGACTGGCATGGTAGCCTGGACTGCTCACTCCAGAGACATAGTGATGGTGATACTCTAGTTCTGGCTGGCCTTGAACTTATAGATCTGCCTGCCTCTGCCTCGTAAGTGCTGAGATTAAAGGCCCACGGCATCACACCCAGTTCATTCTTTTTATTAAGACAACATATTGCATGGGTGTTTTGCCTGGATGTATACCTGTGCACTCCCTGTGTGTGCTGGTGCCTGAGGAGACCAGAAGAGGGATCTCCTGCAACTGGAGTTACAGAGGTTTGTGAGCTTCCGTGGGAGTGCTGGGACTGGAACCCAGGACCTCTGGAAGAGCAACCAGTGTCCATTCATTCATTCATTCATTCACTTTTAATATGCGTATTCTTTTTTTTTTTTTTTTGGTTCTTTTTTTCGGAGCTGGGGACCGAACCCAGGGCCTTGCGCTTGCTAGGCAAGCACTCTACCACTGAGCTAAATCCCCAACCCCTCTTTTATTTTTTTTTAAGATTTATTTTATTTGTATGAATACACTGTAGCTGTCTTCAGACACACCAGAAGAGGGATGGTTGTGAGTTACCATGTGGTTGCTGGGAATTGAACTCAGGACCTCTGGAAGAGCGGGTTGGTGCTCTTAGCCACTGAGCCATCTCTCCAGCCCCCTAATATGCATATTCTTATTGTCCCTATATACTTGCTAAGCACAGTGCCAGGTAATGGGTCTGCAGCACTGAGCACTGCAGTCTCTGACCTCATGAGACCCATGTTCCAGGGGGAAGTGAGTAAGTTCAGTGTGAATTAAATTACTCTGAGAGGTCTAATCAGGGTCCCCAGGGCACTTGGGCTTCTGTCAGGAGGACTGGAAGGCTTTAATCAGACTAACCAGGGAAGAGATCACATCTCCACTGTTAACTGTGAGGCCTCCTTCAAGTTACTTATTCACACAGTGCCTTTCTTCCTTTAAAGACATGGGGCATGCCACCTCTGAAGACTATTGAGAAGTAAATAAGAGAGTGTAACTAGATGTTTATATTGGTGACTGTCACAAGGGAAATGTTCACTAAATGATGTTCACTAAATAGTGACAGCTAGCCAAGGGAGAAGCTGTGTCTGTCAGAGGCCCATGTCTGCTGAGCCCTCGCTCTGTGAGGCCCAGTCATGAAGCATGTGTCCCCCGACTCCCAGCCCTGGTTCACAGGCTCTCAGTATATCTGTGTCTTGAAGCAGGGTTTCTCCCATTATATGTCCTGGCTGTCCTGAAATGTGCTACATAGACCAGGCTGGCCTTGAACTGGAAAAGATCGTCTACTTCTGCCTCCTGAGTGCTGGGATTAAAGATGTGCACCAACATTGCCGAAGTTCCCACAGCTTAATTACCTGGGAAGCCGGATTCAAACCCAGGCTTCTCATTCTAGATTTCGGGGGCCTAGCTTTTCCGCTGCCTTAATCAGGGAGGAAGTGTTAATACGAGACCCTGTCATTTCATAGGTTGGTTCCTGAGAAAGGAGATGTGTGTTGGAGATTCCAGGATGAATGTTGTCTCACGCCCCTGAAAGGTCCTTTCAGAAAGCTCAAGTGGACAATCTGGCCGGAACTTGTTATGTAGCTGACTGTGACTCTGACCTTCTGACCCTCCTGCTCCTACCTCTCCTGTGCTTGGGTTTATGCAGTGCTGCAGTTTGAGCGCAGAACTTCTTATATGGCCAATAAGCACTGGGCCTACTTAGCTGTGTTTACAGCCAAACAAGAACAAAACCCCACCATTTCTCTCTCTCTCTCTCTCTCTCTCTCTCTCTCTCTCTCTCTCTCTCTCTCTCTCTCTCTCTCTGTGTGTGTGTGTGTGTGTGTGTGTGTGTGTGTGTGTGTGTGTGTGTGTGTGTACCACAGCTCTCATGTAGAGGCCAGAGGACAACTTGGAGTCAGTTCTCTCTTTCCTGGGTGGGCACTGGAGGTTGAATCCAATCCAAGTTATCAGGTGGAGAGGGAAGAATAGAGCCCCTTGCTCAATCTTTAGCCTCTGGCCACAGGTGGCCACAGCTCAACACTTTGGTGCCTTCTCAACTCAGACTTGGGGTTGTCCTTCATTTCAGAGAGTGCATGCCCCTAATTATATTTTTCCCAGTGTAAGTGGCTAAGCACTTCTTGTGTTAAACTAGCCCCTGTGGTGTTCTGAGTTTAGGGTCAGGCCTAGTCGCTCCTATGACCCCAGGCAAGAGGCATCCCTGAATCCCATGGCTGCAGGCTCACTGTAGATACAGGATAAGCACATTGTCCTTAAGTGCTTCCTCAAGTAAGGTATCGGAAGCTTTCTAATTCCTACAAATGAGGGCACTTGAGTGGTTGACAAATTAATTTTGGTTTTAAAATATTTAGTACAGAGGTTCAGATCTGGAATGGTCACAAGAGAGGGCTCCTCATGGCTGGGATGCACAGGCTGGGGACATCTCCATTTTCCATTGCACACAGGACTTTTTCCTTTGTGGATTCTGCTATTCCAGGCTTCCCAGACAACCGAGTTTTTAATTTCCCTGATTTTCACATAAAGACTACCCTGCCTTGGGCTCTTTGGATTTTTAACTTGATGTTGGGGGAAGTTGTAGCTGCAGGTGAGAAAACCCTGTTCTCGACAGCTGGAAAATGAGAACTGAGGACCTGTTCTCGTGTATCCCAGGCTGTGTAGCCAAGCGTGGCCTGAGACTTCTGATCCTCCTGCTTCCACCTCCGGGTTGCTAGGACTGTAGATGTGTGCTCAAAACTTCCCCATTTGTGCCGTGTGGGGAATCGAACCCAGGACTTTGCATGCTAGTCAAGTGCTCTACTAACTGAGCTATATTCCCAGCCAGTTGTCCTCTCTCTCTCTCTCTCTCTCTCTCTCTCTCTCTCTCTCTCCTTCCCCCTCCCCTTTTTGGAGATAGGGTCTTCATAAATTTAAAAAACTTTCTTTATTAATTTTTATGTATATGAGTACACTGTAGCTGTCTTCAGACACACCAGAAGAGGGCATCAGATCTCATTACAGATGGTTGTGAGCCATTGTGTCATTGCTGGGAATTGAACTCAGGACCGCTGGAAGAGCAGTCAGTGCTCTTAACTGCTGAACCATCTCTCCAGCCCGAGATAGGGTCTTTGTAGCCCAGGCTGGCCTAAATCTTCTTATCTCAGCCACCGAGGGTTGGAATTACAAGCATGAACCAAGGCTGGCTGAGGAAAGTTTGGTTTTTGAAGCCAGATCTTGCTGGGTTTCTATAATAAGAAAAGCAAAAACAAACAAACAAACAAACAAACAAACAAACCCCCCAAAACCAAAAAACAACAACAAAAACCCAAACAAACAAACAAACAAACCCCCTACAGTTCTTGCTCCAAAGGGACTAAAGGATAGTGTCTTAGGGTTTTACTGCTGTGAACAGACACCATTACCAATGCAAGTCTTGTAAAGGACACCATTTAACTGGGGCTGGCTTACAGGTTCAGAGGTTCAGTCCATTATCATCAAGGTGGGAACTTGGCAGCATCCAGGCAGACATGGTGCAAGAGCTTAGAGTTCTACATCTTCATCTGAGACCGCTGGAAGAAAACTGACTTCCAGGCAGCTAAGAGGAGGGTTTCAAAGCCTGTTCCCACAATGACACACTTCCTCCAACAAGGCCACACTCACTCCAACAAGGCCACACCTCTTAATAGTGCCACTCCCTGGGCCAAGCATATTTAAACCATCACAGATAGTTTATTTGGAATGGGTATGACCAAGGTTTTATAGTCACCAAACAAGAAAGTCATAAACCAATGTGTTTAGTAAACACTTTTGGGACCTGTGGGTGGGTCCCAGCAGATGGAACCCAGAGCTCTGCTCAGTTTAACAATACAACCAACAATTTTCTTCCAGTAGTTACAGAGACAATAGGTCAGACATAGAGGTAGGAAGTAAATGTCTATTGTAATTTTGGTTCTTAACTTGCAGCATTCTGTCTCAGCCAGTCCATCTGCAGGATCCCCAGCACATACATGATTTCTTAGATGGTTTCAGTTCACTTGCCACGGCTGGTCTCCAACTCCTGGACTCAAGTGATCCTCCTGCCTCAGCCTCTTGGGTAAGCAGGACCACAAGGAGCAGATGGGTTTATAAGGGTGTTTCCTCACCAAGCTTAGAGGAAAATTTCTCTTCCTCTAAGAGAGGGGAGGGGAAGGAGTTTTGAAATAGGGTCTTTCTGTATAGTACTGGCTGTCCTGGAACTCACTTTGTAGAACAGGCTGGCCTCGAACTCAGAAATCTGACTGCATCCTCAGAGATCGACCTCCTTTAGTGCTGGCACTGGAGGTATGCACCACTACACCCAAAAATTAGATACCACAGCACAAGGACGCTTCTTTTTTCTCTTTAAGTTAATGAAATCAATAGAGAATATTTATTACAGATTATGAAGACCTACAACATTCCCAGCTGACGCTAGGTACTTGACCAGGAAGTCTCTCTGTTTGGATAGCGCATCATTTCCTTCATCGCGGTGTCTCTGCCTCGAAGCTGGATTAACCCATCTTCCAACGTAGTTTCAGTGACCACAGCTGTGAAGAGCTCACCTCATCGTCCAGGTTCAGAGGCTTAGTCCAGTATCATCAAGGTGGGAACATGGCGGCATCCAGGCAGGCGTGGTGCAGGAGGAGCTGAGAGTTCTAATCTTCATCTAAGGCTGCTAGCCACGAGGGCAGTTCCTCCCATCAGAATTTTGCATGAGAAGAGATGGACAGAGGAAAGCCCGCCTGTGTACCTCTGGAATGATGAGCTGAACCTGTGAGGCCATAGCTTACCCCCTCCCCCTTTTAAATCCTCTCTGATTTTTTTTTACTTTGAGTTCAGGCTTTTCCAGCCCCCTGAAAGCAGTCCATGCCCAGAAAGCAGGCTGTTTGGGGTATTTCCAATTTTATGCTTTGAAAGCACGGACGTGGTTAATCCACTGGAGGAGGATGCCCACTCTTCTTCTTCAGTAAAAAATACGAATAGTTCAAAAGAGCGCCAGGCTGGTCTGGGATTTTTGTTCCCCTTCTGAGATGAGGTCATGACGTGTAGCCTGGCCTGGCCTCCCCGGGTGGACTATGCAGGCCTAGAGCACCCAGTGGCTCTGCTGGCTCTGCCTCCCAGCTGCTGGGGATTCATAGAGTCATACTCCTGTGCTGATGTGCGGATTCTGTATATTCAGTTATTTTATTTTATTTTTATTTATGTGTGTGTTTGTATCTGTGTGAGAGTACAGGCCACATGTGTGCAGTTGCCCTTGGATGCCAGAGGAGGGCATTTGGGTCCACTGGTGTTACAGGTAGGCGGGGGCGGGGGGAACCAAATTCATGTCCTTTGGAAGAGCAACTGCTGAACCATCTCTCCAGCCTCTACATTCAGGTTTAATCTTCTGGAAAGAGAACTTGAACATCTTGATCTTAAAGCTGACTTGGAGGCTGGAGAGACGGCTCAGTGGTTAAGAGCACTGACTGCTCTTCCAGAGGTCCTGAGTTCAAATCCCAGCAACCACATGGTGGCTCACAACCATCTGTAATGGGATCTGATGCCCTCTTCTGGTGTGTCTGAAGATAGTGACAGTGTGCTCACATAAAATAAATAAATCTTTTAAAAAAGGAAAGAAGTATTAAAGCTTATTTGGGATGGGGTGAGATATATTTTAAATTTTAAATAGCTACTGACTAATACCTGTAATTCCAGCACTTGTGAAGCTAAGGCAGGAGGATCATCTGGATTTGGAAGCTAGCCTGGGCTACATAGTGAATTCTAGGTCAGCCTGGGCTACATAGCATGACCCTATTTCAACAAACAAAGGAACATACAAGCTAAAACTTAAAAATAAAAACAAGGGCTGGAGAGATGGCTCAGTGGGTAAGAAGTCCTGAGTTCAAATCCCAGCAACCACACGGTGGCTCACAAACACCTGTAATGAGATCTGATGCCCTCTTCTGGTGTGTCTGAAGACACTATAGTGGACTTATATATAATAAATAAATCTTAAAAACAAAAACCAAGCCACTAATGTAATGTAATGAATTCACAAATAAGAATATCACACAGCGAAATAAAGGTGGGCCACTCAAACACAGACTTGATTGTCCTAAACTCCAGCTCTGTTAACTTCTACGCAGCCATTCTGAAGCATTGGCGCTCCAGGTAAGGCTTTCGTTGCTTGCTTTTGGTTACTTTAAAGCACAAGCTGTGTGAAGAATTTCCAGAACTCGAAACTCGACACCTTTAATCCCAGCGCTGGAGACCCACAGGCAGTTCTGAGTTTGAGGCTAGTCTGGTTTACAGAGCCCAGGATAGCCAGGGCTACACAGAAACACGGCTACCCGCCTTGAAAAAAGAATTTCTAGAATTAGAAGGAAATAGGAATTAGTCTCATGAATATGTATTCCCAAAGAACCTTCAGAATGCTAAAGAACACATCACATATAGAAGGGATATTTTGTCCAGATTAAGTTTTTCTATATTATTGTCTGTATTGCAAAGGAATTCACACGGAGATGGTAGTATAAGAAATGACTAAATGCATCAGAAAGTGGAATAATCTAATTTGTCAGAGCAAGGTCAGTTCCTTTCTGTATGTCCTAACGCATAATTATTTTCCTAAGGAAAGATCCAAGTTTAATTTGGTGTGAGGTCATCGTAGATAAGAATCGTTTTGTAAGAGCTCTGGGTGAAATGTTGGGCTAAAAAAATTCCAGTAGCAAATGACACTTGATGACATGACATTTGTAAGCCATTTTGGCATTTCACTGTAGTAAAACAGCTTCCGTGGGTAACAAGTTCAATTTGATTTTTTTTCCCGTGGTCAGCTCAAGCCTCTTGTTTGGGAGGGTTACATAGTAGTTTTTATC
The DNA here is from genome assembly GCF_021556685.1 of Rattus norvegicus. Taxonomy (NCBI): domain Eukaryota; kingdom Metazoa; phylum Chordata; class Mammalia; order Rodentia; family Muridae; genus Rattus; species Rattus norvegicus. The sequence goes on along the minus strand of NC_141534.1, from coordinate 234,633,874 downwards.
ACACTCATTAGAAACACAAGTTGTTAGAACAAAGTCTGTTGCAAAAGTGTAATTACATCTTCCTGTGTGGTTAAATGAGGGCTGAATGGAACTTTTTCCAGGGGCTCAGCTGTAGCTTGCCAAGTTCAAGTCCACCCTGTAAAAGGATTCTTGTGACTAATTGGCTCTACTGGCTTGCAACAGAACCAGTGGGAGAGCGCTGTGGAAATGAACTAGCTCAACGCCAAATGGGTTGTCTCCTGTTTTTCTGCTCTGTTTTCTGTATCGTGGTCAGATGATTGCTTGACAGGGACAGAGTGAAGTGGGTCCTTTTTTAGTTGTTAGGAGAAATCAGACCTTGTATCTCTTCTATTTTGTCACCACTAAAAATGGGGAAAATGGGGCTAGAGAGATGGTTCAGCGGTTAAGAGCACTGACTGCTCTTCCAGAGATCCTAGGTTCAGTCATCACAATGGGATCTGATGCTCTCTTCTGGTGTGTCTGAAGATAGCTCCAGAGTGTGTGTGTGTGTGTGTGTGTGTGTGTGTGTGTGTGTGTGTGTGTAACAAATCTTTAAAAAAAATGGGGAAAATGGACCAGACACGGAGGCCCATAGGTTTAATCCCAACACTCGGGAGGCAGAGGCATGCAGATCTCTGTGAATTTGAGGCCAGCCTGGTGTGTAAGTTCCGGGACAGCCAAAACTACATAGTGAGACCCTGTCAGGGATGGGTCAGGGAGTGTGTGTGTGTGTGTGTGTGTGTGTGTGTGTGTGTGTGTGTTCTCAGGGTAAATATTATGAACATGTAAAATCAAAAACACTCAAGTTTTGACTCATTTATTGTTTGACGATTTTATGCATATATACATTGTATCTTGACCCAATCCTCCCCTAACACACTTCTACCTCCTTCACTGCTCCTCCACAAAGCCCCTCCTTCCCACCTCTACTTCATTTTCTCTGTAACCTATGGCTCGAAGTAGTGCTACTCTCGGAATGGTGACTGATACTCCTGACTTGTCTTGCGTGGGTAATCACAGCTGTGCTGAGACACGAGTGCAGTGGTTACGTCATGTCCAGAGGACAGCACTTCCCAGCATCCTTCCCCTCCTCTGGCCTTGCAGTCTTTCCATATCCTATTCATCGCTCCCTGGGCCTTGGTGGGGGAGGGGTTTGATACAGTTGTCCCACTTAAGTCTGAATACTCAACAGTCACTTATTCTCAGCACTTTGACCAGGAATTAATATTTATGTTGACTTCTACCCACTGCAAAAAGAAGCTTCTCTGACCAGAGTTGGGACCAGCACTAGTTTACAGGTAGAAACATACTGGGTTGAACCATAGGCCCTATAACTTTTTGAGCCAGGAGCTTTTGAGTAGGTTTACGGTACTAGGCACGAATTTATCTTGTGGAGCAGGCCTCATATCAGTCACTGATCAATTGGTTACCCCCATAACCTTCACGCCACTGTGGTACTAGTGATGACCACTTAGGCATCTTGGCTAAGAGGTCAGTTTTGTACAATCATCATTGCAGGGTAGTCCTACAGACACCCTACCTCCCCTGCAGCCTGCACATCACCTCCCAGCACCATGACAGCTACCAAAGCCAGTTCCAGCCTCACTTCTCTATGTCCTGCCTCAGAACGTACCGTGTCTTCAGCAAGAGGGTCCTTTCCATCTAGTTATGGTAGGCAACCAACAGAAATGGCAGCCACTTGTGTTGCTTTGATGGACCTCTGTGGCCTTCCTGATCAATAAAAAGGTATCTCACATCTAGCACTGAGCTTTTCATTTAATAGTCTACAAACATTCAAAAATTAAGGAAATATATGCGGAAATGGAAAATTACTCTGTTAGGGAGACAAATCTTTGGGTGTGTCTGTGATGGTGTTTCCAGAGTCAAGATTCACCTTGATTGTGAGCAGCAGGGACACATGGACCAGGGTCCTGGACTGAATCGAAATGCTGTAAAGGGGAAAGGCAGCTGAATGCTGGCTCTCTCTCTGTCTGTTTCAAGCTGCCACCATGTCCCCTTGTCAAGATGGACCCCAGCTTCTGACCCATGAGCCCAGATTGACCTTTTCTCTTTAGAGTTGGTTCTTGTTAAGTATTTGGTCACACTGCCAGGAAAAAGAAAAAATGCACATGATTTAATGTTTTCTCACTGAAGTCTAAGGAATTTGAGAGACTACTAATTTAAGTCATGGGGAGTGTATGAAGAGAGAGAGAGAGAGAGAGAGAGAGAGAGAGAGAGAGAGAGAGAGAGAGAGAACATTTATAGAAGTAGAGTTCAAGAGAGGAAGGGGCAGGGAGGCTGAGACTGTGCTGATCTGAATTGCTATTCGATGGTTTCCCCTGGTTTTATTTTTTCTTTATATGTGGGTTTGCTTAGACAAGGACAACATGGTGCCCATATGTCGCTATAGCATGTAAATGGGAAAAAACTCAAAACCCTCACAACTTGAAAGGGGCTGGTGAGGGAGGAGTGTGTGAGTCGTCTCTTTCAGAGCAACAGAACACAACTGAAATGCAAGTTCATGAAAAAGTTCGCTTTGACACAGGTCTAGCGGGAAATCTCCTGGGATGGCAGTTGCCTTACACGTACCTGAATCTAGAAGCCCAAAGGATGCCGTTTCTTTTGATGTTGTTTTCCTCAACATCTTGTCTTTCTGAGGTAGGATGTGTGACTGCTAACAGTCCTGTCTACCTACCAGCTTTTTAACTGACTCCAATGCAAGAAGGCAGCCCCTTTTTTCTTTTAATGCATGGGTGTTTTGATTATATGTGTATGTGGATCACAGGCATACACTCATGCCAGGCATACACTCATGCCAGGTATTCATGGAGGCTACAAGAAGGCACCATGTCCCCTGGAACTGTAACCATGAGCCATCATGTGGATACTGAGACCCAAACCCAGGTCCTCTGCAGGAGCCGCAAGTTTCCTTAACCACTGCACTGTCTCCCCTGTCTTGGCATTCCTCTTTTAAAGTCATACTCATCTCAGAAAAGACTGATGATCAGGTCCAGGTCATGTGTACTGTGAGCCGTAAGGTGGCTGGGTGGGGTCCACTTTACCATGTGAGCAGAGGGTGAGGAAGGTCCTTTAAAGGCAGAAACTTAAAAAATGGAGGAGGAAGGTGGTTTCTAAGTATCTCTGAGAGTCTAGATATTTTCATTTGAACAGGGTTCACCCATTTGGGTTTTAGGATATTTCAAAAGATACTAAGAAGGAATAGACAAGATGTGGTCCACAGGCCTGTAATCCCATCAGTTAGGAGGCTGAGCTGGGAGACTCCCCATGAGTCCAAGGCCAGCCTGGGCTACCTACTGAGACCCTGTCTCAAAACAACTAGTAATCGTAAAATAAAGTCTGAAAATATGATGACACCTTATTTACAAATTATTATATGTTAGTTTTTTTAAATGAGAAAGATAAAAATAGTCATTCAATTAAAAAAAAAACAGAATTGTTTGCAATTAATTAGATTTTGCTGTTGGCCCAAGCAAGCAGTTCATAGCAGAGGTGTATTGCTATAAAATGGCGCTGGAATTCCTTCCTTATTTGCCAAAGCTCAGCTTTCCGGGAGGGATTTGCAGAAAGAGCAAATCTGTTTCTGATTTTAATACATCCAAAGGCAAGTAGGCTTTTGACCAATTACTACCAGGTCCTGAGATCAATCACCTCCTACGCCATTAGTACGTGAAGGATTAGTGGGCTCAAAGATTTATGTGCGGATTAATCGGGGAGTGTACATTAGATGCTGTGTTTAAAGCCACCCCCATCCCTGCAGATCATTTCTGTTAGTGCTTTTTGCAGAGTCTTTAGCTTTGCCTAATACTGACGTCGTCGTGGGATCTGAAAGACCTCTTTCCATCCTCCCTGGCCTGGCTCCCCCTCACCCCTTCCCTCGATGATCGGCCAGGTCCAGCTCAGGAGACACAGAGCACAGGAAAGACAGGAGCATCGAGTAGAGCAAATGTTGAGTTGCTCTAGTTGAACAGTGACCAAAATTTATGGGACTGTATACCGAGAAAGACAAGATGAGATACAAGAAATACATGGCTATTCTGGAAGCGGCAGTGGGCATTACCCCACTTAACAAAAGAGAGCTTCTACCCGAGAGCCGGAGACACGTAAACCTTTGGCAGCACCCGGGGTAAGCAGAGGAGGCCCGAGCTTCCTCTCCTAATGATGGAAACCAGTTTTGGCTGTGTGGGGAATGAGAGAGAGAAAAGGGACTCTCCAAGAATGTTTTTTCCTTGATGTATATAGTGTTCTCAAATAGATTCCAGAATATCAGAAGCAGACAGCTGAACACCGAGAAGATGACGTCGTGGGTGTGTTAAGAACCTCTTTTACCCTTTTACTATTTAGCTTCCTAATGCTCTGTGTGTGTGCCTTGGGGACATCCACGCCGTAGCACACAGGTAGAGAGGTATAGGACGACCCTCGTGAGTGCGTTCTTCCCCACAGCCCTTACATGGGTGCGGGGGATTTGCTAGGCTTGCACGGCAAACACTTACCTGCTGAGCCACCACCCTGGTCCTGTTTTTGGAAACAGGATAAAGACAGTGTTCAAATCTATCCTTCTTTCTTGTCTGTACAGTGACAATGATTTTCATTGTGGTGTATTGTATGTCAGGAGTTGTGGGCTATAACACTTGGTTAGAAGGATGGTGAGGGCCATTGTGTGTGTGTGTGTGTGTGTGTGTGTGTGTGTGTGTGTGTGGTGAGCACAAGTGTGAGAGTGTGACTACTGCAGGGACATTTGGCCTGAAACAAGTCTTCCCGTTCCCTTTCTTTGTAAAGCCCATTGAATTGCCATGCTGGAGAAAATTGGGATTTTTCTTCAGGGTCACGGGTCTCAGTGCAAACACTTCTAAGGTCCTTCTGTTTCTTCTCATGCTGAACAGTCGTTGCCTACAGGCGCTTGCAGGATAGACATTAACGTTATTTTTAAGCAGCATGAGTCACCAGCCCACATGAGATGTTGTTAATAAGTGGGATTTCTCCTTAAAAATTAAAACTACCGGCTCCAATATACATTCATTGTGGAAGGTGTAGAAAATAAAGAAACAGGAGTGGATTATTTATAGTTCCATTTCCTGAAGAGAATCTCTAGAAGAATCATGAAAGTCAGTGCTTTTCAGCAAAAGAAAAGGAAAAGGATTTTGCTGTCCACTCCCGGAGGATGTTTTGTACTGTGTTGGGGCATTTTCGGTTGTTAGAATTCAATGTTGGTGCTGGCACTGAGTGGAGAAAGACCAGGGCATCCCTACCTTCTACCACGAGTAGCACAACTGCCCCACCACACCGTGACTCAGCTTCAAATGCTCTCGAGACATTTGGTTCAAGTAGATTTCCTGTCTGTAAAGGGAGTTTTTTTTTGTTGGTTTTTTTTTTTTTATTTTTTTTGGAGCTGGGGACCGAACCCAGGGCCTTGAGCTTGCTAGGCAAGCGCTCTACCACTGAGCTAAATCCCCAACCCCTTAAAGGGACTTTTTTAAAAGACAGGTTTTTCCTCCCCTTCAGTAATTCAAGTCTGCGATTGAACTTGGAGACATTACTATTTATTATTATTCCACGTACTGTTCTTCCTAAAGCTCGGAGAGGTCGTGCTGTAATGAAAGACAGATTTTTGTTGTTGTTTCTTGTTTTTGTGACAGGATCCCTCTCTGTAGCCTGACTGTCTAAGAACTAGGGATGCAAATCGGGCTACTCTCAAACTCGTACATGTCTGTCTGCTCAGCCTCCCGAGTACTGGGATATAAGGCAGGCATTATCACATCTGGCATCTTTTTTATTAAAGACTTATATTTTTATGCTAAGCAGTGGTGGCTCACACCTTTAATCCCAGCAGGAGACAGAGGCAGAAGGATCTCTGAGTTTGAGACCAGCCTGGTTTACAGAGCCAGATCCAAGACAGTCAGGGCTACCCAGAGAAACCTTGTCTTGAAGAGCCACCCCCCCTCAAAGATGTATTTTTTTAAAAATATTTATTTATTTATTATATATAAGTACACTGTAGCTGTCTTCAGACACACCAGAAAAGAACATCAGATCTCACTACAGATGGTTGTAAGCCACCATGTGGTTGCTGGGATTTGAACTCAGGGCCTCTAGAAGAACAGTTAGTGCTCTTAACCACTGAACCACCTCTCCAGCCCAAAAAGATGTATTTTTATTCCTGTTGTTTTCTTCCTAATCAAATGTAGTGTTACTGGAGTCCTATGAAATTTATTTTCTTTAATTTTTAAAAATTGTGTGTGTGTGTGTGTGTGTGTGTGTGTGTGTGTGTGTGTGTGTGTTGCCTGTGTGTATTTCTGTATATCACAGGCACACCTGGTACCATAGAGGCCAGAAGAGGATGTTGCATTCCAAGAAGAACTGGAGTCACAGACAGTTGTGAGCCACATATGGGTGCTGGGAATTGAACTTGGATCCTCTGGAAGAATATCCAGTGCTTTTAACCACTGAGTCACCTCTTCGGTCCTGAAGTTATTATCTTTCTATTTAAAATGTTAAAATGTATTACATCATTCTCCCCTTCCCCTTAACTATATTTCGTGTGTGGTATGTGCATGTGGTTCCAGATGCCCTTGGAGGCCAGAGGCATTGTATCCCCTGGAACTGGAGATTGGGGCAGCTTTGAGCATCTGACATGCATGCTGGGAACAGAAACTGGTTCTCTGTCCGACGAAAGAGGAGTTCTTGCTCTTAACCACTGAGCCATTTCCCCAGCTCCCAAACTGATTCTTGAGGGAGCCTCTGAGTGTGGCCACACGGAATGAAGCTTAGACCTTGGTCTAAGAGAAGCAGCACTGTAGCACGGGTGGGATCTTCTGTTGGGGAGGCCATCGGTTTCCTGTGGCACACAGGTGCCAGGGGATGGGGTCCCCGGAGAGTCTGGCCGAGCACAAGTCTGGGCTTGTTAAAATTGAATCAGGGACGCTTGTTCTGAACACAGCGTCAGGAGTTGGGAGCTCTGTGTGTTTTCCATTTCTGAATTCTCATTTAGTCTTCACTTGTTAGAACATGAATATCCTCGTTGGAGTCGTCGTTACAGAGGGCTTGGTCCTCAGACACAAGCTAGATGTCTTTACTGTCTGGCCCAGGATGGTTTGTGATGGTATTCACCCCTAAACTAGCAGGTTGGTAGTTCGTTTAGAGATTCCCAGCAATTGGGATGAATAAGTCCCCCCAAAAGAAAACCATTTAGGTCTCGCTCTGAAATGCTGCGGAACCTTATTTGTTGCAAACTGATCCTTCATAAGCGAAGATCTACTTTGGTTTTGCTCTTTGCTTTTGAGCAGAACACTCCTGTAGGCCTGATGTGCCAGCCACATTACCTGAAGGACCGCCATGCTCCTCCCACGGATGAACTCTCATTGCTTTGAATCCCTCCAGCAGGATGCAGCTTTCCTGATGTCCACACTGCTTTATTGGGAGCAGGCTTTCTTCTCACAGGAGCTTAGTATCCCCGGATGGCTGGTTTCCCGTCTATGTGTTAATTGATTTTGGTTACTTTTTATGTGTATTGACGTTTTGTCTGTACCACATGTGTGCCTGGTGCCCTCAGGAGACCGAAGAGGGTTCTGTACAGAATAGGGTAATTTCCTATTACTGGAATTATGGATGGTTGTGGGCCATCACATGGGTGCTGGGACTTGAGCCCAGGTTCTTTATAAGAGCAACAAGTATTCTTAACCACTGAGCCATCTCTCCAGCCCCTAATGTGTTCCTTTTACTCTTTAGTTCCTCATCTTTCACAGACTTCAATGCCTTATTTAATTTATTTTATTTTTTATGTGCATTGGTGTTTTGCCTGCAGGTTTACCGTGTGTGTGCAGTACCTTGTGGTAAATAATAGAAAATGATGTGGGGTACCAGGTACCGTGCCACGCCAGCGGCAGCACCTGTGGGCCACATAGCACTATCGGGGTGTTCCCATCTCAGTTAACCATACTCGGCGGGTCCTCTGGCCCAGAGCTCTAAAAATGTCTCCACCCAACTAAGTTCTTAATTTCCATCCCATGCTGCCACTGGCTACTCTCTGGGCCCTGAGGCGATCACCGCCATGGCTAGCCCTAGAAGTGACCGCCCTTCTAGTTTCCGTGACTCAGGCACACCACACTCATGTAGCCATCCGCCCCCTGTGGGTATAGTCACAACTCTCAACGACCCATTAAAATCAAAACTCTAGAAGCTTGTAATTTATGGATCGGATTTATATCAGTAAATTCTCACTCCACAAAAAAACGACCACACAATAAGCTTACAACCAATTGACACTGATATAAATAGCCCACCTAGTTAAGACAAACTGTCCTATAAAAATCCATCCCTTATGAAATATTCATAGCTACCTGTGGCCATTTAAGGCCACACAGATCTGGGTGGTCCTTCTCTGCCTCCATCTTGGTTCTTCTTCTACCTTCTCATCTCTCCCGCCCTATGAAAACTCTGCCCCCAACTTTCTTTTTCACTGCCCAATCACAGGCCCTGCCCTATTCTGTGTCTGCCTTCACCTGAATAGACATCAATCTCCAGTACCTACAGTGGCCAGAAGTACAGTCAGTTGTTAGCTGCCGTGTGGGTGCTGGGAATCGAACCAGGTCCTCTGGGAAAGCAACCAGTGCCCCTAACCACCGAGTATCTCTCCGGCCCCAAAATGTCTTATTTTGTAAACTTTAGCATATATGTCAATCACTCCGCTAAAATGCTGGGTGATGCTGGTTGTATCTTTGCTGTGGAGTCTTACGGGCCGTCCACCTGTCAGCTCCACCATCCCTGTTCTTTGAGACACAGATTTACTATGTAGCCCAAGTTGGGCTTGAACTCTCGGCAGTCTTCCTTCTTCAACCTGTTATTCTGTTTGGTCCAGGGGTCACGGAGGAAGCAGCATCCACTTGCTGTCTGCCTTGAGACCTTGTACTTTCGAATTATCCTGCTGGCTTTTCATCCTAATTCCTTTCCTCCCAAAAAGCTGTTCAAGATCTCAGAGGTAGGAAGGTAGATGGTTGGCTGCACAGGGAAAATTTCCAGTGAACGGTCCCCGTGAACAGTCCCCGTGAACTGGTGTGCTGGAGGCAAGAGGGTCGTTTATTCTAAAAAGCCTACAGAGTAAGTTTGAGGCCAGCCTGGACTACATGAGATGGTCTCCAAATTAAAAAAGAAAGAGAAAAAAAAAGTAAGTTAAATCCAGAAAGTTAGAGATACACACAAAAAAAGTATGTTTCACTAAAAGTAACTGTTTAGAACTGATAGAAAAAAAATCTCACATGCAGGCCAAAGGCGTAACCAAGCACATCTCAATTTGCTTGCCGTTTATTTATCTTTGGAAGTAATGATAGAGGTCACGAATGGGCTGGGCTCGATCTGCTGCTTGCTTTGTAGGAAGTCCAGACGACCTCAGGTTAGCCTCAGCCTACATTTCCTGCCGATCCTTGGAGAGAGGAATGGGGCTCTGGCCAGAACAAAGAAAATCAACACCGTCGCTTACTTCTGGGTTGGCTGTATAAGAAAAGAGGGTTTAATGAAGATAGCCAACACCTTTTTGTGCCACAGACAGAAGAACGGGTCCAGAGAGCGGCAAGAGGGCCACATTTCTTCCTCCCAATGCAGGATTCCCTGGACTGCCTCAGGGGATCCAGCACAGCTCCCCCTTGTGGCAGTGGGCAGGAATGTGTAGGGTTAAATGTTTTTTCCTTCACAGAGAACCTGTTTCTTGAGGTGCTGGTGGTCAGAAACATAGATTCAAAGCCATCAGCCAGTTTTACTGAAGTCATACAAAGGAAATCCCTTTGTAGTTTCAAGTGTTTTCTCTTTGCACGCTTTAAGATGCAAAATTTTATGTACATTTGGCCATATTAAATTTTCTTGCCAGGTCCGGGAGATACATTTGAAACCCCAGCCCCTGATGGGAGGGAATAAGAGGATTATGAGTTTGAGGCCAGGTTAGGCTACATATTGAGACCTTGTGTTAAAGTGGAGTTTTTTTTTTTTTTTAAATTTTCTCAATTGTTTTCTTATCTCTTAAGCTTCCCCTCCACCCTACCCTTTATCTCCAAGAAGGAAAATTCTCTGAAATTCTTGAGTCTAACCCAAGGTCTATCTGATTGATCATGGTCTGTCCATATGGTGGAATGTTATTTGGCTGTGAGAAATAATGGGTACTGAGTGCTGGAGAGACAGCTCAGTGGTTAGGAGTGTATACTGTTCTTGTGGAGGACAGGAGCTCAGTTCCTACACCAACATGGGAATTCTTACAACCTGCCATAACTCTACTTCAAGGGGCTCCAACACCCTCTTGTGCCCTCCCATCCCCATCCTGCAAACACAAGGTTCCCTGGCAAACGTGCAAGGCAGAGGAAATCCATACACATGAAGTAACAATGAATAAATTTTTTAAAAAACATTTTTAAAATCAGGTAAGTTTCTAGAAATACAAATGAGATTGGTGATTGCCTGGGGTCAGAGGGCAGGAGAGAATTGTCGGGCTGTGGAATGGCAGCTCACGGGTGCTGGGATTCTTTTGGGGGATAATAGGTGTTGGGTAAGGAGTTGGGGATTTAGCTCAGTGGTAGAGCGCTTGCCTAGCAAGCACAAGGCCCTGGGTTCGGTCCCCAGCTCCGAAAAAAAAAAAATAGGTGTTGGGTGGCTCAGTGGTTAAGAGCACTGACGGCTCTTCCCGAGGTCCTGAGTTTGGTTCCTAGCAACCACATGGTGACTCACAACCGTCTGTAATGGGATCCGATGCCCTCTTCTCGTGTGTCTGAAGAGAGTGACAGTGTGCTCACATACATAAAATAAATTAACAAAATAGGTGTTGGGTGTTGTGCGGTAGATTTCAGTGCCCACGTGTAGGCTTGCGTCTGTTTATAAGCCATCTTACAGGATGAGTTATGATATCCAGACTTCAGTGTATCTCCAGGAGCTCATGAAGCTGAGGGTGAGGCTTAGAGCTAACCAATCTGTCTTCTCCAGGGACCGGAGTCCTGCCTTGCTCTCTTCTCCCTGTCAGTGGGACTGGCACCCAGGATACAGCTCCAGGCCCAAGCACTCTGCAGCGCACAGACCGGTGTCCACCTACAGCCTGCTCTCCCAGGTACTCGGCTGACTTGTCTCTTAGTAACCCAGACACTGGGTCACATCCAATGTGATATATTATTTCACAAAATAGATAAGGTCAGTATTTTCCAGGTTGTCAGAGTGTTTACTGCATGTTTTTTAAAGAAATCTGATAGCATTTTTGTTTGTTTGTTTGTTTTTTGTTTTTGTTTGTTTTTTGTTTTTGTTTGTTTTTTTCTTTTAAATTAGATCTCTTTGTTTAGCTCTGGTTATCCTGGAACTTACTCTGTCTGTAATGAAGCTGGTGTTGAACTCA